>NC_080202.1:12729772-13032803 GCF_030028045.1 Hippopotamus amphibius kiboko
GAACATGAAGTGAAGCAGGATTTAAGAAGTCTAAATTTTAACCTTCAATGCAGATAAATTTTGAGAACTGTTGATAAAATAGCCACATCCTGCAGTATGTTTCTTTTGAAAAATGTCAAGATACAACATATATACGTAAAAGTACACATGCCATGAGTGTAAACTGGATTTTCCAGAGGGAATATTCTTGTAGAATCAGCATCCAGATGAAGAAATAGACTATAACTAGCACCAGATCTGAATATCTTTTTTTTGGCAACTTTAATCTATTTGGGTTATTTTTTTATATGGTGTGAGGTAAGAGTGGATTAAATATTTAAATTTTAAAAGTGACACCATAAAGTACTAGAAGAAAACAAAACTAAATATTTATATAATCTTTGGGTGGAGTATTTTCAGTGTATGATATCAAGATAGAAAACATAAAGAAAAAGTGACAGAATTGGTTACATAAAAAGGTAAAATGTTAATATGTTTAATCACAAAGATGGAAGATAAAGATCCTGGAGGGAATATTTGCATGAATGCCATTGTTTCAAATGCCATGGTTATATGATTTTTAAATCCTAAATCTAGCATGATACTTGGAAACTGAAATTATGTCTGAGCATTCTTACTCAGAACTAGGTTACAGTCAAAGACCTGGTCTTAAGGTGTAAAAACTTTTCACCAGGATTTTGTTGTTGTTGTTGTTGTTGTTCAGGGAGTAAACTCTCGAAATCCTCGAAGACCCCCACCTAGTTCTGTAAATACAGGAGGTATCACAGAGATCATGGCAGAAGGAGGTGAATTAGAGTTTGTTAAAAGGATCATCCATGACAGTTTACAACTTAAAAAAAGATTAAGGTAAGTGGGTAAGAATATTATCGCCTGTGTAATTCAGAAAGAAACCATGTCACTTAGAGGAAACGAAATCACTGTGGTCCGAAGAATAACCAGATAAAAATCGAGACGGTAGAAGGTCGTGCATCCTGCAAAGACCCTTTTTCTGAGGATGCTCTCATGCCTTTAAATGATTTGTGTTTCCTGTCATCATCTATACTACATGGATGGGAAGGAGGAAAATACCATAGGATTGTATTGCTCCCATTAGTATGGTCCTATGATGGAACAAAACTGATTCAAATATGCCTTTTGATTAGAAAACAGATGGGTTCAGATCTGTCTCATGAACCAGAATAAATTTGTTGCCTAGTCCTTGAAGCAATTTATGTTCTTGGAATCAGTCTCCCAAACAATGACAGATGTGAGGACATTGAGCTGTCAAAAACTTAATGAAGGGAAACTGAGATCACTAACCAGTTCCAGAGGAGACTTGAGGCTATTCCCTTTTAAAAGCTAATTATTTGGGACAACATACCTGTCACTAAGCAGCATAAGGTACTCAGAAAGAGCTATTTGTCTCGCTTGACTTCTCACCCTGTCAAGTGTTGTTGAAATGATGGATAATATGGTAGTTCAGACTAAAAGGGCTTTCAGCCCTAGGATTTAGCTTTATGACATAGAGAAGAATTTTTTAAAATTGTGGTAAAATACACATAACATAAAATTTGCCATCTTAACCATTTTTTAAGTGTACAATTCAGTGGCATTAATTAAGTACACTCATATTGTTGTGCTGCTAACCTCCAGAACTCTTTCTTCTTGTAAAACTAAAACTTCACACCCATTAAACAACTACTCCCCATTCCCTCTTGTCCCATAACCCCTGGCAACCACCATTCTTCTTTCTGTCTCTATGAATTTGACTATTCTAGGTACCTTATGTAAGTGGAATTGTATTTGTCCCTTTATGACCGGCTTCTTCCCCTTAGCATCATATCCTCATTCATCCGTGTTATAGCATGTTTCAGAATTTCCTTCCTTTCTAGGGCTGAATAATACTAATATTCCATTGTGTATGTATACTTCATTTTGTGTATCCATTCATCTGTTGATGGACACTTGGGTTACTGCCACATTTTGGCTGTTGTGGATTATGTGGCTTCAAACATGAATATGCAAATATTTCTTAAGCCCCTGCTTTGAATTCTTTTTGGGTAAATACCCAGAACTGGAATTGCTAAGTAGGGAGGCCTTTTTTTTTTTCCTTTTGGATTTATAGGTGTTTAAAGCCACTTATTTTAATAGAAGGCCAGTTCCAAAGTCAACAGATATCCTGACTTGTTAAATGTGAGTTTATTTAAATATGGAAAGCAACTGGATTATTGGATGATCTACCTCTTCGAAAATTTACACAATATTAAAGCCAAAGGTTAATAAATTTTTGCCTTAAATTGATATCTTCAAAGAGAAATGGTACAGATGAACCTGTTTGCAAGGCAGAAATAGACACAGACGTAGAGAACAAATGTATGGACACCACGGGGGGAATGGCGACGGGTGGGATGAATTGGGAGATTGGGATCAACATGTATACAGTAATATGTATAAAATAGATAACTAATGAGAACCTGCTGTATAGCACAGGGAACTTTACTTAATGCTCTAAGGTGACCTAAATGGGAAGGAAATCCAAAGAAGAGGGGATATATGTAAAGTAACAGAGCACTGACACTCATGACAGTAGATAACCAGGGCCATGGGGTCATTTCAGTATCTGTCAGCTTTTGAGGGAACTGGAGTCATCCAAGAAAATGGGAAGGTTGTTTTCAGGAGCCTTTCGATCAGTAAATTTCTGTTATTTCCAAAGTTCCATTTGAACCACAAAAAATATGTTTTAAGTGAATACCGTTCTAAGGGAGAGGAGATTGGTCAGTACATTCCAAGTCTGCCTGTACCTGGCTCTGTAGCAGCCCACACAGTGGATGAAAAGTGAACATTTGCTGGGAAGGGTAAATGGCTAGAGCCCTCCATGTCTCCGGAGAGTCAGCCATTTCAAGGTTGGTGTCACGTATGGGAAAAGTTACCCAGTTACGATTCATTTAAAGAAAGGGTTCAGCAGTCTTGTCTGCTCTCTTAAGACTCAGGCAGGTTGAGAAGGAAGATGAAGGGAAGAAAGGAAGAATGAAGTGATTTTCATTGAAAAGAGAAGAGAGCGGTGTTTTTTGAAAGAGTATTGCTCACAAATATGGCTTACAATTTCACATCGTACTGTGGTGACTTTCATGTGTACACGTGTATATTACCAGTTCATGTCCTCCTGCATATTTTTATAGTTGACATGATGTTTATACCACTATGCAACTCTCAAATTTTGAAATGCTGTGGAAACTGCATATTTTGAAGCTATGACAAATAAGAGATTAAAAACAAGTATTTAAACCCTACCATCTGCTTCTTATTCCTCTTCTTGTTCCTAAAGAAGTGCAGAAATTAAGCCAAATTTATAACATTACAGAGTGAAATATGTTAAATCTGTTGGACTGACCTCAGTGATGGCACTCCAGATGCCTCACCTCCCCGTTATGATTCAAGCCTCACCTACGTCACCCTCAGCAGCAACTGCAGTTTTGTATCTTAAGGAATTTTGCAGCTGGGAGGCCCTTGGGAGAGAAAGTTATCCAACCTCTAAGTTGTACAGGTTAGAAATTTGGGACCCACATCTCCTAATTGTGGTCCAGTGCTCTTTGCACCACCCCATGTAGCCTCTGTAGCCCATCCTGCAGTTAGACTTCTAAGTACACAGCCTTTTCTTTCCTACTCCCTTTCTTTTTTCTTTTCTTTATTGTTGGAGTATAATTGACATGTGACATTATTAGACAGGCTTTCTGTTGTTGTCATCTCTACCTTTCACTTTTTGTGCCTGTGACTTGAGCTTTACTTAATAGCATTTTCTTTTTTAGAGACTCTCTCACCTAACCTTCTAAATAAATTAGCAGACTTTATCAAACGCCTTATGGCCTGGATTTCACTCTTGTCATTGGTTATATTGCTGATGCCCTTGATGGCAGTGATTCTGTGGTTTTTCCAGGAACCAGAGTTACCAAGTGCCAATTTAATACTGGTTTTACTCCCTGTTTTTGCTTTCTCCTTTCCATTTCTTACCCACTGCCAGATGGTGGAGACTTCTTGGGTCTGGGTAAAATCCACATATCTGGTGATGGATAATAAACTATTTGGGCCTTTTGAAATGTGATTCTTTGCCTTTTTTTTTTTTTTTTAGGTTTTTTTTTTTAATGTGGACCATTTTTAAAGTCTTTTTTTAATTTATTACAGTATTGCTTCTGTTTTATGTTTTGGTTTTCTGGCCACAAGGCATGTAGGATCTTAGCTTCCTGGCCAGGGATCAAACTCACACCCCCTGCATTGAAAAGCAAAATCTTAATCACGGGACTCCCAGGGAAGTCCCTCTTTGACTTATCTTTTAAATTTTTTCTCAGTGGTAAAGTGAGTTAATAACAGCTACCTCATACCTCATAGGGTAGTCATAGAATTGAATGAGTATGTATTTGATGTAATTAATAATAATAATGAATGGTAAACAAGATAATTTAAACTCTTGACCATTTTAGGAATCCAGTAGATTTAAATGCTATGGTCTACTGTGTTGAAAGGAAATGTTAAAGAGTACTCTATTTTAATGTAGAGTCCCCCTCCTCTTCTGTTTTTTTCTTAAAACTAGGTGCTAGCATAATTATGGGGTGCTGTAAGTGATAGTTGCAAGGAACAATTGTAAATTTTATAACTGAGCTTTTAGTTAATTTTCCAGCTGAAAGACTGTCCAGTTCTACTACAAACTTTGACTTGCCTTTGTAAAAGGAGAAGCCATTTTGTTTTCCTTGTCTATAAGGTTGGGACAATACCTTTTATGGTATTAAATGTTAAAAGAACATAGGAGCCAGCTCAAGTCAAATATGGGACATTGTAAGCTCAAGAGGAATAATGACAATAATGGATTATAACCCATTGAAAAAAGTAAGCAAATAAAAATACATAGGGGGATAGAGGAAAAGCTCCTTGTTACAGTAGAATGCCAACTAATAAATGTAGAAGGAATAATAAAGTTAGAAAAACCACTCTTTTGCAATCATTATAATAATAATTGATTCATGGAGGAATCAACAATGGAAAATTTGAAGAGGAACAGGATATTTTCATAGTTTCAAAATATTTCCCCAGTTACAAAGTATTTCTCAATTACAAAGGGATATATGGCAACTTTATAGTGGAGAGACTGGAGGATACCACCTTGACCAGGTGATCACCTCCTGATGTGAGTCACCTAGAAGGACACGTAGCACCTCTGTGCTCTTCATGCCCAAAATGTTTAACCTGCATCTAACTATGAGGAAATTTCAGAGAAACCAACTTGAGGGATTTTGTAAGGCAATTTTTCAAAAATATTAAGGTCATGAAAGTAAAAAAAGACCACAGAACTGTTCCAGATTGAAAGAGACTGAAGAGACTTGACACGTAAATGAAGCACATGATCCTAGATTGGATCTTGCATCAGGGGAGAAAATTGACATGAAGGACGTTATTGGGATAATTGGTGACATTTAAGTAGGGGCTGAGGGCTGTATTCCAGGTAATGGTATTGTATGAGTGTTAAATTTTCTCAATTTGATCATTGTTCTCTGGTTATAAAAGAAAATGTCCTTGTTTTTAAAATGTACATGCCAAAATATTTAAGGTTGGGGCATGATAATGTCTGTAGCTAACTCTCAAATGGGTTAGAAAAAACCACACACAGAGCGAGCAAATGGGGGAAAGTGCAGTGAATCTGGGTGAAGAGTATACAGGAATCATTTGTACTAATCTTGCAATTCCTATACGTTTGAAATAATTTCAAAATAATTTTTCTTGAAACCTGCTGTCTCTAAGGAATTACTAAATGCTGTAATGAGTGGAGTGCTACTTTCATCATTAAAATAGTATAATGGGTTCAAAATCTCTTGGGTAACTGCTCTTCCTTTTCATTTTTTTTCCTACTTGCATTTTGATTAGTTGTCATAAGATGCCAGTTGAGAGTAGCTAGGATCTAATGGGTAGGCATTTTTTTTTTAAAGTGAAACTAAAACAGTTTTTAATATACCCCATTGCTTCTGCTTTTTCTATAAGAAATATAACTTGCAGAAAACAGTTAGTATATTGATGAGATTAAATCTAAATGATAGGAAATTCTCGGTGGTCCAGTGGTTAGGACTCCTCACTTTTCACTGTCAAAGACATGGGTTCAGTCCCTGGTCAGGGAACTAAGATCCTGCAAGCCGTGTGGCAAAAAAAAAAGAAAGAAAGAAAAGATTCACAGTATAGTATTTAGCTTACAGTAAGGGTTAAAAGAAGTGAAATCTGCCAAGCCTATGTTAAGTACCAGTGACATATTACAAGCCTTAGTTATCTAAATATTTGCTTCCTGTCATCTCCTGAGGAAACATGTAGCATCTTTTGTCTCCATTCTGGGCGTTTTCTAGGCTTCTGGTGACTCTGATCTACTCTGTTAAGGACATGGATGCAACCAGAGATTATCATAGTAAGTGAAATAAGTCAGAAAGAGAAAGACAAATACCATATGATATCACTTATGTGGAATCTAAAATATGGCACAGATGAACCTATCTATGAAACAGAAACAGGCTCACTGACATAGAGAACAGACTTGTGGTTGCCACGGGGGAGAGGGGATGGGGAGGGATGGACTGGGAGTTTGGGGTTAGTAGATTTAAACTATTATATAGAGAATGGGTAAACAACAAAGTCCTACTGTATAGCTCAGGGAACTATATTTAATATCCTGGGATTAACCATAAGGGAAAAGAATATAAAAAAGAATGTCTATATGTGTATAACTGAGTCACTTTGATGTACAGCAGAAATTAACACAAAATTGTAAATCAACTATACTTCATTAAAAAAATTTTTTTAAATAACCTGTTCAGGAATGCTAATTTTAAAGGAAAAGTGTTAGTTAACCTATTTTATACTGTTACTTTGTGAGCACTATTTGCTGTTAATTTCTTTTCCTTCATCTTGTTTCTAACATACTGGAGGCTTTTAATTCCTGGGTAATGATTTCTCCATTTCTACACTGCCTTCTTAAAGGGAGCATATTACTTTTCTCCCAAATTTTGTAAAGCTGCCAAATGAAATAGATTGTACTGTAAGTAAATTTACCCAAGTTTGTTTAAAGTAATTTAGGTAGCACAATTATTTATTTGTGTTTTCAAATCAGAAAAAGGATTGATTAAACAAAAATAAGGGTTGTCACCTGTTGTTGAACCCACAAACAATAAAAACAAGTAAAGTAGTCGTGAATGCACGCTACTTCTAAAGCAGTGTAGTAGTATTTGTCATTCTTTTATAATTAATAAGATTTTCATTTATGTTATTTAATGTATTAGGTGGAATCATGTGAAATTGCCAGTCAACAGTTTCCAACTTACAGAAATGGAAACTTTTTATAGTTTTAACTCAGAGTGTGATTTTAGAGGTTCTTTAATTCACTTAGAGTTTTAGTCACTTTAAAATTCACCTTCATAGTAGCTATTTTGCATATAAAGAAATAAATATTGAATGTGTATCCCCTTAATCTGAAATTTCTCTTTAAAAATAATGTGCAATTAGATGAATTTGAAATGACATAGGAGTAGTTACGTTGCTTAGTAAAAAAAAGTAGGATGCAGATTATGTATTGCTAGTGTAACTAAGCTATGTTATAAAGCAAGAAATATGCAAAACGTTACTGTGTTTTTAACTCTTTATGTATATTTGAAGATATAAGGTACATCATATTTAGAAATTTATATATTTAAATCAGCTCTATTGAGGTATAACTTGCATACAGTTACATTCTCCAATTTAAGATTTGTATGGTTTGATGCATTTTGACAAATGTGTGTATTACCTCTTCCACAATCAAGATATAGAACTCTTCCATCACTGTCAAAAAGTTCCCTAGTGGCTCTTTGCAGTCTGTTCCCACCCTACCCAGCCTCTAGTGACCACTGATTTTTCTGTCACAGTAGTTTGCCTGTTCTAGACTTTTAAATAAATGGAATCATATAGAATGTAGTTTTTTTGTTTCAGGCTTTGTATTGTAAACATTTTAAATTTTCTGTGTATTATGATGTTTTGACCTCATAACATCATATGGGGGAGACTGGCTTGGCGAGACTGCCACTGGCTTGGGGAGACTGCCTCTCCCTGGGCTTGCTGATTCTTAGATACAGCAAAGGACCCAGCCTGAGCAGACTTTGAATCTGCAAGCCCAGAGCCCTCCCTCCTCTCTCTGCCATTTCAGCCTAGGAGGCCATCTTCCTCTGCCTGAGTCATCCCAGGGCCAGGTGCCAGGCAGTCAGGGACCACTCCATAGCCCAGAGCACATGGAGGGTATTCACGCTAGCTGATCCTAACGCGCTCCCCCTGCCCTGCCTTGTGTGTCCTGAGGAAACCCCAATAAAGTACCTGAGCACTCCCCTCACTCCTCTGCTTCCTGACCACCCTAGTGTCTTCCCCATGTGACCCTGCATGGTGAGTCTTGCCTGTCTCTAGGAGTTATTAGTATAGTAAACTTGGTTTTTTTCCTGAGCCTGTCCTCTGTCTCCTCGCAGCTGCACCTGACTGGCCATCTCATAAAAGAACACAAAACAGGCTTTCATGTAGCATGTCCATGCATTGTATGAGTAGTCTTTCTTTTTTTATTGCTGATTAGTATGGTTATGTGAATAGGCCACAGTTTGTTAATCCACTCACAGCTGATGGACATTTGGATCATTTCCAGGTTTTGGCTAGTATGGATAACACCGCTGTGAACATTTGCATACAAGTCTTTGTGTGGACTTAAGTTGTCCTCTATCTTGAGTAAACACCTAGGAGTAGGATTCCTGAATCAAGTTGCCAGGCTGTTTTCAAGTGGCTGTACATACTATTTTACATTCTTACCAGCAATGTATGAGAGTTCCAGCTGACACCGTTTGATATTGTCATTCTTTTAACATTTATCCATTTTAATGGTTATGTAGTGATATCTCATTCTGGTTTTAAGTTGCATTTCCCTGATGACCAGTGATGTGGGGCATCTTTGTTTGTGCCTGTTGGTCATCTCTCTCTCTCTCTCTCGTAATAGACTTTTTAAAAAAATTTTATTGAATTCTAGTTGATTTACAATGTGTTATTTTCAGGTGTACATAGACTTTATTTCTTAGAATAGTTTAAGGTACATCAAAATTGAGTGGAAGTTACAGAAATTTCCCATATACTCCTGTCCCTACACATGCATAACCTCCCATTATCAGTATCCCTCACCAGAGTGGGACATTTATTAAAATTGATGAGCCCACATCAACACTTCATTATCACCCAGAGTCCATCATTTATATTAGGGTTCATTCTTGGTGTTGTATGTTCTGTGAGTTTGGACACATGTATATTTACATATATCCACCATTATAATATTGTACATAATATTTCCACTGCCATAAAAATCCACTATGCTGTATCTGTTCACCCCTTCCCCCACAACCACTGATCTTTTTACCATGTCTGTAGTTTTGCCTTTTCCAGAATGCCGTATAGTTGGAATCATACACTATGTTGCCTTTTCAGATTGGCTTTTTTCACTTAGTAATATATGTTTGTTTCCTCCATGTCTTTTCATGGCTTAATAGCCCATTTCTTTTTTAGTGAATAATATTACATTGTCTGAATGTACCACAATTTATCCATTCACCTACTGAAGGGCATCTTGGTTGCTTCCAAGTTTTGACAATTATGAATGAAGCTGCTATAGACATCTGTGTGCATATTTTTGTGTGGACATAAGTTTTCAGCTCCTTTGGGTAAATACCAATGAGCACAATTGCTGGATCATATGATAAATGTTTGGAAGACTGTCAAACTGTCTTCCAAAGCGGCTAGACCTTTTTTGCCTTTCCACTAACAATGAATGAGAGTTTCTGTTGCTCGATATGCCTTGTGTTCTTTTTTTTTTCTTAGCCTACCTAGACATTAAATTTATCGATCTTTTTAAAGAGCCAACTTTTGACTTCATTAATTTTTCTCCGTTGATTTCCTGATTTTAATTTTTATTATTAATTTCTGTTTATTTTGGATTTAATTTGCTCTTTTAGCTTCTTGATGTGGAAGCTTAGATGATAGATTTTAGAACTTTTCTAATGTATTCATTCAATGCTGTGAATTTCCGTCTAAGCACTGCTTTCACTACACAGATTTTAACAAACTATTTTCATTTAGTTCAAAATATTGTTTAATTTCTGTTGAGATTTCTTCTTTGACCCATGTGTTACTTAGAAATGTATTGTTTAATCTCCAAGTATTAGGGGATTTTCAAGCTCTCTTTCTGTTATTGATTTCAAGTTTAATTCCCTGTGGTCTAAGAGCAGATGTTACATGATTTTCATTCTTTAAAATTTGTTAAGATGTATTTTATGGCCCAGAACATGGTCTGTCTTGGTGAATATTCCACATGAGCTTGAGAGGAATGTGTACTCTGCTGCTGTTGGATGAATACTTTGTAGATGTCAGTTATATCCAGATGATTGATGGTACTGTGAGTTCAACTATGTCTTTGCTGATTTTCTGCCAGCTGGGTCTGTCCATTCTGACAGAGGGTTGTTGAAGTTTCCATCTCTAATAGAGGAGTCACCCATTTCTCCTTGTAGCTCTATCCGTTTTTGCCTCGTGTAGTTCAGTGCTCTGTTGTTAGGTACAAACACATTAAGGATTGTGTGTCTTCTTGGAGGATTGTCCCCTTTGGCATTGTGTAATGCCTCTCTGTATCCTGATAACTTGCCTTGGTCTGAAGTCAGCTCTGTCTGAAATAAGTATTTCACTCCACTCTCTTCTTGCTTGCGTGGTTTCTTAAGACAAGTTGGATGTAATTCTTATCAGTAGGTAAAGTATATCTTTTTGTGGCTTCTTTGAGGATTTTTTCTTTATCTTCGATTTTCTGTGTTTTAAAAATCATATGCCTAGGTGTAGTTTTTTGGGCATTCTTTCTGCTCATTGGTCTCAGCTTCCTGGATCTGTGGTTTGGTGTCTGACATTAATTTGGGGAAGATTCTCAGTCATTGTTTCAGATATTTCTCCTGTTCTTTTCTCTCTCTTTTCCTTCTAGATTTCCATCACACCTTTCGTAGTTGTCCCACAGTTCCTGGGTATTGTATTCTGATTGCTTTGTTTTTGTTTTTTCTCCCGGTGTTTTTTCACTTTGCTTTTCATTTTTGTCAGTCTCTGTTGCGATATCATCAGGCGCAGAGATTCTTTCCTCCGCTGTCTCTGATCCACTAGTGAGCCCATCGGAGGCATTCTTCCTTTCCATTACAGTGTTTTTGGTCTTGATCGTTTCTCTTTGGTTCATTCTTAGAATTTCCATCTCTCTGCTTACATCTGTCCTTGCATGCTTTCTACTTTATCCATTCGGGCTAGTGCCCTTAGCATCTTAATCATAATTATTTAAAATTCCTAGTTTGCTAACTCCAACATCCTTGCCTTGTCTGGTTCTGATGCTTTCTCTGTCTCTCAAACTGTGTTTAGTATGTCTTGTAAAAAAAATCGGAGGACATGATGGTAAAAGGAACTGCTCTTATAGGTCTTTAGTAATGTGGTGGTAAGGTCGGGGGGAGGGGAAGCATTCTATAGTCCTGTGAGTAGGTCTCAGTCTTTTAGTAAGCTGGTGCCTCTGGACCGTGAACTACACGTATGCGTCTCAGTTTTTTCTTCTGCTTTGGTGGGAAAGGATGGCTAGGGTAGGCTGGAGTTGGACGATTGCCTTCCTGTGGGTCAGTCAGGCTGGGATAAAACCCCAACAGGTTAGGCTCTAGTTAATTAGTTTCTCCCAAGGGCAGATCTTGTTAAGAACAGGATTCTCTGGCCTAATTCAGAATGATTCCTTTTCCCCTCCCCCAACCAGAAGCTTGAGGGAATTTTTCTCCTGTAGAGAGAACTGTGAGAACATGGTCAAGCTCCAATGTAATATTTACAAAAGCGAGGGTCTCTAATGACTGGGTCCCCCTGGAGTTTTTATTTCTGAGACTTGTGGATGCTGAGTCTGCAGCAACTTGGCAGTTTCAGTGCAGGGTTCTCTACCTCAGCACTGGTGGTTCCAGTGGATATTTTTGCTGGTGGGTTTCTGCTTTGGTAAGTTTTGATTCTTTGTATTCACCCGCCTGTCTCCAATTTTAGAGGCCCTGTGAGTGCTTCTGTCATGGATCTAAGAAGAGTTGATTGTTCATTTTGTTCAGCTCTTTAGTTGTTAGGAAAAAGTGGTGACTTCCAGCTTCTTACACGTCAGAGTAGAAATCAGAAGTCTCCTTATATGTCTTTTTATTGGTTTATTAATCTTATTGAGTTGTAGGAGTTCCTTATATATGCTGAATACAAGTCCTTTATCAGATGTGTTTTGCAAGTATTTCCTCCCAGTGTATGGTTTGCCTTTTCATTTTTTTTTTTTTTTTTTTTTTTAGTAAAAGGCGAAAGATTTATTCGATCTGAAGAGAAACCAGAGTATTGCCTTTTCATTTTTATAACAATGTCTTTTGAAGAGCAAACCTTTGGTATCTTTGTTTAAAATCAGTTGAGTCTATTTTTGAAGTGTTCCATTCTCTTGATCTGTATGTCTATATTTATGCCATTACCATGCTGTCTTGATTATCATAGCTTTATAATTAAACTCTTGAATTCAAGTAGTAGAAGTCCTCCAATTTTGTTCTTTTTCAAAATTGTTTTGGCTGTTTGAGATCTTTTGCACTTCCATATAAATGTTAAAATCAGTTTATCAGTTTCTATGAAAAAGCCTACTGGGATTTTTAGCTGGGATTGTGTTGAATTTATACATCAGATTGGAGAGAGTTGAATCTTCCATTCCAACATGGTATATTTCTTATATAGATCCTAAAATTCTTTTAGTAATGTTCCATAGTTTCCTTACACACATTGTTAACTTAATTACTCAGTATTTCATGTATTTTGATGCTGTTGTAAATTGTGTTTAAATTTTAATTTCTAGTTGTGTATTGCTACTGAAAAGAAAAACAGTTGATTTTACTTCGAGCTTTATCTGTGATCTTGCTGTATTCATTTATTAATTCTAATAGCTTTCTCCTAGATTTCATAGAGTTTTCTACATAAATGATCACGTCTTCTGTGAATAAAGATAATTTTACTTCTTTCTTTCTAGTCTGTATGCATTTCTTACCTCACCTTATTATACTGACCAGAATCTCCAGTGCAATTTTGTTTGTTTGTTTTTTTAATTTTATTGGATTATAGTTGATTTTCAGTGTATTAGTTTCAGGTGTACAGCAAATTGATTCAGTTATACATATACATAGATTCATTCTTTTTCCAATTCTTTTCTCATATAGGTTATCACTGCAATACAATTTTGAATAGAAGTGTTTAGAGTAGACCTCCTTACATCATTCCCAGTGTCAGGGAAATCTCATCATACTTTAAACATTTTAATAAGATTTAAATGTTTACGAGAACTGTGATTCTCTTATTGTTTTCTAAGTCTAATTATTATACTCTGAGAACATATTTTTTATTATTTTAACCCTTAAAAATTTTTCAAGGCTAGTTTTATGGTCCACAGAGAACATGCTGTATGTTGGTTAATATGCCGTATGCACTTGGAAAAAAATGTTTCCTGCTATTTTTGGTTAGAGTTCTGCCTGAAGAACTTCCTTTAGCATTCCTTGTGGTGGTGGTGATGAAATGTGTTAGTTTTTATTATTTGAAAATGTCTTTATTTTGCTTTCATTTTTGAAAGAATTCCAGGGTAAAGGTTTTTCCTTTCTGTACTTTTTTGGTTTTCCTTTCCCCTAGCTGCACAGCTTGTGGCATCTTAGTTCCCCAACCAGGGATTGAACCTGGGCCCTCGGCAGTGAGAGCACAGAGGCCTAACCACTGGACCCCTGGGGAATTCCTCCTTTCTGTACTTTAAAGATGTTCTGTTGTCTTCTGGCTTGCATTGTTTCTGATGAGAAGTCTGATATTAAATATTTATCTTTATTCTTTTGAACAAAAAGTGTCTCTGCCCTCTCCCTGCTTTTAAGATTTTCTTTTTATCTCTAGTTTTCTGTAACTTGATTATAAGGTGCCTTAGTATGGTTTTTTTTTAAATTTTTATTTTATATGGGGTAGACTTGATTAACAATGTTGTGTTAGTTTCAGGTGTACAACAAAGTGATTCAGTTGTACATATACATATATCCATTCTTTTTCAAATTCTTTTCCCATTTAGGTTATTACAGAGTATTGAGCAGAGTTCCCTGTGGTATACAGTAGGTCCTTGATGGCTATCTATTTTAAATATGTAGTATGGTTTCCCTTATGTTTCTTCTGTGTGGAGTTCATTGAACTTCTTGTATACGTGTTTATAATTTTTATCAGTTTTGGAAAAATTTTGACCTTTTTTCAAATATTTTTGTTCCCCTTTTGCCCCTTTTCTGAAACCCCAGTTATGTGTACTGCTTGATATTGTCCCATTGGTCACTAGTGCTATGTTTTATTTTTTTCGTCTTTTTTTTTCCCCCATGTGCTCTATTTCAGATAGTTGTTTTGCTATCTTCAAGTTCACACATCTTTTCTTTTGCAGAGTCTAATAATAATCCCATCCAGTGAATTTTTTATTTTAGATACTGTAATTTTCATCTCTAGAAGTTCCATCTGGTTAATTTTTATATCTTCCCTCTTGCTCTTCATCATGTCCGTGTTTTGTTATGGAGCATATTTCTGATAGCTATTTTGATGTCCTCATCTCCTGATTCCATCATCTCTGTTATTTTTTGGTCTATTTCTAATGATTGATTTTTAAATCCTGGTTGTGTGTCATTTTCCTGCTTCTTTTAATGTCTGGTAGTTTTTTTGTTTGTTTTTTGTGTTTTGTTTTTAATTTTATTTATTTATTTGGTTGTGCTGGGTCTTAGTTGCAGTAGGTGGGCTCCTTATTTGCGGCTCACTGGCTCCTTAGTTGTGGCATGCAAACTCTTAGCTGTGGCACGCATGTGGTATCTAGTTCTCTGACCAGGGATTGAACCCGGGCCCCCTGCATTGGGAACTCAGAGTCTTAACCACTGCAACGCCAGGGAAGTCCCCAGTGTCTGGTAGTTTTTGACTGGATGCTGCACATTGCATATCTTATGTTTGGGGGTGCTGCATTTCATTGTATTCCTTTAAAGAGTGTTGGACTTCATTTTGATGTTTACTTAAGTTACTTGTGATCAGTCAGATCCTTTCAAGTCTTGCTTTTAAGCTTTATTAGGGTAGATGTAGAACAGCCTCTAGCCCCATTACAAAGCAGTATCCTTTCCAGGACTGTACTAGATGCCCCTTTTATTAACAACGTCTTTTCTGCCCTGGCTAGTAGACCCACAGACTAGTCCTAGCTGTCTGGAATCCAGGAATGGTTCAGCGTACTACTTTCTGAGAGTTCTTTCCCTAGCCTCCACCCCACACATGAAGATCATTATTCTGCAAAATATTGCAGGGAACCCCTCTGCAGATGCCCAGAATTCTCTCCCTATACAGCTCCTTCTTTTCTTATGTTTTGCTCTTCAAATTCTTATTGCCTCAGCCTCTCTGAACTGCAGTCTCTATCTCATCAATTGGGTATGTTTTAGTTTCCTTTCCCTGCATTGCAGCTTGGAAATTTCCTTCAGGCAGTAAGCTCTGGCAGTTCTAGGGCTCACCTTGTTTTTCTCTCTGAGATATAGGTCTTCACTGCAGTTGTCCACTGTCTGAAAAATCGTTTCATATATTTTGTCCAGTTTCCTAGTTTATGGTCAAAGGGCAGTTTCCTTACTAGTTAATTCTTCATAGGCTGAAGCAGAAGTCATGTATAAATTTTATACTTTGCAAACTTTTTAGAATAATCAGAAGAAATAAAGTCTGTCCTTTTACCTTTTGACCAGTTCACCCCATCTCCATATTCACTCTTCTGGTTCTGTATTGGCTGTAGAAGAAATTGATTTCATGTTTTGTTGAAACTGTAATGCAATATATAGTCTTAAGTTATTTGCAGGCGAGTGCATCTCAAAATACAGATTCATGCTAGATTTTACAAGTTTTCTTAATATGGTGTGGGGGGGGGGTGTATATACATGTTTTTACTGTTATCTATTAACTAATTTCAGTCCCAGAGCTAAATAGCCTTCATTCTGAGCATTACAGGTGAGACCTCTCTCTCTTTTACTCTCTTTCCGCATACATATAACCCTAAAATCATTGGAGAGGCTAAGTGGCTTTTTTGTTTAAGTTGCTTTGGGCTTGTTTACCTTTGCTAGATTTGTTCTTTGTCTAAATACATTACATATGGATACAATTCTTGTTACTGTCACTTGTAACTTAACTCAGTATTTGTTTGCTACTTTTCTCATCTTGTTCACTTGAGTAATGCTTACTGTAAAAATGTAGCCACATAAACAGTGTTTGACTTGCCTGATTTTTTTCCCCCTAGGTGGTATAGCTGTATGCTGGGAAAAAAATGCAGCCTGGCTCCTCTGAAGGAAGAACTTCGAATACAAGGGGTAAGGCTTTGTCATTACTATTCTGGTATATCCACTTTTTAAAAAAAATAAATTTTATTTATTTATTTATTTATTGGCTGCTTTGGGTCTTCGTTACTGTGCGTAGGCTTCCTCTAGTTGCTGCTAGCGGGTGCTGCTCTTTGTTGTAGTGCTTGGTCTTATTGAAGTGGCTTCTCTTGTTGCAGAGCATGGGCTCTAGGCGCTCGGGCTTCAGTAGTTGTGGCCCTAAGGCTCAGTAGTTGTGGTGCATGGGCTTAGTTGCTCCGTGGCATATGGGATCTTTCCAGACCAGGGCTCTAACCCGTGTCCCCTGCATTGGCAGGTGGATTCTTAACCACTGCGCCACCAGGAAAGTCCCTGATGTATTCACTTTTGATGGTACTTGGAGTATAGAATTTGCCTTTATACCTGAAAATTCTAAATGTGTTTGTTTGTTTTATTTTTGCTTGTTTATTTTTTAGTGTTGTAATTTTGGGGCTAAAGGGAACTTTTTATAAATTATTAAAATAAGACCTTCTTTGACCAATAAAAAAAAATGGGGAAAACAGGATGAGTACAACGTCGGAGAGAAACCAGAAATCAAAAAACCTGGTGTCTGCCCACCACTGACCCCATGTCTAACTCCATTATAACTGCAGAGACTGGAGTTAAAGGTCACACGGCTAGTTATCAAAGAACTGGAACCAGAAGGATCCTCAGCCTGGTATGCTTCCCACTGTGGTGTGTTCCACACAAGTTCAGCCCCTTGCTTCTGTTTTGAAAAGCAGGTGACAAATACATACTTCCCTGACTCCCCTCCCGGTTTGTGGTGTTTGAGTGTGAGTAAGCAGGAGCAAGACGACTTTTCAGAGAATGGAGTCCGATGTGGGATTAGCAGTAGAACTAAGTTTCTGATTTCAGGTTTCTCTCCAACATTCTACTCATCTATTTTCCCCACGACACCTTTCCTTTGTTAAAACAGCTACGAAGTACTTCTGTTTTCTTTCGTAAAATCTGGTAGACAAAAGGGAGACTATACAGCTGTGTCTAGCCAGGCCTTAGAGGCTCTCTTTCCCAAAAAAAGAAAACAAAGGAATATCTGAATCATTTTACCAGTGGTTCTCTGAAGGGTTGTGTTTTGAGTGTTTCATGTATTGGACCTTAAAGCCAGAACTATAAATTCTCTCTCGTGTTTGATGGGAGGAAAAAGCCTACAACTTTGTTGAAGGAGAATTCATTCATTGATTATTGGGCAGCTGTGCATAGCTGTTTGGGGATGGTAGTGTTTGTTAACTGACAGAAAGACCAGCGTATAATTTAACACGAGGCGGCAGCTGGAAACCTAGTAGAATTAATAGAATGATGAGACGCTGTGTTTGTTGATTTCAGGTGCCTAAAGTCACCTACACTGAATTCTGCCAAGGTCGGACAATGAGATGGGCTTTGGCTTGGAGTTTTTATGATGATGTAACAGTACCAGTAAGTAGAGACCTTCCTTTTGCTTCTCTGAATTCCAGCACATGGTCATAAATGAACTAAATCTGTACTGTCCTGTTTCCCTCAAGTTTTCCCCAAATGCTTATGTCAGAATGGAAAGTGGTTGTAAACCAGACACAGTCCTGGAAGGCTGACTGTGGTGACCGTGGAACCTTTCTCTGTGGGTTTGTGCAATTCAGTGATTCTTACTCAGCAAACGTAAATGAGTTGGAAATGCATCTTTTAGGAATTAAAAAATTTAGGTACAGACACCTTGTGGGTATGATTATTCTGTTAGACATTTCTCAAGAATTGAAACTGAAGTCTGTTTATTTTCTTTTACCACTGCTATTTTCCTACGGTAGCTATCTCCTAGGGTTCCTGATAGATGTAGAAATTGCCATTTGGGGTTGCAGGCTTTTGATGTGTAAAACTTAGAGATCATTCCAATGAAGGGTTCTGTCTTGGCTTTAAGCTTAGCACAGGAATATTGATCAGTTTTGAAGTTGGTTGATAGTTCATTATCCTATTTTATCTACTTTGCACATGCTTGAGCTTAAACATTCTTCTGTAATAGAATGTTTTAAAACATGACTTCTTCCACAAACTTCTCTTTGTCCTCTGTGCTGCTATATGCAAAAGAAAAATGTTTCTGAACTGGTTAGACCAAATAATTTTTCTGGGCTGTGCTAAGAGGTGGTAACAGAATAGCATCTGTTTGTTCTCATATTTCACTAGGAAGAGTGATTGACTTATCGTGGCATGGAGCCAACCGCCTTACGTTCATGCACCTGTTGCTCAGCCTGGGCTGCTTCTCCACAGCATTTATGGAGGCCTAGTACCTGATCCTTGCCTCCTCTGATCCCCTGTCCACACCATATAGGCTTGTTCTGGGTGCTCCTCTCCCAAGGTCTTGGCCACGCTTGGTCTCCAGAGTCTCTTAAATGTTGCTGTGTCTGTGAGGCTCTTTCCTTTCTTCTCCCATAGGGCAAAGGAGTAGAGATGTGCAGAAGTACAAGGGAACGATTTGCAGATGTTTCTGAATACATGAGCTCAGATTTGAAACTGAGCCTTTCCTTCCTGTACTCTGCAGCTAGGTGTGCTGCTGGATTGCAGTAAGTTTCCCAGTCAAGTCTGAATGGCCTGTCTCATGGGAGTCTAGACTCGCCTCTGTACTGTGCAGTAGGGCATCTGGAGGTTAGTGTTTGGAATTCTTACTGGTTAAAAAAGATGGTTCCGCTTTTTTGACCTCCCTGAGGGATTATCCATTCTGTCGTCTTCTAGAATACCAGGGCTTTCCCACCAAATGGTTAAAATCATTAGTAATGCCCCAGCTTATCCCTGTGCAGACAGTAACAGCTGCAGGAAAATGGAACTGCACCTGTTTCCAAATGCTTTCTGTTTAACCTGCTTTCTGCACTTGTTGGCACCGCAGGCGGAAGAGCTGATAATGAGCTCTGGCACTCTCCAGGTCATCTCAGGGACCAGCGTCACCCTTGCCCTCCTGGATTAGTAGCTATTTCAGATCAAAGTATCAAAGAGCACTGTGTTTCTCTGTAGCAAAATCAGCTTACTTTGAAAAGGAATCTTCTAAGCCTTCCTCCCTCCCTCCCTGTCTTTTAGGTCATGCTTGCGCCCTGTTCACAGTCTCAACCATCAAAGAATGCGTCTTGCTAAGGGCCTCAGGTTTCTCCCACGCCGGAGTACTCATCCCTCCCCACCACTACCCCAACCCAAAGCTGTTAATGGAACACTTGGGAATGCATTATTAGGTGCACTTAAACGGCTACAGGGAAGATGGCAATGTCTGATTTGTGGTAACCCAGCAACAGTTTCTTAGCACTGATGCTCTTGATCAGCAGCTGCTTTCCCAGGGGTAGTCCCAGGGCACTCGGGACATTTTTAGTGGGCTGTCCTCTTGGTTCTCCTTCTCTCTACCTGGACCTCTCCCACTCCTTGCTTTTTGAAATGGTCACCTCATTTCCTCCTCTTGCCCTGTCAGTGGTGGGGAGGGAGGAGAATGCTGCTTTAGGTAGGGAGAGGAAGCCAAGGACTAGAGCTAGTTAAGCAGAAATATTGACCTACTTCCCCCCCACCCCCCACTCCGCCTTTTTAGGGTAAATGTGCAAGTTACTATGGCAACTTCTGTTTTCACTTATCTCAGGCCTACTGACTCGTTTCTGTTGGTGCTGAATGCTGAAAAATTCGAATTCACTGCTGATTCAATTGCCCACACTAAGCCCATTGCTCTGGTCTGGATTTATTTTAACAGCAAAAAGACGAGTCCTAGTGTTGGTAGAATTTTGTGCATTCATTTCTGACTGATGACAGACATAAGGAGGCATATTGTAAGGACGGTTCTTTAGAGAATCTTAACAAGCCACGTATAATGCCTCTTTGTCCAAGCTTCTCCTCTAATTGCTCAAGGCATTATTTTAGCTTTGCTTTGCTTTCAGAAGTTTGACACTTTTTAAAAGAAAAAGGAAAAATAATGTAGCTCTAGTAAATTGTGCAGTCTTGGTCTGAGCATTGCCCAGGAATCTGGTTTTAAAAAATGACCTCCCTGTGTTCAAGACACTTCCTTTGAGCCTGGGTCTTTCCTGTCTAGGGAGTAATAACTAGGGGGCTTTTTGGAGAACAGATGGAGGGAAGGGGTCACATTAATTAGGTAACCTTGTTAGTGTCAGAGTGGGGGTCTTCTGACAGTGCTCCACTTACTATTCCACAGGTTCTCAAGCTAAGTCTAGGTAGAGGAGGGATTCTGCGTCAGTGCCCAGGGGATGACAGTTGGGGGCAGATGTTAGACTGGTACTTCAGGGCTCGCTCTCATTTTAACCACAGCTGATCTGCTTTTATCAATATTATGTATTAATTTTATTTATTGAAAGGATTCTGCTGTTAAGACATGGTTAGAAAACCAGTACTGTAGCAGTCTGTATATTATGCTGTAAAGCAGATGTGGTGGTTAGAGAGCTGAGCTCTTGAACAAAATCAAAGCTAAGGCTCCTCCTCTTAGTTACTTTCCTTATTAAGTGTGATGTTCATTGTGATAATACCAAAGAAATAAGATGCCATTTCTTATACCTTATGATGATTACTTTTATGGGAGAGAAAAACATGTGAAGTATTGATACAAAAGTTGATATGAATAAGTACTGAAATGAATGGTAGGGACCAAAATGGTGGGGAATTAGGGAGTTCAGGAAAGAAAATGGTTCATACTGGGCTAGACTGAGAGAACTTCACGGAGGAGGAATTGTCAGTGTCTGGCTCATAGTTGGTACTCAGTAAGTATTTGTTGAATATTGAAAGAAATGATGTAGGACTTCGACTAAGGAGCAACACTGCAAGCAGGACGTTAATAGGTATAGTAGATTTAAAGCACCAGATATAGTCTTTGTTGTGATGTGAATGGTTCACACATATTATGTCATGTTATTTAAATCTGACAACAGTCTAGTACATGGCATTATCCCTACTTCCTAGATGAGGAAATTGGAGGCTCTAAAAAGTCGGGTTGGAGCCCAGATTAGTCTGATTTCACAGCCTAAGCTCTTACTCACTGTCCTGCCAAAGGACTGCCTTTTGTTCCAGGCAGCCCCTCATCACCTTGCTTATAGGCCATCCCAGCAGCCTTTCATGTAACAGTCACTTGAATTCATCCTAAGCTCACCATTCAAAGAAAGTATAGCTCCTCAGTGGCTCCTTGGGCCTGCCGAATCTGTCTTTGACTTCCCTTCCGGCCTAATCGCTCCCTGTTTTCCTGACTGTAGTGTCTTCTACGATATTAGAAGTTCCACAGTCTTCTCATGATGCCAGAGTCATAGCTCACTTTGTACAACCTTTGCTCATAGCCCTTTCTCTGATCCTTCCTGTGGACTTCCCTCCATTGCAGCCCAGCTCAATTTCAGCTTTTGCATAAAACCTTCTTAACCATGCATCCCATAGAAATCTCTCTGGACTTATCTCTTTCAGTCATTTGTATTCTGCACGAGCTTCCTTGTGACTTGGTAGTTTGTATTGGTATTTCGTTTAACTGTGGCATGGTGCATAACACCAAAACTATTGCATAAATTATAGAAAATGCTTTTTGTGAGCTGGCCCCTGTCTTGCTTTGTGTTGAGCAGGTTACTTAACTTCTCTTTCAGTTTCCTCGTCTGTAAGATGGGGGTAAAAATGGTACCTACCACGTAGGGTTTTGAGGATTAAATATACTTAACACAGTGCCTGATTTGTGTGTGTATGTGTGTGTATGTATATGTATGTGTATATAGTCAGTGCTCAGTAAAATATATTATATTGTACTTCCCCACCATTCCTTCTCACCCACCTCCATATTTGATGTCCTAGTAATGTTGAGCTGCTGCTCTCTGATCCCTCTCCAGGAGATTCCTCCCTGACCATCAGACTCTCGTCTATCAAGTTAGTGCAGATGCTGCCACCTGTGAAGTTTGCCCTCACTCTTCCTAAATTGATATTGGGGATCCTGCTCCTGTGTTCACTATACTTTGTCTATACTCCCATTATTGTGTCTTTCATGTGGCATCAACCTAGTATAGTGTCTGGTCCTCAAATAATAATTGTTAAGTGAATGAAAATGAAGGAATAAATGATGTGGTACAGTGATTCTCAGACTTTTCCACTGAAGTACCAGCTATAGCTGGAAGTATCTTCTGACAAATCCCTGGGCATCAAGGTGACAGTAAAGAAGTTCCCAGGAAGCACTCTGTACTTGTGAAGTCTCTTCTTTTCTCTTTAATATCCATTTGAATTTTGTATTCTATTCCATAATGTATATCTTTGTTTTTATTTTTTATTTTTTTTTTTTTTTTGGCGCACGGGCTTAGTTGCTTCGTGGCATGTGGGATCTTCCTGGAGCAGGGATCGAACCCGTGTCCTCTGCATTGGCAGGCGGATTCTCAACCGCTGCGCCACCTAGGAAGCCCTGTTTTTAGTTTTTGAAGTTAAATAATTTTAATGTTGAGTCGATTGACAATCTAAGAAGATACCTAATATTTACCTATTAATCACCCACATCAACTGTGGACAACTCATGAGCATTCTTGTTTCATCTGTATTCCATGTACTCCTTCCCGCTGCCCTGATGATTCTGAAGCAGATCTCGGTGTATTATCTTATCCAAAACCATTTTCATATTTATCTGTAAAATGTGAAGATTCTTCTTTTAAAAAAAATAACCACAGTAACTCATAATTCCTCCGTGTTGGCTGTATAGTTGATCAAATTTTTCTTACTGTCTCAAATCTTTTAAAGTTTGTCAAACTAGAATCTTACTAAGTTTTATGTGTTGTGGTTGATTGATATATCCTTTGAATTGTTTTTACTCTGGTTTCCCATCCCTTCTTTCCCCCCTTTTCTCACCCCTTCCCTTGCAATTTATTTGTTAAAGATACTGGGATATTTGTCCTATACAGTTTTTTACATCTGGAGTTTTCTGAGTGCATCTCCATGGTGTTAATATGTTCCTCAGACCCTATCTTTCCTGTAAATTGGCAGTTAGAGCTAGAGGCATGATTAGATATTGTACAATCTTACTGGGGGCGGGGGTGGGGGGCAAGACTACTTTCCAGGTGGTCTGTGGTTTGCTTCAGAACTTCCTTCAGGAGGCACGTAATGTTTGCTTTTATCTTCCTGCAATGTGAGCAGTCATTGGTGATCATTGCCTGGGTCCATTAATTCATTTAGAGTTGCAGAATGTTGATATTCTGAAGCTATTATTCCTTCTTTATTTATTGCTGAATTACTTATAAAGAGAAACTTCCCCTTATTAATTATTTGGTTATGTTGAGGTACAGTTCATCTGGTAAAGTCAGGATAAATGCTTGATTATTTTGCTTTACTTTTCAGTTTAAAAAAAAAGAATAATGAGTTAGTGATTCCCTAGCATCTCCCAGAAGTGACCAAAGAGGGTGGTCTAGGTTTTGTTTTTAGATTATTGCAAACTCATGGATTTACCCTTTCAGTATTTTTCAGTCTATTGCACTTACTGCCTTTATTGATGCACAGATTATGTTCCATCTTTGAACTTGGAGTGTTTATTCAGGTTGGCTCCTGAGTCATCTTATTATATTAAGAGTCTTGGGAGGCTCCCTTGCTCTCTAGTGTGACAGGTTGTTCCCAGTTTTTGTTTTTGTTTTTTTCTTTTTTCTGCCCCAGAGCTGGCATCAACTATTTTTCCAAGGACCTCTGGTTTATTTTGGTGGGAAATAGTTGGAGGTATTTATCTGGGCACTGGGTTGGACATTGTTTCTGGGCTTTTTCAATGAGTACAGCTGGGAATTATGATTGTCTTTTTAAAGGTAAAATACATCCTAGTTCATACTTTCTATTTAGTTTCTACTTAACTTCATCAATTGTCTGTATCTCCCATTCAAAAATTCCATGCCAAAAATCTCAGCCCTTGACCATAATTATTCATTTGTTTTTGGCCCACGATACATCATGACAGTCTCAAAATTAACATCACCATCAACAGAATGATTTGTGAAAATAGCCATTTTTTCTTTTTTCATTCTTTTGATGTGGGGACTATCTCATGATGGATTTTAAAAGTTATTTAGGATCTTTCCTTTTTGTGGGTGTATACCACCAAGTCAGTACACAGGTTCATTTGTTTCATTTTACTTTATATTTTTAGGGATTGCCTTTTTTTGTGTGTGCTATTTAATTTTGTTCTGTAATTGGAAAAAGATATTTACCCATACTTTCAAAATCAAATGTCGAAAAGGATATAGTTAGAAGTCTAGCTTCTTTCCCTTGTCTCTTTCACCCCAATCAATCCCTTTTCTCCTTGGGCTACTATTTAAATGATTTTATAATTTATCCTTCCATTATTTTTTGTTTGGTTGGTTGTTTTAATGTAAGGAAATACACATGTAGTTATAGCCACCCCTTCTTAGATAGGTAGCATCCTACATAAACTTTTCTTCCCCTTTTTTACTTTTTATTGTTTTTCAGTATATCTAGGCATGATTGCAGGACATCTTTAAAACAGTAACCTGTCAGATTAGATAACAATAGAAATGCCACTGGGCTGTTAATAAGGAAGGCACACTCTTAGACAATAAACATTTAGTCCACTTCATGGCAGCAGAGCTCATACACATTTGAATAAGGCGAGATGGCCTGACTGTCCTTCCCAGCACACTTCCTGTGTGTATTCCAGCCAGGTGGCAGTGTTGGCCGCTTGGCTTTGTTTCTCCATAAATGATAGCCTGTGCTGAATAATAGCTCACAGACATTCTGCTTGTTCCTGGAGGACCTGGGGCAGTAGCCATTCAGAGAGTGGCAGAGCAGGGGAGACCCCAGTGCGGTGGCCAAGAGCACTCCTTTCCCCTCAAGACCATTCTAGAAGCTGCTTTGTCTGAAAGAGAAGGCTGTGGCTTTATGCCCGGCAGATCTTAGTGAATGATTCCCTTCTTTCCCTGCAGGTACAAGGGAGACCTTAATGCTTTCATGCAGCCTGTGGCTTCATTGGGAGTTTCTGCATTAGCTGCAGTTAACCGCATAACTTCAGCAGCATACCAGATGCTACACAGAATTGTGTCAGGTTACACCTAACTTGAAAGTCTCCTGACTGATTGTACCACTGAGATCTAGAAATTAGAGTGAGGATTTAAGGAGTTTAAAGACAGCTCTGCTAGGTAAAGCATGTTTAAAAAATTTAAGAACGTGTTTTTGTCCAGTTTTATGGTTTCAGTCTAGTAAAACTTGAAGCTCCTCCCCCTGTTGATTTTCATTCATTGAATCCTTGCAGTTCAAACAATACAAAACCTGTATTCCCTGTGGGATTTACAGCTCCCCACCAAACTTCTGTGACATTGTAATTTCAGCTGGGTAGTTCATCTTCTGTTCCAAAATCAGTTGTAAATTAACCTTCTGATTCTTTGCATTAAACTGAATTAACCATTGTGAATCACTGATGTTTTAAATTATGCTTTAAAACATTGAATTATTTATATTACTTTGTCTTCTATATTATGACAGTATAGCACTCTTCATTGAAAATATTTGTGGTTTGAGATTTAAAAGTGTATTAGCAAATTAAGATCATCTCAATTGGGGAAAAACAAACAGCTTCTATTTACTAGTGTTGTGACAGTGTATAAAATTACCTACTGTTGAACCTATGGGGTTGAATTTAACTATTGATTTCTTAAGACCTGCTCCTGTATTTTACTCTGGCCCTACCTACTAAGAATTTACAGTACGAACAAGAAAGGGAGAGGAATGATTGCTGTAAGCCAGGCTTAAGTTAATCTTTAATCATTTAAAAACTTTGAGAATTTCTAAAGTATAAATTATCTATCTCGAGTGCCTGCCTAGTTTCTGCAATAGAATAAAACTAAAACAATTCTGAGAATATGTGTGTGTGTTGAAACAGTTCACTAAAAATCTTCAGAAATACCGGATTTGTTGATTCACCATTGTGTATGGAACACTGGGGCCAGGATGCAAGGGAAAGGAGCCATATATGAGATAGATACACAGTTCTGGTGTAACAAGGCAATAAACTGTCTATTTTGTTGTTTCTGACTCCCTCAGAAGTTATAAAGTGGATCCTTAATAGAGCTCTTGTTAAGTTTGGTGAGAATGCACTTCTCTCCTTTAAGTTCTAGAAATGATGGTGAGTCCATTCTTACTTTTGGAAAAGAATATTACAGGAAATGAGAAACAGCCATATCTTCACTTGCTGGCTGGGATTTGTGAGCACAAATGATTGCCACCTCTGTCAGAAAAGAGATGAGGCGCTATCCTTTTAGCCATATTTGTAGATGACCTTTGGTGTGCTGTCAGGGATGACCCTGTGACGGTAACCTTTCCATGGTAACAGGCTTGGAAGTCACGAAGCGGAAAGGGAATCTGATTCTCGTCCACCGTCCTCCTCCTACACACCACCATCTTTTTTCACCCCAGCTTCATAATCATATCTTAAGCTCCTTAGTGCAAAGTGTTAGGCTCTCGGTAACTGTAGAAATTATGTTTCTTATGCTGGGTGTCTACTGTCTTGATGTCAATATGAATTTGTCTCATCTTGTCTAAACATTAATTGAGCAAGTTCAGGCTTCGCTTAGAGTCTGCCATTCAAGAGCAGGTTTCTTACTCATACACACACCCTTTGTTTTTGGTCTTTTTCTTCTAAGGTTGTTTTCTGTTGTTCTTTATTTTTCTTTCTATTTTTTATTACTTAATATCTGGTATAAAGAGAAAGTATAGATTGTTTCTAAGAAATATAATGTAAAAGTTTTCTAGCCCGGTATAAACTGGCTATTTTGTTGTGTGTTGCTGGCGGGGGTGGGGGGGGGCAGAGTTGCTGGTTACTTCCTATAAGGCCTCACCCAGTAACTGGACCTCACTGCATGTGTGTATTCACAGGCTCTGTCACTGTTGTCAGGCAGAATTGGAGTTAACAGCAGCATGATTATCAGAGGCTCTTTTTTAGGAAGGGTGTTCAAAGCTGACTAGGTGTTGTCTCTTTTGAGCCTTATTCTTCTAATCCTGCTCATTTTGACCCTAACCTTAGAATTAGCTTAATTTTTTTTAAGTTTTCATAAACTCTGTCTACAAGTACAAGTCTCTCTCTTAAAGTGTCCATAATGTATCTGGTCTTAGCTAAGAGTCATTAAAAAAAAAGTTTAGTAAGTTTTTACTTTAAAGAAATAAACTTTACATGCAACAGTGTCATTTGGTTGTTAAAATGGAACTTGAGTCCCTCTAGTGGGTAGAGTGTAAATCACTTTCCAAGCTTGAAATTTAAATGAAAGATGACAGTAACAATGACAGTCTTGAGTTACGTGGAACAAGCTTTCATATCCACTGTTCTCGTCCGTTCGTTGGTACTGGTGTCCCCTCTCCCCAGCCGGGAAGCAGTGCTTAGCTAGCCACTGGCTTGGCCCTAACGTTAGCCAAGATTCGGCGTCCTCTTCTGCCCGCCCGTTGTAGTCCTGGTGGCTGGCCCTGGTCACTCCTAGCATGTGATCTCACAAGCAGGGGCTCACCAGCTGCTTTCTTTCAAGCCTTGACAAGTATAAACTCAGGCTACGAGGTGGTGATTTTAAGTCATGCATTTCTTTGTAGAAAAGAGCACAGTGCCCTTGGGGTCCTTGAGTTGCCATGAAAGAAATAAGTATGCAGGCCTGTTTTGGGCACGACAGGTAGATTAAGGACGTTTAGTAACTGGAGGTGTTACATACTGATAGCCAGAACACAGACAGCGTGGTACGGCAGAAAGAACCTGGGTTTGGGGTTCAGATCCTAACTTGGCAGATACTAACTGTGTGATCTGGAGTTGATTACATAGCCTGTCTGTATCTTAATTTTCCCTCCTGTAAAATGGGGAGATGATAAACCCAGTTTGCAGGGTTGTTTTAAGTAGGAGAAATAAATATGCAAAGATCCTTGTGTTTTTAGTGTGTCGCGATTGGTAGCAGAGGTCATGGAAATTTCCCGAGCTGCATTCATTATAATGCATGAGATTTAATTATTTGCATAACCTTTCCCCTTTCTCCCATGCCTTCTTTTTCTTTCAGTCACCACCAAGTAAGCGAAGAAAATTAGAGAAGCCAAGGAAACCCATTACGTTTGTAGTATTGGAATCTGTGATGAAAGAATTATCCCTCAAAGCATCATCTTTGGGCTCTGAGACAGTGGAAGGCATAGTAGTTGTGACAACATGGATTGAAAAGATTCTCACAGATCTAAAGGTATCTGGTTAATAAGCACATTGAAGAAGTACTTATAGTAATCTTTCTTTTTTCTTTTCTTTTTTTAAAGAAATTTTCAGAGGAGAAAAGTGATTTCCTATAAAATTCTGTTTTCCTCCAAACAGGTCCAGCATAAACGAGTTCCCTGTGGAAAGGAAGAAATTAGCCTTTTCCTAACAGCCATAGAAAACTCCTGGATTCACTTAAGGAGGAAGAAAAGAGAAAGAGACCGAGTGAGACAGTTGAGAGAAGTTCCCCTAGCTCCCAAGAACGTCATCCAAGCATTGGAAGAGAAAAAGTCCCCTCCCAAAGAGTCTGGCAGTAGCCAAGATTTGGCTCAGGGCCCCCGGGAAAGTACTCTGTGTGGGCCTGCTCTGCAGGAAGGCGAGTGTGCTCCTGTGGAGGGCCAAGGCCCAAACCAGGACTCACTTTCCCAGGAGGAAAACCCAGAACCCATGGAAGATGAAAGGAGTGAGGAAAAGGGAGAGGTGGAGGTTTTGGAAAGTTGTAAAGGCTCTAGCAATGGAGCCCAGGACCAAGAGGCTTCTGAGCAGTTCAGCAACCCAGTGTCTGAAAAAGGGAACCGTCTCCACGGAGTGGCTGGACGTTACCTATTCAAGTGTTTGATAAATGTTAAGAAGGAGGAAGATGATGCCGTAGTTGAAATGCATTGGGTTGAGGGCCAGAACAGAGATTTGATGAACCAGCTTTGTACTTACATACGTAACCAAATTTTCAGGCTTGTTGCTAGTTAACTCCAAACTTCTGGCACAGTTGGGAAAGTTCTATAAAGCAGCTTGCTTTGGCCTGTGGGCTGGCAAGCTGAAGTCCACCATTGGCCCATTGGTTGCATTATGTGGAATTATCTTAAAAAACAGAAACAAATTAATCCATTTTTAAACATCCCCCCCCCCTTTTTTTTTAATTTACAGGGCACTTGTGGTATGGCAGTTCAGAGGAAGAATTGTGGTTGCCCACATCAACAGAAAGCCATCAGTAGACTCATATAAGGGATTTAAACCTGACTTAAGCTGATCACCTTAGCTTGAGACTGGTTTTCTGAGGCCAAAAGGATTATGTTTACAGTCTGATCCTAGTGAGAACTTACAGAACATCATGCCCTCTCTGTCACCCCTGGTTGCTTCCTGAGAAGGGGTGACTCTCATCCCCCCAGTGGAGGTGGTATACCAGGGCGGATAGCCCCGTACCCTGTTCTGAAGTCATCTTCAGGACTGAAGACATTGGGTATATATAATTGATGACCCCTGTGTCATTCCTGAGAAGGGAACTGGCCTAATGGTAGGTGGTGGGAGAGTCAGGGAGAGAGAGAGCTCAGTAATGCCAGGAAGAGGGGCCAATCAGGGAGCACCTGGAAACGTCGGAAACATCGGCATGTTCCTGACTCTCATCTGTTTTGATGTTGTTATTTCAGAAACAGAATTAGGTAAGCAAAACTGCCAGATGTGACTGAGATACAGCAGCATGAAGCCATACCCCTACCTCCAACCTGTTTAAAAGTACTGTTTTGTAGCAGTTTTACCGGTGTGTGATTTTTTGTGTTTCAACATTTGAAGTGGAGCTAATATAGAGTATTCAGAATTGAAAACTGTCAGTCCTGTTTGAATCCTGGGGTTGGGGAAAATATTTTCCTGGCTTTGAATGGGTAAGTGATTGATGATAGAAGTAAGAAATGGAGCAAGATAGTTTTGTGTAGTAAGTTGCTTAAGAAAGTCTCATCTGTTGGCAGATAAGTTGTCACTAATCAAAGATGGTTTTTTGGGGTTTCCTTGTAATCCTTCTGTGTTTACCTGTTACCACTGGAGAATTCTCAGACCGAAGTAACCATGTTCTTAAAACATGTTTCTAATTGTAGTGTCAGGGCTCAGCAGAAATGCCTCTGGAAAAGGAGTCTCTCTTTTGTTCTCTTGATGCTTCAGTTACCCTCTGCTGTGCTTGACTTTCACGGCTTGATTTTACACCAGCGGCCTAGGGTTCTGTTTAGCCTGAACTTTCTGAGTATGGTGCCAGAGCTCTTTGCTATCTGCAAAGAAGACCGCATAGTTAAGCCACACTTTTGAAAGGTGGCATTGGTTGAGGGAGAAAACTGATGACCTTGGCAAAATTTGGCAGCACCTAGACCAGTTCCTTCAGCAAAGATGTAGGAAATAGAAATAGGCAGTGCAGACAGAGTTACAGAAGAGAACATATTAACCACCAGTGTTCATAACCTGGTCCATGGATCTCTGGAGAAACCATCGTCTCCTGGGTTATTTCCAAAAGTTCTGTGGCATGTTTGGGTTTTTTTCTGGAGAGAAGGGTCCCTGACTTAGAGAGAGGGGTTAGTAACTCACTGAGGGTTAGGGACCACTATGCCAGTCCAGCCTCTTCTTTGACAGGATAAGGAAACCAACGCCCAGGGTCCCACAGAGCCAAGATTCAATGCAGGGCCTTGGATTCCTGTGGTCCAGTCATCTTCTGTACACCATCCTGCTCTGCTTCTCATGACACTTTGGAATCATATGCTGGACCCAAACCTAGTTTCTATCTTCATAAAATTTTAGGATAAGTGAGATAGGTGACAGCCATTCACTCAATTAGTGATCACTAAATATCTGCTTGCTTGTTTCGCTCTAAGAGTAGTGTATGCTCATTAAAGATCTGGAAAGATGAAAGGAGAAAACAGCTTCAGAATTGCCCCTAGTCTCAACCTTGTGGAGTCGCAACCTTGGTATTTCAGTGTTTCCTTCTAGTCTCTAATTCTCTTTCTATAGATGGGGTGTGTGAGTATGTGGGTTCAACTTTGCTTGTGTTCATGTTGGATATTCAGTTTTATATTATGCTTTCAGTTTTATATTATGCTTTTTTCTCATTTGATGTTTGTAAGTATTTTTCCACGTGGTCACAGGAGTGTATTATTTATACTCCTCACCTGTTCAAAATGTGTTTCAGGCACAGTATTAGCCTTTGGTTAAGTCTAGTACTTAGAGATTCCCAGAGAATCCTCTGTGGACCTGGAGGCACAAAAGATGTGTCTTGGGTCTGTATGTGTTTGGAGCCCCAGGTTTAAGGCTTGGTGTCATGAAGAACATTTTATAGGTGTTAACCTAATGTTCTTAGAATTGAAAAAGTATGTGACAACATAAGCTTCCACTGCTAGAGCCGTGAGTGCCATTCTTGCATTTGTGTGTCTTCATTTCCTTCTCTGAGAAGAAATAGTTATTTGTATCTAATGAGAGAACGTTGAAACATTTTTAAAAGACATCTAAAGATTCTTTCACTTTTGCGTATACTTTATAGTGTGTAGGACATGTGATAGCCTACACCTCTGGTAAGGGGGAAAGGAATTTTTTTAAGAAGAAACAGGTTATTGATCCAGGTATCATAATGTTGAATGATACTTGCCTAAGTGTCTGGAGGTCAAGTTCATGTTGATGGATTGGTATGGAATTCAATCTTTGTGGTATTATCTTAAATTCTATTCTGGTCCTTGGCATTGGCTTCTGATCTCTTGATAACCAAAGTGGGAACAGAAGTTGAACTTGTTTTCCAAGGAGGGGAATAAGCTGCTTTTGTTCTTTGGAATCTGCTTTGCTTCCAGCAGTTTGGTTCCTTCACCCCACATCCTTGCCCAGCTATTCACACACCAGAGCATTGCCACTTGTCCTAGCGGGGTTGGTGTCTGTGTTGGAGTTTCAGCTAATCTTAAGGGTGTGTGTGGATGACTTAAAACTTTAGTATGTATTTTTAAAAGCATGAAACCTCTCTTCTCTTGATAGAAATCAAAGCTTATCATTTGAGCACATCAGCTTCTAAGCTCTGACAAGTAATAAAACTTCAAGGTGTGGAAAAGATGCAAAGGCCTGTAGAAAATTTGTGGCCTCCTCTTAGCCCCTCCAACAGAGGCATCTTCCTTTGTAGCCACACGGGGGCGTATTTGGCCCTTTTATCAACTTCACCGTGGAAGTGGATAAAATTGTGTCCTTGGTATTTTCTTGAAATATCCAGTTGCTACTCAGAAAAATATTTTTATGGAAGCAAGTACGTTTTCACATTTAAAAAAATTAGATAAAAGTAAAAAGAAAAACCCACCACCCTATGGTCTGGGCATAAGCTTTCAACCTTTTTATATTTCTTTATGGTACGTGTTGACTTGTCCAGCTACTGTCCAGCTACTCTAAAATAAAACCAGCTTGGGTCAGTCCTTTGGGTCAACTTTTTATTGGTCTCTCGTTAATGGGGGTACTGGAGGGGGATGTTTATTGATTTTAAATAGTAACTTTTCAAAAGCCTTATAAGAAAGAAGCTGCTTCCAATCTTCTTTTGTCTTTTAATTCTTGTTTTGGTTTATCTGGCTGGCTGAAGATCATGCATGTGCTGTATTATTTACACAAAACATTGGCACAGTTGGTTCTGTGTTGGGTATATTATACAGGTTAGCTGGGCCTTCCTTCCCACAACAGGTGTTTCTTTGTAGAACATGTCTGTCACTAACCCTGGGGTCTGTGTGGCCTTAAGGAGAAGCTCCATCTGCCCTGATTTTTATGGCCCGGGATCAGATGTCCTAGGTGGCCACCCAATAGATTTGTGCATTAGGAGGCAGAAGGTCCAGTTTGGAAAATTAAGGAGCCCTCTGAGAGAAGGAAGGTCTCAAAGGTTTAGCAGTTTTACAGCCAGCCAGGAGGTGCCCCTAGGAAAGGGATGTGACCACATCTTTTTTGGAGAAGTTGGTGCTCAGGAGAATTGGTTTGTTGAGTGGACACTAACCCCAGGAAAACCCAGAAGCAGCTCACTAGTGAGACTAGACTGGCCTCTGCCTCTTGGAGCAGGGCATTAATGCTCTTGAAGCTTCTGAATACTCCTAAGTACAAACGTCTTGGTGCGCAAGCCAGCACAGTCTTAGAAAGCCCAGCGTGAGGCTCGCCCCGCGAGCAGCAGGGCCTCACACACACCGGAGAGTTCCTGCTCTGCTCTGTAAAGACATTCAGATCCTCTGCTGTGACTCACCCAAATGACTAAAACAGCAGTTTATTTTTTTTAATTGCTGGTTGGAACAGCTAATGCTCCCTTTTGAAACAGCTAATGCTGCCTTTTGGAGGCTTTGCTTTTACTCCAGGGGACTGTGTTGTGACTGAAGGCCTTGCACCTCTGAATGCCCTTTGAGGTGCAGCCTCTCCGTCTCTTTCAGCCCAGGCAGAAACACTGGGGACTCCAGGATGTCTTCAGGGAAGTGGAGCATCACAGGTGCTTACCATGAGCCAGGGAACTGAGATAAGTTGGAGTGGACCAGAAAGCGCTGGGGAGTGGAAAACAGAGAAGAGCACAGACTTCCCAGTTCATCAGACGAGGGTCTGCATTCCAGTTCCACTTACAGGGTCAGTCATTCTCACTAAGGCTTGGCTTCCTCATACAGATGATGAAGAATTCTTGCTTCCCAGAGTTATAGCAGCATTTAAGTGAGAGAAATACTAAAGCACTTGGAAGAGTCCAGAAACAAAAAGTAGGTTCTCAACTTGCTCATCTCTTCTTAATCTCCTTTGAATTTTCAATTTCTGGTCAGAAAATCTTCTTCCAAGAGACTCAAGTGAAAAGGCCAGGACCTCAAATGTGTAACTGCAGGTGTAGACTGCCAGTCTCTGACTGAGAGCAAAATCCAGGCTTCTGTGTACTGGGGGGATGAGCAGGGAACCAGTACTGATTGTCCGACCTCTGTAAATTGTCTGACTTAGTAACCCTGCAAAGAGGTGTGGAGTCCCTGTGTAATCAGTTAAAGAAGTAGCAGCTCAGAGAGCTTAAGTGACTTGCCCTAAGGTTGTTCACAGAGCCAAGTCACAGAGGTGGGGCTTGAACTCAGGTCCAGAGATAGGAGACTGGGATTTTGTACCAAATCTCAAGATTCGTAACAAGGGCTACATTTAGGATGGAAGTGGACTTCTGGGCTCATTTGACCCATCTCTAGGGAAGGAGACTTCAATTATATGACACTGGGAAGAGAAAAGCACCTCTTACCCACCTTCACAATTTAGCATTTGAAGGTAATATTATTTTCCAGCCTGTGATTAGTGAACAAGATTTAATAAGTGAAATTGCTTATAATTAGTTCTTAACTTATGCTACCAAATCTTTATAGAATTTTGTATTTGGCAGTGGTACAGATAATTAAGTAGATAGTAAAACCATGAAATAAAATGTCTAGTACAAGCACACGTTGGATCAGAATCAATGTAAAATAACTGATAATTAGGTAATGACTTGACAATACGTAATTGTATAACGGAAGAGGGATTTTTTTTTTTTAAGGCAGCGTTAAATATTTCACTTACAGAATGCAAAACTGATGTACTTTCTGATCTTGCTTGGAGAAGGTAACAATCGTCATAAAAATAGCAAGTCTTCTTCCCCAGGTAGGGGAATGGACAGTGTAAATCTGGAGAAAAGGAAAGGCTGCCTGCCATCTGGTGGGCTCATTCAGGGAGTGTGGCTGAGAGTCTAGGAATTGGAGCCAGGAAATTCCCAGCTGGGGGACTTGGCTGGCTCCCGTAGCCGGCCAGCCCCTAGGGAACGCTTACGCTGCCGCCGCCGCCCCAAAAGAAGGCTGCCCAGAGAGCACTGCGGAGGCTGGGGTGGTGGGTGAGGGCAGGACCCGCTCCCACAGATTTGTAATTCCAGACACTTTTGATGTCTCTTGCTGGGAAATGGGCCTTCCCAGTCTGGTCAGGATCCCTAATTCAGGTATGTTTGGCCCAGGATTTGCCTTCAGGGGGCCAAACGTGGGGCTTATGGACCAAACGCTGGCTTCTGTTCCAGTGAACTCCAGATGAGCGCTAATGAGGACCTTCATTCATGAAGGGAAGTATTTCCTCGTCTTCTGCACCGGGGGCCAGGCAAGAATGGCTGGAGCGTGCACTCTTGCCTAATGGAGCACCACTACTATGAAGTAGCTTCTATTCAGTTCCTGCTGGTTATTGCAGAAATAGCTGCCCAGTGTTGTGTATCGTCTTATTTCTGGAGGAAAGCCCGAAATCCAGATTTATGAAAAATTTGTAAATCCTAACAATGAATTCAATATTTGATAGAAGCCTGGTAACCCATCCGTTTGTGGCCTCTTCTACCACCAGGGGTGGAGCTGTCTAAAGGTTTGCTGCCTCCACTTCCCTAAGTCGTTTATGTCATCTACTGAAGTCTGGTTGCTGCCTACCCTTTCATTTTAGGAGTTCTCACCTCTTGAAGGGAGAATCCTGAAGATTCTCTCCATGGGCCTCGTTTGCTCTTTTCTCGCACTTGTGGCTGACCTTATCCACTCCATGACTCCAGTACTGCTCCTACATTCATCACGCCCAAATCGAGGCCTTCCCTGAGCTTTCAACCTCCACATACCTAACAACCTACTGGACATCTCGCCCGGGACTGTGGCTGTGCAAACTCGTCTGCACCTGCTTGTCTCCTGTATTCTCAGCCACCATCCACCCAGCTGTCCAGATTAGAGATCTCTGCTCCTCCCTCTCCTTCACCACCAGGGTCTAAAATCTTCCACCTTAGAAAGATCCCCCAAATCCAGCCCAGCCTCTCCTGCCCGGGAGCCACTGCCTCAGGGCTGTTCAGCGTCTCTCACGGGGACTATGAGGGTAGCTTGGACCATTTCTGGGGGATTTCAGAGCTAAGCAGCAGAAAGAGCAGATTTAGATGGGTTGGGGGGAGGGGTGAAGAAACAGGAAGAAAAACTAGGATGGGAAGTAGACCCACAGCAACAGGTCAACTTAGTTGAGATTAAGAGGTATGAGACCCTTCCCGATGAAGCACAGAACTTTCCCCTTTAGCATAATTTCACTTTATGAAAGTAATGTTTTCCTTATAAGAAATTTGGAAAACAATAAAAGTTCACAATTCCACTACTCAAATGGAGTTACTTTACATTTTGTTACCTTAGTATTTTTATATGCATATATATTTTTAAACAGCAAATGTGGAATCACGTTCTGTGTTACTGTTTTATAATCATTTTCATGTAGCAATATATTGTGATAACCTTTTTCCGATTATAAAATTAATCTGTGTCAGAAAACGTATGAAAATAAAAATTATCAGTAATTGCACTGCCCGAAGACAACCACTGTTAATACTTTGGTTTATCAACAATTCTGTTTTCTTCACATGCCACACTGTGAGCGTCACTGCACGAAACCAGTTGTTCCTTGTTGGAAATATAGGTTTTCTGGTTTTCACGTTTATAAATAATGCTTTAGTGAATATCTTTGTACAAAAGTGTTTATGTGTTTTCTTACTGCTTTAGGATAAATTTATGTAAGAATTACTGAAGCAGAAAAGATAATTCTCTTTTAAAGGCTTTTCCATATATATTGCCAATTTGTTCACTGAAAAAGTTGTGCTGCTTTACATTTCCATAAATGCCTGTTTTTACCACACATTTGATAGCACTAGAAGGCTATTTTTAAAAAGTCCTTTATCAACCGATAAAGAATACTTCCATTGTTTTAATTTTATTATGGTATTGGCAAGGGCAAACATTTTTTGTTTTATGCATTTTAAATTATGCTCTATGTTCACTTTTGTGTCCAAGTATTCTTTTTGTTACTGAAGTTGCAAGGGCACATCTTGCCAGTATTTCCATTTTATCATTTAACTTTTCTTTTTGTTTATGGTGATTTTGTTTTGGTTTTACAGTCAAGGAGTTTTTAGAGGGTTTATATAATCAAATCTGTCAAACTGTTCCTTTATGTTTTCTTTGTGTGATTTTATGGGTAGAAACCTCATCTACCACCCTTGGAGCAGAAAAATATTTGCCTATATTTTATCATGGTTCTTTTTGACATTTTTTGCATTTAACAGCTGCATTTATGTTGGTGTGTGGTGTAAGTTCATAAGGCCCTGTGTTTAGTGAATAGTTCAGAGTTATCACAGAGTACCTCTTCAGAGAGATGGCTGCTGAACTCTAGCAGTGCCCTGTGAGGTGTCTGTGATGGGAACAGGGAAGTGGGCTGGGGGCTGGGGAACCAGGGGTATGTACCATTCCAGCCCCCAGCCTAGCAGTGGGAGGAGAGGCACTGGCTGGAATGTGGCTCCTCAAGAGTCTTGGCGTGTCCCCAGCACTGCCCAGTATAGACTGTCCCGATGGGCCCTGGTCCCTTGATAAGAAATCTGGTTGTGGGCATGGAGCTGAGCCCTGAATCGAGGCAGTCCAGCCAGTAAGAGGCCACTGGTCCAGGCCTTACGTATACTTCTGAGGGCATCAGTCACTAGCACAGGTAGCTGATATCTTGGGTTTTAAAGACTTGATCTGCAGCCTTGCTTTTAGGTGAGCTTGGATCAGCTGGGACTGGAGATGAGAGTCCTTTGTGTGGGGCACTGATTGCATTCCAGCCCCTCTGCCCGGGGAGGGGCCTTCCCTGTCATCAACATCCTCCACCCCCACTGATCCAGCTGGCTCTTGACTCACATTGCAAGACTCCGCCTCTCTCTACTAATAACTTTGCCCAGTCTCACTCCCATGACCTGAATTAACTTATTCTCATAAAGCCACCTCTTTTTTGTCTTCAAAGGAGTAACTGAAGTCCTCCTCCTTTCCCTTATGCCTTTGCACTTTGATCAGCTTCCTCCTTCCCAAGTCATCCACGGCCCCCATCTCTCTAGCTGCATCTCTTGCTTGCTGGCCGCTTTGGTTTCTCAGAAAAGCTCAGAGTGTGTGGCTCCTCCCTTTTTGCTTCTGAACTGCATTTCTTTCCTTATTACTCAGTGTCCACACCCAGGGCGGTTGCCTGGATAAAAATCAGCCCCTTTCCCCCAGTCACCTTTTCAGGCCAGACAGAAGCACCAGTGAGGAATGACGGTCTACCCAGGCCTGCTCCTCATTCCTCAGAGTGGCCTGAGGCAGCACAGTGTCCTCTGAGGTCATCTGAGTCCCCGGATCCTAAGTTTGAGTTTCTCCCCTCACCCTCTCACTCACCTGCTAAGCTTGTTTACTGGACCCCACTAAGCAAAGGCAATGATGATTTCTGTCTTCAGCCAGCTCCCCTCATCAGCCATTTCTGTGAGGTTTTCAAGACCCTGAACCCTCTTCCCCCCAAGGCTGGGCTGTCCCACACACTCAGAGGAGAACCAGGCCACATCTCTTCCCAGCTAACACTAAGCAGCTTTGTGACCTTGGATAAAACACCTCTTGGGAGATTGGTCTAGGGGATCGCAACTCTTCCAGCTCTGACATTGTGTGAGCCAATGAAGAGGAAGTAGCTGAATGGGGAGGTTGAGCTTGACTGTTCAGGAGAGGTCCTTTGACAACTCACAGGAGTAAAGGAAGGTGGGTGAAGACTTTGGTGAAAACTTCTGGCTCTGGGAAGCCCACTCTACTGGCAATTGAATGCGTGCCCTGTAGGATACACCTCTATCAAAGTAATTCAGAATTCTGCTGATCATTCAAACTGGTCTTATCAGGAATCAGGTTCAGTTTGCTAACCCAGCCTTAAATCCACTTTATTCCCTTATTAGAAAAATATGATTATCTGGGAACCTGATTCTAAAATGAGTATATCAGTACCCCTACAAATCTTTGTGTAGTCCTGTGATCTCTTGTGCTACATCAAGCATGGTGGAAGAGAGCAAAGCTTTACCTTTTCCACGTATTGCTGTGGAATTGAGTTTAGCTCTGTGACCTTTTACCCCACTCTGGCTTATCAAAGTTCCCCCGGCCTTGGCTATAAGGATATCCCAGTGTCTGGCACATGTCAGGCACACAAATATCTGTGAAATGAACGTCTTGTAGCGTGTCCCTGGGTGTACTAGTCATCTGTCTTTCCCTCTTCATCTCACAGCTGACTTTCTCCCTTTGGTCTTGTTTTATCTATAATAGGTGAAAAGCTCTCCAAGACCACTTGCATAATTTGAGAGGTCAGGCCTAAAGAGTTAGGGCACTTGGGATCTGATGTACTCTGGCTTTGCACCCTTTGCCTTATTACCTTTATGCTTTGTAGGGTCAGGGAATTGATCTTAATAGTTCTTAGGGTTGTGTATATGTGTAGAGCTTTGTCAGGTGAGTGGTGGCAGGGTGGGCAACATTCTCATTAGGGAATGTCACTAGCTCAGCCTATTAAAAAATTGAGGGGATTAGGAATTCCCTGGTGATCCAGTGGTTAAGACTCGGCACTTCCACTGCCGAGGCCCCAGATTGGATCCCTGGTTTTGGGAACTAAGGTCCCACAAGTCGTGTGGGAACTAAGGTCCCACAAGTCGTGAGGTATGGCCAAAAAAATAAAATTGAGGGGACTGAACTGGGCATTGGGGTGCAAAAGACTTGAGAAGGAAGAGTGGAAATAGAAGTCCTCTCATTAGAATTATCACACAATAATGGATGGGCCAGATTTCCTCCTGCCCCAAAGGTACAAAGCACTGGAAGTCATAAACTTTAGGAACAACTTTTTTGAAATGGCTGGGCTTTGGATTATTCCCCAAAACACGCTAAGCTTTCTGCTGAAACATCAAAAAGACTTTCCCTTGAATGAATACAATTGCCAGCTTCTACCTGAGTTCCACCCCCTTGCAGCAGGAAGCTGGCTAAAACATTAAACAGCCCTGCTGTTCATCCCTCTCCTTTTATCCTCCCCCTTGCCACCTAATAGGTATCTCCCACCCCCACTACCCATTTCCCAACAAGAGTCACCTTGGTTGAGGAGAAACTCTGTTTTCAGGCTCCTGTAGGCAGCAGCAGGCCCAGGAAAAGCCTCCTTTCTAAACCTTGCTTCTGCCTCACATCCCCTGGCTGCTGTCCCCACATGACCCAAATAAACAGATGATCATGTGAAGCCAGGAAGGCTGTTTGTTTTAAATAGCGAGCATCTCCACTAAGCTCTGGAGCAGATGGGCTATTGGGGACAAGGGAGAGGTTGGCATTTGAATTCTGTGTTCACCCCACTTTTATCTCCTTGCCCACCCCTGAAGGAAAAGCTGACTTCAGAACGCTACTTTTCAGATGGGTGCCTTCATGATGTGACAGAGCTGGTCCCTGGCAAGTCAGAAAAATTGGACTTCAGCCTCTAGAAGAGACTTCAGGGGTGTACGAGTGCCATGACCGCTTGAGGAAGGCAGAAGGGTACAGCTGGAGGTAGCTCTCTGAGCATCCTGGGCCAGTGGGTAGAATGGTACAGTGCTGACCCCTAACAACATGAAAACTTGGTCAACAACATTCTCTCAAGTCACTGTTACATATATATTAGACTATTCAGTGCATCTGTGTGTGTGTGTGTGTGTACACATACAGCAGGTGGCAGACACCTTAAAGGAAGTAATGTTGGGACCAGCACCCATCTAGCCTTCCAGGGAAGAGCATTCATCCTGCAAAGAACTTGACTGTTAGTTAATGCTCTGATCCCCTGTTGCTTTCCAGCTTCATCATAAATAAAGCCAGTGTCACCGGGTCATTTGTGTGTAATGGCCTCTCTCTGCTCTGCTACAGATGCTGGGGCATTAAGTGTGCAAAGATCAGAGCCCCCTGTAGACTGGTGCTGGCAAACAACCCCCTTCCTCCTGTTCACTAGGTTCTTGATTTCCAGAATCTGTGCAGATTTTCTTTCCCTAGGATGCATTATGCCCTCAAAGGAAAGGCACTAAGCCAGCAAGCATCATTTGTACCAGCTTTATCTGTGTCCAGCTCTCTTCTAGTTAGTCACCCAAACAGGAATGTACCCCTCTAAGGACACAGTGGGGATGGAATGGGATGGAGTGCCAGGATGATCTGCCACTCAGCCAGCCTCATAAAGGTTTGCTTTCTGGCTTTTGTATGATGGGGAAGCCCAGGCCACAAGATCCTGAACCCAACTGCCTCTGTCCCACTCTATTAGAACTGATTAGCAGCACTTCCCTGGTGGTGCAGTGCTAAGAATCCACCTGCCAATGCAGGGGACACGGGTTTGAGCCCTGGTCCAGGAAGATCCCACATGTGGTGGAGCAACTAAGCCCGTGCGCCACAGCTACTGAGCCTACGTGCCACAACTACTGAAGCCCATGCACCTAGAGCCGGTGCTCCGCAACAGGAGAAGCCACTGCAATGAGAAGCCTGCGCACCACAATGAAAAGTAGCCCCCACTCACTGCAACTGGAGGAAGACTGTGCGCAGCAGTGAAGACCCAACACAGCCAATAAATAATAAACAAACAAACAAACAAAAAACAAACTGATTAGCAAAGAAAGGAATCTGGGGCCAAGACCCAGGGGCCTTAGGCTTGCGGGCGTTGGTACAGCAGAGCTGGACATGCTCCAGGGTGCCCCAAATATGCCTTCAGCTTGCCTGTTCCTGCCACTACTAAGTATACAGGTGGGGTTTGTGTGGCCTCCACCAAATAGCAGTACAGCAGAGTTTCAGGTGAAGATTCTGGTGTTCCCAACCCCCCTTCCCGGCCATTACAATATGCTAAGTGGTCGGACACTCCCTTCCCCGTGCGGGCAGTTTGATACACCTACATGGCTTTTTTTCTATTTGGGGGCCCTGACCCAGAACTACCTTCGAAAGAGTCATCCGTGGGGTCAGGAGTAAATGCTCCTCCTACGGGGCAAGGAGCGATTGGAATACTGAGAGACCTCAGACAAGTCCTTTCTCATCTCTGGGCCTCAGTTTCCTCATCTGTAAAATGACAGAATTTGGGCAAGGTGACCTCAAAAGGTCTAACCTTCTAATTGTACCCCCAGGCGCCCCCAGACTCGAGCACTAGAAGCGGCCGTAGGGAGCGCCAGCCGGGGTCCTGGCCCCCGCGGCGAGCCCGGTAGTGGCCGGGCGGAGCGGTCCCGCCCGCGCTCCTCGCCCGCGGCCTCGGTCGCCCAGCCACCGGGAGGGCAGGGCTTCCGCCCTCCACGTTGTTGTTCCCGACTTGCGCCACGCCCCCTCGGCCTGGGCTGCGCGGACGCCCGGCCGCAACCGCCCTCCGCCGGGCCCCAGAGCAAAGGGCGGCCTCTGGGGTGGCACAGTTGGGACCTCCACCCGCATCAGACGCGCGTGGACAATAGACAAGAGTTTAGGGGAAGGAAAGAGAGATGCTCGGTTTTAAAGGGAGGGCGCCGAAAAGTAAAGGGTAGGTCAGGGCACAGCTGCAGAATCTCCCTCTCTCGGCGCCCCACCCTCCACATCGGGGCCCCATCCGAGCCCGCGAACGTGACCCTGCTAGACACTGGCCCTTTAAACCGAGGGCTGGCGGCGCGGGGTGTCCATGTGGAGCTGCTCCATGCCGTGTTGTCCTGCCCGCCCATTGGCCCGCGGCCCGGTGACATCGCCTAATAGGATGCGAACGCACTGCGGGGGGAGGGACGGAGGCAAAACGCGGAACCGGATCTCCACGCCGCTCCCTCTCGCTCCTTCTCTGGCAGCCTCCTGCCGTCGGCTCCGCCCAGGGGCGGATCCCGGGGGAATTGCGACAGCCCGGCGGTTGCAGGAATCGGGTCACGTGTGGGTATGGGCGCGGAGACCCAGGGGTCAGCCCAGTCTCTACCATCCTCAGGTCTCCCTGACCTGGAATATCCTGATTTGCGCTAACTTAAGTCCTGAATCTCCCACCCCTCTTTCCCTCCGGCAGCACAAATTTCGTTGTGAATGACCCAAACACGCAGCCGCGGCTCAACGCGTGGCGTGCCGTCGGGGCGGGGCGCGGCGGGAAAGCGGAAATGCGGGGCGCGGGGGGAGCCGGAGCTTCTCCCACCTCCACCCGGGCCACGTGTGCGCGCGCCGTCCCGAGTGGGCGGGGCCAGCCCGCCCGCGACCCCGCCCCTCCCCTCCCCTCCCTTCCCGAGACGCCGCGGCCCTGCGGGCGGGGGCTCCGGTCCGGGCTTTGGCTGCGGCCCCGGTGTAGTAGCGGGGGCGGCGGCCGGGGGCAGCGCGGCTCCTTCCCTTGTTGTGTGTGTCGGTGCCTCCTCGCCATCTTGTTGCAAAGCCTTTTCTTGTCGGCGGGACTCCTGGGGGCCGCGGGGCGGGAGGCATCAGAAGGGAGGAAGAGAGGGAGGGGAAGGAGGGAGGCAGTGCCGCCTTTTTTTTTTTTTTTTTTGCATCAGTTTTTTTTTTTTAAATTCGCAAATTACATTTTGCAAACATTTGGGGAGACATTGATTTTTCGCCCCGTGCTCCCCCCGTTCTTCCCTGTGGAGTGCGCTGCGCCGCCCAGTCCTGTCGCCCCCCGGAGGTGATCCCTCCCTCCTGCCTGCCCGCCAGCCTGACCTGTGCCCGGCTCGCGGGCCGCAGTCTCGGCCCCGGCGCGCCCCCGGCGGCTCTCAGCGCGATGAGCATAGAGACGCTACTGGAGGCGGCCCGCTTCCTGGAATGGCAAGCGCAGCAACAACAGAGAGCACGTGGTGAGCGGCCGGGCTGGGCCCCTGGGGCACCGGGGAAGGGGAGGCGAGCGACCCCGGTCCCCGAGCCCACGCGGAACCGCGAGCGGTACCCCCTCCCAGGCGGCCCGCGGAGCCGGGCAGTGCAAGGATCCGCGCAAGAGCCACCGCCCGGGGAGGAGTGTTGTGGGCAGTGAAATTAATTAATGGATTCATTGACATGCAGCGAGGGACCCGGCTCCTGTGGGTGCCACCCCAGCTGCCTACCACCCCTCGTGCACCTTTCGTGGGGGGCTCCTTTCCCCGTGGTCCAGCGGCGCCCTCGGTGGGGCTGAGGATGTGCGAGCCGGCGGGGGGTGGGGTGAGGAATGGTGTTGCGTGGGGGTGGCAGACCCGCGCGTGTGTGCGTGTATGCACGGGGGATGTGTGATGCCAGCCTAGGTGAGAGCGGATGGACGGACGTGTACACGGGCGATTGTCTAGTGCACACGAGTGGGCGTGTGTGTAACGGAGTGGGGGGTGGAATTACTCTACGCGGAGCAGCTCCCCGGCTTCCCTGGCCCTGTGGGGAGGGTGCGGGGGGCGCTCCCGGCATATCTACGCGCCGCTTGGGGCGGAGGCGGCCTTTGCAGAATGAAATGACATCGCGTGTCTTATGATCCTGGCCAGCCCCGCCTGACCCCGCCTCCCAGAGCTGGGCTGGGTCGCGCGTCAGGGGTCTGGGTGAGAGCCGGGGTGACTGGACATCCGCGAAACGACCCACAGGTCGCCAGGGGCAGCCCCCGGCCCCCCCTTGCTGCGCCCCACTTTAGCCGGTGTGGAATGTGGCGTGTCTGCGCGTTCCAAACCCGCTCTGGGCTGGAATGTTGCGTGTGCCTGTGTTCCAAGCTCGTTGGTTACACCGGGTGGTGACGTGGACCGGCCCCGCCCCCGACCACGTGCACGGGGGACACTCCCGCTGGGGACGGCGCTGCCCAGCCCCTCCCCGCCGCCTCGCGCTCCGCCGGGGGCGGGGCCTGGGCGGGGCTGGCGAGGGGCCTTGCGCCCGGTTGGGCCCTCGCTCTGGCCGCTGGGCATCTCCCTGGGGGAGCCTTTGCCCTACGAGGGAGGAGCCGAGCTTACCTGTGGGTTTTCGCCCCAACCTCCTGTTTTTGATCCTGGGGCTAGGGAAACCCTCAGCCGAGCAACAGGACTTATAGAGCTCTCATACTCCCACTGACCGCTCAAACGTTCTCATCAGGATTCCCTGGCAGCATCCCTGGCCGCGGTGTGGAATGAGCTAGGCGAGAAGGGGCAAACTTTGGTGCTCTCTCGACAGCGGGGAGACGGAGACTTCAGATGCCCCCTATCCCCACGCGCCCTTGGTGGTCCCCAGCTTCAGGGTGCTGCAGAAATAGGGGCCGGGGGAAGACCTCCGTTTTCCGGACTGCTGCGAGGACCGCAGCCCTGGATGCGCATGTGTGCAATATCCGGGGACTGTTGTCCCCTCCAACCCTCCCCCCAGCCCTTGGGCCAGCTTGGTTGTGGTGGAGAGAGTGCTTCGCCCTCCTTTCCTTTCTCTCTGCCTATTGTTGCTTCAATGATGAGTCATGCAGGAGGTAGTAGTGTGTGTTGTGTGCGCGCGCGCGCCTGCAGCGTGTACCGCCGCCGCCGCGGCGGGCGGGGGGAGCGGCAGCGGATCGGGGCGGGGGAGCGGCGGGTCAACCGGCCTCTCAAGGTCAAGAGTCACTCGAGATATGTGAGACCGAGAATGCTTGGATTTTCGGAACTGCTGGGCCAGGACGTCAGCTCACGCGCCCCTTCCACTTGAATTCGAGGTCCAGAGCAGGGTCAGGCGGTGGACAGTTCAGGTCGTGACCGAGAATGTCCCGCGTGTGGGACCAGCGGCGTGGGGAGGAGCGTGCACAAGATTTGAAGAGGCTGAGTCACCTGCTGCCACCATCAACAATGCAGTTCAGGAGTTCCTATTTTGTCCCCACTGTGTACCGCCCACTGTGCTAGAGGCAACAGGATTGACCCTGCTGTTTCTCCAAGGGAACACTCACTTCAGCTACATTTTACCGGCAGCTGGTTGGCCATACTGGGGAGGGGAGAAGACCCTCACTGTCACATCTACCACCCTTTCCGAAATAAGTCAGTCCAGAGTTGACAGTAAGAACCACAGGGATGATGTGAGCAACACTTGGAAGGAACCTGGGAATGGCTCTCCTCTAAGAAGTTGCAGAGCCCTGCACCTCCCCCAGGTGGTGAGAACTGAGGGCAGGGAGCTGAGTTGAGGCTTCTTGTTGGTGGGGGAGGGGGTCTTAGGGGATGGATGGATGGATGGATGGATGCTGGAAAGCCAGATTTACTCCAGAAACACGTGTAGATAGCCAGACCTGGCTGCAGCAGCTTAATCTCTGCAATTCATTTTTTTCTCCTACTAGAGGTTCTTTCCTCTAACTTGGGGTGGGAATAAATGGGAGAGAAGCGGGTGCTGGTGAGCGTGCTGACCAGAACTGCTTTACTGGAGGTGTGTACCTGATGGGCAGCCCTGAACAGGGATCCTCCCCCCGTTCAACCTCAAGGGATAGTTTTCTGACTTAGACCATCCAGTTTGGTCACATGATGACAAGCAGAGAGAAGAAAGGACAAGACCATCCTAGTGGCCAGCGAGGAGGTCTGGTCATTTCCATCAATCATGGAAGTGACTCGAATGGGACCCTCTTGTACCTGAGCTAGTCGCACCCTGTGCCTGCCTCATGCACCAAGCTCCCTGTTACATGTAGAAGGGGAGGATTCCCCTGAACACAGGGGGCCACCTGGTGTGGACTCCTCTGGCCCCAGGTCTGTGCCTGCTGAGCCCCTGGGCCACAGTGACTTGGGGGAAGCTCAAAGCCCGTACTGTCCATTGTTGGCTGGAGCCTTGGCCCCCTGATCACACAGAAGGGTCATGCTAAATTCTCTGGGGGCAGCTTCTGGGCAGAGTATGTGTGTGCATGTATGGGAGTGAGAAGAGGGGTGCACCCGAGGGTGCAGCAGAGCATTATGTGAAAGAGCCTAAATCCATATTACTAGTTTACTCCCCTCACTTTGTTTCCCCCTGCCCAGTGCACAGGAAAGGGGTTGATGCTGGGTGGGAGAAAGGGTCAGAGGTGGCCAGGAGGAGGCAGGAGGCTGTAGTGGGTTGGATCTGGCCTGGGGCACCCCCTCTTCTTCACCATCAGTTAAGCTTTTTCATGCTGATCCAGGTGTGATAGAGCTTGGCCATTCACTTGGGTCCTTCCTGGCACCTGTGGGGTGTACCTGCCTGGCTGTGGAAGAGAGAGGGTAGGTGAGGAGGAGGTTGCCATCTCCTGGGTGAGCTTTGGAGTTGCCTTAAAATACGGGGAATACAAGGCTTGCCTTCATTCTGAGTTCCCAGAGCACCTGGCCTTGGGGCTTGGGGCTACATCTGTCTCCCTGCTTGTGGGAGAGTGGAACACTTGCCCCCCTTCCCCCCCCCCCCCCCCAAGGCCAATGAAAGTTCAGGTCCTCCTGGCTCAAAGGAATGGAGGTGGGGCTGTTTTGGGTCCTGAGCTCCAGGACCTTGTCTTGGGGTTGGGGTGGGGGGAGGTGACAGTGGACTGGGATGTCCCAGGCTGGGCCTGAGAAGAGCTCCTTGACTGGAACTCAGCAGGCTTCTTTCCCAGTGTGGTCTGTGGGGAGCGGGAGCACAGAGAGCTGGTTTTTTCTGGGACTGTAACGGAAGCCAGTGCTGCTGGCTTATAGGAGCAGGCTGGTGCAGGCCTGGCAGCTTCCCTTCCTGAGGGGCAGGGGAGACACGGAAGAGGCTGCACTTGCTGACTCCAGCCCTTCAACGCTGGCTGCTGGGAAACCACTGAGTGCTTCCCCTCTCAGAACACTTCCCCCGTACTTCCTCCTTTGCCTCTTCTTCTCTGCGGGAGGGAGGGGCTCTGAGCAGGCCTGGTTCACACTCAAATTGTTGATTGGCCATAGAGCCCTGAGGCCTCACGTTTTCTGGGGCCCCTCAGCCCAAAGACCTGTGGGGGTGGTGGTGCTCTTCTCCCTAGGGGGCACTTAGCCAAACTTGCCCCCAGCCCCACCCTTTGGGTGGTGTGTTTGGGGCGTGTCGGCCCTGTGCTGTCAGCTCTGTTAGTCAGCAGTGTGGTGACTTGGGGCAGGAGGGAGGGCTGGTTGACCAGCCTGCTCCCTGGCCTGGGGGCTTCGGCTGCTCCCCAGGGCCCTGACCCAAGCCTGTAGGCAGGGAACCAGAATGGTGGAGCCTGGGAGGAGAAAGGGCAGGGTGGGGATGGAGAGGGGCCTTCTGGATCAGGAGGGGCCTCTCGCTTCGCCCTGTGCTCAGCCCGCTGCTGAGCAGGCCTCTCCTCCTCGTGGAGCTTTCAGCAGAGATGCTGAACTGAGGCCTGCAACGTTGTCAGAGCTCACTGCCCTGTTCAGCTCCTGTTAAAAAGCCCTGCTTTCCTTTCTGCCTGCCTCTTACTTTTCTAGTTTTTGCTGCTGCTGCTGGTGGGGAATAAGTTCCAGCACAACAAAGGGCAGAGAAGGACCAGGTGCCTTTTGGGTATAGACCCTGAGGAAACAGGCTTAGGGACCTAGCCTGGGTGTCCTGAGTACTGGGGCTTGTTTCCTCGTGTGTGAGCTGAAGGGGATGTCCCTGCCTTGCCCGTGGTATGGGGCTCTTGTAAGATACAGAGATATAGGGGTGTGGGGGGGTGTGTGTGTACATGTGTATAGACACCTAGTGAGCATGTGTTGGCACAGCTAGTACTGGGCATCCACCAGGTGTCAGACCTAGCTGGGTCTAGTCCATACCTTGGACTCGCAGTATGACCCTCAACAAATCATTTTGGCTCTTTGAGCTAATTTATGTCATCTGAGAAACGAAGGTACTGCCTGCCCTCTAGAAGGTACCTCCCCAGAATCTAGGATTTGACCACCTCCTCTGTTTGCCTGTGGTGGCCCGTGAGGTCATTTGTGGACTGGCCTCTATTCACCTCATCTATCACTCCCTCCCTTAGCCTTGTTGCCCCTGCTCATCACCTGCCTAATCCTTCAACCTCAGGGTGCCAGGCCTCCAGCACCCTCACTGACAGCTTCTGCTCTGCCTTCCCCCAGCCTGGACTGTCATCTCTGTTATTTGCTGTACCCCCACCCCGATCTTTGCGCTCCCCAACAGCAAGGACCAGGAGTCTGTTTTATTTGATCACTGCTGTGCCCCCAGTGCTTAGCCCAGTGCCTAACTATCAGGTGCAGATGAGTATTTGTGGCGTCACTGGGTGCTGCCTGGGATAGGGTCAGAGGATGGGATACAATTGCAGGACAGGTGAAGCTGGGGCCCAGGACTGCTGGCCCTGCTGAGACACCCCTTGTGTTCTGTGTAGAGGAACAGGAGCGGCTTCGCTTGGAGCGGGAGCGGGAGCAGGAGCAGAAGAAGGCCAGCAGCTTGGCCAGGCTGGCCCATGTGCTGCCGGTGGAGGAGCCCCGCATCGAGGCACCCCCCTTGCCTCTGTCGCCACCAGCACCCCCACCAGCACCCCCGCCAGCCCTTGCCACCCCCACCCCACTGACTGTCATTCCTATTCCTGTAGTGACCAACTCCCCTCAGCCTCTGCCCCCGCCCCCACCACTACCCCCCACAGCCCAGCCTCTACCCCTGGCACCTCGCCAGCCAGCCTTGGTTAGTCCCCCTGGGCTCAGCATTAAGGAGTCTGCCCCCCTTCCCACCAGGCCGCAGGTGCCCACTCCTGCCCCTCTACTGCCGGACTCCAAGACCACTGTTCCGCCCACTGGCAGCCCCAAGCCTCTGCAGCCCCTCCCCACACCCATCCTGACCATCGCACCACACCCTGGAGTCCAGCCCCAGCTGGCCCCCCAGCAGCCACCCCCATCCACTCTTGGGACCCTGAAGCTGGCACCCGCTGAAGAAGTCAAATCCAGCGAGCAGAAGAAGAGGCCTGGGGGGTGAGTGAGGTGTGGCACAGGGGCTGGTGGGATGGAGAGAACTGCCTACAGTCTGAGGTGTGTGCACAAGAGAAAGTACCCTCCCAAGCTAGCCTGTCAGAGCCAGGCCCTGCCTCTCCAACCCAGAAGCACCTTCCTATATTTGGATATGTTCTTACTGTGCTGTGACCATCCCCACCCTGGGGAGAGGGGAACGGTCATTGCCTTCTGTTGTTCTCAGGCTTCTGTGTTCTCTGACCCCTTCCAAGGTTGGGGCTAATGGAATTTCCAGGCCTTTGGACAGGGTACTGGATTATGGGCCTCTTGAGTGAGGGCGGAGGTCCACTGGCTATTTCTCCAAATCTCAGGAGCCCTTCACAGGTACACCAGTGGGATGGAACATAAAAGGGGTGGTGAATTATGAGCCTACATGTGCCCTCCAAGGAGTATATGCACCACAACACAGGGCTAGCAACTCTCATCGCTGCTTCTCTGGAAAGAATGTCAGGGACAAAAAGCCTGTGGCATTTGAGGAGTGGGGGGAAGGGGTGGGAAGGCCGCCTAATTGGGCCCACCTCCCTGAGCCCCCTGTCTGTCTGGATTTCAGAATCGGAACCAGAGAGGTCCACAACAAGCTGGAGAAGAACAGGTGTGTGTGTGTGAGCTTGTGACTCTGGGCCCGCCCCGTGGGACGGTCCCATCCCATCTTCGGTCCCCAAGCTCTCCTTGGGCCTTCCCTCCCTCCCCCGGCCCCCCGGCGCTGGCTGACCGAGCGCTGCTCCCTCTCCCCAGGAGGGCCCATCTGAAGGAGTGCTTTGAGACCCTGAAGCGCAACATCCCCAACGTGGACGACAAGAAGACATCGAATCTGAGCGTGTTGCGGACGGCGCTGCGGTACATTCAGGTACGGGGGAGGGCACCAAAGTCCAGAGGAGGGCGGGGGGGGGGGAGGCGGCCGCGGCGCCGGCTTCCCGCATGCCCGCCTCCCTTCCGCCGCCCCGCCTTCGCTCCCTCCCCGGGTCCCCCGCCCGCCTCCACGCGGGCGCCGAGCACATGGCCCGGCTGACGTCAGCGGGGCTCCCCGTCCGGGAGAGGGCGGGGGAGGGCGGCGGCGGCGGCGGCGTTCGGCTCCCCTCCTCCCCCGGGCGGCCCCGCGGAGCCCCGCCAGCTGCAGAGCCCCCGCGGCTCGGTGTCGGCTCGGTCCCCGGCCCCGCCTTCCCGCCTGCGGCGCGTTAGTGCCCCGGCGGGTGGGAAGGGCGTGGGGCGACGGCGCCTCTGCCGCGCCCGCCCGCAGTGCCTGGGCGGGAACCGGATTCGGCCTGAGACTCTTGTCACGCGGGCTGGGCGTGGCTCGTGCTACGCGGCCGGAGCCCATGGAACACCTCCCCCCCGCCCCCGACTTGTGGCCCAAAAGGATCAAGAGCCCTGCAGTGAGCGCGCGGAGGTGCCACCACCCGACTCTGGGGGTTAAACCTGGGAGGGGGGGTGGAGTGCGGCAGTCTGACCGGGTGACGAGAAGTCCCGGGGTCACCGAACCTAAAGACTTAGGCTCTCCTCCCCTCAGGGTTTGAAAGGGGCCCCTTTTTCGAGGGGCCCTCCTCTCCTAGCCGTGGGTCCCCTGCCTTTGGGCATTGGCTCCTCTCTGCAGTGCGGGGAAGGGGGGCGCCGCCAGATAAGGCCGTTGCCATGACGGCCCGAGTTTCGGTTTCCCTGGAAACCGGCCGAGGGTTCCGCGTGCCGGGAAGGAGGCTGTGGGGGTGGGGCGGGCGGCCACGCTCGGCTGCCGCGGGGCCGGAGCCGGAGGTAGCCGTTGGGGAGTGGGCGGGGCTTAGGGCTCCCGGGCTGCAGGGGCGGGGGCAGCCTTGGGGTCTCTCGGTCGGCGCACTCGGGAAGCTTGGGGGCCGCACCTCTCCTCTGGCCTCGACAGCGGGGTCACAGCCCTGAAGTAACCGGAGCCTGACTTGTCGAAGGAGGGGGGCGGAGGCGCTGCCTCGGGACTGCTCCCAGCCGGCGGCTCCCTCCCCGCCTTCCGCGAACGCGCGCTCTCTCCCCCCGCCCCCCGACGAGGGGGAGGGGCTGGCACGTCTCCAGGCCCCTTCCCGGCACGGGAGGGGCGGGGCAAGGCCCGCGGATTGGTGGAGCTGGGCAGGGGGCGGGACTCCGGCGCGCGCGGAGGGAGAGTGCGGCCGGTGGGGAGTGACGCAGCAAAGCCGGGTCCTCGTGGGTGCGCGCGTGCCCGGGAGGGGCGGGGCTTCATTGGCGGCGAGAGGGAGAGGGGGAGGGGGCCCAGCCTTGGGTTTCTGAGGAGAGGCTCCCAGGGAGGATATTTTCTGGGATGTTTCCGCAGAACTTGGGTTTGAGTCTAAGTTGCTGGTCCTTCAGCATTAGAAGTCATGTATCGGTTTCCTTTTCTATACTGCGCTGATGCTAAGTGGAAAAAGCAACAGTATCTTCGTCATAAGGAAGTGAGGAAGATTAGCTCTCTATAAATAATAACTTAATAGCAATTATTGAGAAGTATGAAGGATGGAATGGCGAGTTCCTTCCTGTGGATACAGTCTTAGGGCCAGAAGCCTTGATTGCAAGACTGTGGATTTGAAAGTAAATGAGAAATAAGAGACTCAGTAGAACCAGCAGACTTGGGATTTGGGCCCGGGCTGTCCATAAGAGATACTTGGCCTGGGGGCTGGCGATGGAAGCAGAAATGCTGGGAAACTTAAGGCTCTCTATAAATCTTCAACTGCATTCATCTGCTCACTCATTCAGGTACTTTTGGACAGCCCTGTGTATGATTGAGAGGCTAAAACGTGGGGAGCAGAGGAACAGGTGTGGATCTCTGTCCTTAGGTTTGGTCTTGTAGCAGGTTGTCAAATAACCAAACAGAGAAGTCTGCTACGAGGGCACAGGAGGGACGGAACTCACAGGATCTCTTCTGGGTAGTTAGGGAAGTCACGGCTGAGAAAGGGGCATTTGAGCTGGGACCTGGAGGCCGGGGTGACCAAGACAAGTGGAGGGCAGAGAGCCCAGTGCAGGCCAAAGTTTCTCCAGTAGGAGGGAGCAGGGTGCGTGTTTGGAAGTTAAAGGTGGTCAGGGGGGTTGCTGTGCAGAGCTGGGGGCAGCAGGGCACCAGGTGGGAGTTGGAAGGGGGTACTGGAGAGAGCACATAGGGTTTGGAGACTGAGGACTTTGGTTGTGTGCTGAGGCGGGAAGCTTTGGGAAGCCTGTAGCCCCCAGCCAGACCCACAGTGCCTTGGAGAAAGCACTGTGAAGTGGACAGAAGGGCTCAGTGAAGTGGGGAGAAACAGGAGGAGGAGTAGGCAGGTACCAAACCGTGCATCCAGGTAGTCTTAGGAAATGGGATTAAAATGAAGCCTTGGGGACGAAAGTTAGACGCTAGGAAAACTTTCCAGGGACCGCTAGGCCTGTGGAGAACTGGACTAGGTGAGAAGTGAAGGTTTTGGCCCCTGACGTTACCTCTCCCTGAGGTGGCAGTCTACCATCCCCACTAGTAGGTAGAGTTCAGGACAGGCACTTCCAGCCGCCAGCATCCAGGTTTGAATGAGGGCAGACCCACCCCAGGCCTCATCGTCGATGTGGTCACATCTGATGGCATGTCTAGCAGTGGCCTCTCAGGGTAGAGCCAGGTGAGAAGCCAGGTGTGTGTGTGGGGGGGGAGAGGCAGGTTAATCTCAAAGCCAGGATGATGGAGGGGGCTGTGTGTGTCCTGGGACTGGCAACAAGTGTGAAAAGTGTAAAGCTGCCAGGTTTTGGATTGGTACACAGCATTGCTGTGTCTGGGTTACGTGTCACAGGCACTAATGTTTGAGGCATCTCTGACTAATGAGGCCAGGAATGCAAGGAGTTTGGGGCTACAGGAGGCGGTGTGGGGAAGTTGAGCCTAGTTGGCATGTGGAGGTGAAGACGTTACTGTGCCCGGGAGGTCAGGCAAACAGGCAGGAAAAGCTGTTGCAAAATTGCCTGAAGGAAATGGAATCGGGGAAACTCAAGTCTAACGAGAAACTGATTCTTCTGTGATGAGGTGGAGAGACAGGGTAGAGGTGGCAACTCACACCCTCCAGTCCTCACAGATGCTTCCCCCGGGGCTGAGTAAGAGGTCAAGCAGCGTGGCTCTGTCCTGGCCACTGGCAGCCTTAGGGCATGGAAGCTAACCATAGGACAATCCTTGCTCCACTCACAGGGTTGGACAGGGACAACGTGTTGAGATGGAAAAACAAAATGTGAACTATTTAGAGGGTCATGTGAGCCAGTGTCAGTCTCAATGCTGACAGTCTCATTAAACGCTCAGGGGTGTGGTGCCAACGCAAAGGGCTTGAGGGCAGGAGGATGTACTGGGAAGACGTGGGATGGGGATGGACAGTGGAGGAGGGGAGGGCCCAGGGGTGGTCCTTTAGCACAAGCCGATGAGACGTGGAGGGCTGAGAAGGGAGGGTATGTGTGCGAGCGAGCGGACTCTACATCTGGCTGTGACTGGCAGGCCTTGGAAGCTAGAAGCTCAGGAGCAGGTCAGGTAAGAGGCTCGGGGGCAGCAAGCAGGGTTGTCCGTGTTTCCCGGTGGACCCTGCAGTCATGACATACCTGGGCCAAGGAAAAGCTGGCAACAGGGAGGCCGGCAAGATTTAAGAGGAGTTGGTTTAATAAAGTGTCAGTCAGGAGGTCACAGAGGACAAGGAGAGACTTTTGGTGTGGAAGGGAGCTGACAAACAGGACATGAGCTGGCCTTTCAGAGCTTCTAGTAAGCATCGTTCGAAAGGAAACTGGAGACGACCTGACGGGAGCATCGCCACAGTCTGGGTAGCAGGGCATCCAGCGCCTGCGGGGGGTTGACCTGAGAGGCTGCCTGTGGCCCTGGAGGAGTTGGATGGGAGATGGTGCCGTGGACAAGGGAGCTCCCTCCGGTGTTGTCAGTCAAGTGGATGGCCTCCGAGTCACGGGGCAGGAGCCACCTGGAACCTGTGGTAAAGGATGGAGCCTCTACAGGCGTGTAGTCCTCCCAAGAGCTGTTTCTCATTGGCCGGTGCAGCTCAGGTGCAGGTGTGGAAGGAGGGGCACATTCCAGGGCCTGGGGCAGCTCAGCAGCCTGACGCACCTGGAGCGCTGCGGGCAGCGTGGAAATAGATGGTGTGGAGAGGTGGCACAGGTGGGCACCCTGGAGAGGAGCCCAGGAGGTCAGAGAGGAGGTGCACAGCCAGCAGTTGTTAGGGATGATGGAGAAGGTCAAGGAGATGAGATGGGGGTCTCAGAATCTGGTGGGTCATCCTCCAAGGGCATTGAAGTTAAGGAGACTCATGAATGATGAAGGGGAGAGACGGGCAGGGTTGTTTGGGGATCTCAGGAATGGAGGGTAGCTTGTGGCGTCCGTGCATGACAGGACGGTGTGAATGGCAGTGGAGGCCTTGGGCACCACTGAGAAGTCTGTTACCCTTTCTGCCTTTCTCTGCAGAATGGAGGGAGATGCTGCCAGGAGGGTGGATGGGGCAAGAAGTGGCGAAGCCCCTCAGGACAGAGTTGATGTGGGGGTAGGGGAGGGACTGACCTGGATCTGCATCTGCCTGAGAGCCCGCTGTCCCCAGATGCTGGGCCTCCCTAGGCAGAGCTGTGGACCAGGAGGCAGGTGTGTTCTCCAACAGCCCCCGTCAGACTGGGCCTCTGGAGGTCAGGTGATCTGGAGGTAGGGTGGCTGCGGGAGATGTTTGTGGTACCACGGGTCTTGTGGCTGCTGCTCAGGGTGCCTTGCTATCCCTTGCCCTGTTCTCCAGTCCCTGAAGAGGAAGGAGAAAGAATACGAGCATGAGATGGAGCGACTGGCTCGGGAGAAGATTGCCACGCAGCAGCGGCTGGCGGAGCTCAGGCACGAGCTGAGCCAGTGGATGGACGCGCTGGAGATTGACCGCGTGCTGCGGCAGACGGGCCAGCCCGAGGACGACCAGGCCTCCACCTCCACTGCTTCCGGTGAGCCCCACCCACCACCAGCTCCTTGTCACCTCTGCCCCGGCCTCGTAATATCCCCGGCCCCCCAGGGACGTCTGCTTCTCCATGCCCTTGCTCCCAAGCCCTTCTGACCTGACCCTGTCTGCGTGTCCCCCCACAGAGGGTGAGGACAACATAGACGAGGATATGGAGGAGGACCAGGCCGGCCTGGGCCCACCTAAGCTGAGCCATCGCCCCCACCCGGAGCTGCCGAAGCCACCACCCAGCACCGCCCCTGCACCTCTGCCTCCCCACCCACACCCCCACTCCCAGCCCGTGGCCCTGTCTCCTGCCCACCTCCCTGGGCAGCAGCCGCCGCCACAGCAGAAGACGCCTCTGCCGGCCCCGCCTCCCCCGCCAGCTGCCCCAGCCCAAACGCTGGTGCCCGCTCCGGCCCACCTGGTGGCCGCGGCTGGGGGAGGCTCCACGGTCATCGCCCACACCGCCACCACCCACGCCTCAGTCATCCAGACTGTGAACCATGTTCTCCAGGGGCCGGGTGGCAAGCACATCGCCCACATCGCCCCCTCGGCCCCCAGCCCCGCTGTGCAGCTGACACCTGCCACACCCCCCATTGGCCACATCACCGTGCACCCCGCCACCCTCAACCACGTGGCCCACCTTGGCTCCCAGCTGCCCCTGTACCCGCAGCCCGTGGCGGTGAGCCAGCCCGTGGCGGTGAGCCACATCACCCACACCCTCTCACACCAGCAAGTGAATGGCACAGCCGGGCTGGGGCCCCCAGCTACGGTCATGGCCAAGCCAGCCGTGGGGGCTCAGGTGGTGCACCACCCCCAGCTGGTGGGCCAGACAGTGCTCAACCCTGTGACCATGGTCACCATGCCCTCCTTCCCAGTCAGCACGCTCAAGCTGGCTTGAGGATGAGGCCACTCAGAGGCCCCCAGTGGGGGCAGGGAGGGAGACCTGTCCCCCACTCTCCCACCCACCAGCTCCACACATTCCAGCCAGGCCCAGGCCCGCCCCACCCATACCCACCCCCAGGCCTCCTAGGGGAAGGGGGTGCAGAGACTCTGAGCCAGGGGAGGGAGGGGCCTCCCCAGGGAGCTGGGCACGGGGCAGGGGGTTACCCCACTGCACTAGGACTTGACAAAGTGACGAGAGGCACTCTGGCAGATGCGCCGCCTGTCCGGCCTGGTGCCAGCTCCAGTGCCATCCCTGCCCCCCACCCATCCCCTGAAGCCAGTGCCATGTGGACGTCGTGTTCTCCCGCTCTCCCTGCCCTGCCCGCCTTCCTGTGCTGCTGCTGCTGCTATCGCTGTGTCTGGTGAGGTGGCTGAGCGCCCGGGCCCGCACCTCTCAAGCCTCAGCCTTCTCTTCCCAGGGTTCTGGAGGGGAAAGGCGGGGCGCAGAACTGAAGCAACTGGGCCCAGAAAGCCAGGGACTGGGGGGGGGGGGGGCTGCTCTGAGTACAGGTGTGGCTCGTGTGGGGTCCTGCAGACTCCAGACAGGTGGGTGCCCCAGCCTGGAGTTCTCCAGCCTACTTGTAGTCTTTGTGACTCGTCACAGCAGACTAGTTAAGACAATTCTCTACCAATAGTAAACCAAACCCAAGCCCTTGCCAAGCTTCCCAAGCCCCCCAACCCTTTCCACTGGGCTCCTGACTTCAGGAGGGCAGGCTGAGGGTGGGGGCGGAGAAGGAGGGGCTTGGCTGTTTCCTCCTGCCCCCGCTTGACCTCTAGCCGGGTCTGGACTGAGAGGAGGGTGCTCTGGACCCTGTCCCCATCCCTGGACTTGACTCTTGGCTTCCAGAGAGTAGAGAGGAGGCCTGGCCTCTGCTCGGTGCTGTGCACTCCCTGGAGGGATGAGTACACCTGGATGCCTCCTTGCTGCCTGGGAGACGGACCAGCGACTGGTCTGGATTCCAGGAGCCTGAAGCCACTCTTGAGGTAATCAGGAATTTAAAATCCAGGGTCTTGGCCCTGGGGACCTGCGAGGAGGGAGCATGGCCCGACCACGGAGGCCTGTGGCTTCTGTCCCAACTTCTGTGTGTCTGGCACCATCTTTTTTTCCTCTGAACATCCCCCTGTCTCCAGTGGGCTGTTCTGAGCCTGCTCTCCCTAGTGGGGGCTGCTGTGTGCCACCGCCTTCCTGTGAGGAAAGGTCCTCCGTTGGACCAAGGGCAGGGTTGCGCTTGGGGTGGGGAGGAGCGAGGGGGCCTGTGTGTAGGGGACGTGGCTTTCCCTGCCTTTGCCTCAGCAGACCGCTTTGGCTTCTCTTTTTATGTGGGTATTTATTACACGTGGCCTTGTGTCAGGTACACTCAGTTGCACATGTGCACACTCGGCTCCCCACCTGGACACGCTCACCAATGGCCTTTCAGAGAGTGTGTGTGGAGGGGGAAGGCCGTGTTCCTGGGGGTGAAGTTTGCAGTGATAGGCTGGGGGTGGGGGGGGTGGGGAGTGTCCTGTGGGACGCTGAGGAGGCTGGCAAAGGTCTTGAACAGATCGCGCCACCTAAGAACTCCCTTTCAGTTCCTTTCTGGTCCTGGAGACCTCCCTGGGGACTGTTTTCTTGTCTTCTGGGGTACGGAAAGGGAAGGCCTGTGGACACGTTAGAGGCTTCTAGGAGGGCACGCTGCCCCCCGCCCCGAAAGGCAGCTCTCACCTCACAAGCTTGCCGCCTTTCTGCGCCTGCAGCCAACACCACTACCACCCTGTTTTGGGGGGAGCTGGTCTCACTCTGCCTGGTGTGATTATGTTGGAAAGAGCAGAGGGAGAAGGGCAGGCCTGGCCCCCAGGAACAGTCAGAGAAGCACTGGCGAGCCACCCTCCTCTCAGCTCTGCTCACCTTGAAACTGTCCTGTTAGCCAGTCGCCCCTCGGGCCTGCACAGATACCTCATCCGCCCGCTGCCCCTGCCCCTCCCCACCCCCACGACAGCAGTGGGGGCCTCGGAATCTAGTGCCGAATGACTATGTCCAGATTGGTGACGATGGGTGTTGTTGCTGTTGTTTTTGTTGTTGTTCGTGAACGCTGTGACGCTGTGTGCCCGAGAGGGCAGCTGCCACCCAGCCCTTCCTTGGGCATCTCCCCTCTGAGAGCTGTCAGGACCACATCTGTCCTCGCCCCGTGGGACCGCCTGCCCCTCCCCTCCCTAGCCCTTCCAGCCTGGGGGACGTGTGTGCGTGCAGACGCGTGTACACACACACACACACACACACACACACACACACATACACACACACACATCTTACCTCTCATGTGTGTTTTACTTTTTGATGTTCAGAGTGGCTCACTGGCTGGGAGTCTTTACCTCGGGGAGAGGGGGAGGTTGGTTCCTTGGGGGGCCAAAGAAGGGCAGGGAATTCCTGGAAGGGAATCAGGGGTCATCATAACCCCTGCCCTCTCCAGGAACAGCTTCTTCCCCCACCATCCCAGAGCCCCACCCCCATCCCCCAAAGAGGTGGCCCTTGTTTACAGTGAGGACTTGGTCACTGTGTCTCCGTTTCCTGAAATATAAATCGTAGCGACCCCAGACTGTAGAGATTTTTATGTGTTTGGATACATCTGTGTTGGAAAAAACAAACAAAAAAAACCTACAAAAACCCTAATTTTGTACATATTGTATTTTTACTATTGAACTGTATTCTAGTGGCTGTTCATGCTCCAAGACGTTAGGTATTGAGACATGAATACTATCCATGTAATAAGCACTTGCCTGGAATAAAATATAAAATTGAAATAAACCTGCACTGAAACCCAAGATGAAGCTGCCCCCTGCAGCATCTGGGTCATTTTGTCACAAAAGGAGGCAGAGACCTTCAGGGAAAGACCTCCAGCAAGAAGCAGTAGCATCATTTCCCTGTTGATGGGTTGGGGGCAGAGTCTTCAAGTAGATTCCAGGCTGACTGATTTTAGAAAAAAGATGAGGGACCTTCCGGTTCTGATCCCAAGGCTCAATCTTCAACAAGCTCTGAGAAGTGCAGTGCTGGTCTTCCTCATACTTTTGCAATACTTTATACTTCCTCAAACCATTCTTAACAAACACTATCTTGTTTCATCTCTTAACAGCTCGGTGAAGTAAATAGACCAAGAACTAGCAGATAAGGAAACAGGTTCAAGGTGGCTGAGTGACTTGTTAAGGTCACATGACCAGTCGGGGACCCTTTGGAGTTGCAGTCTGGTCTCAGCTGGTGCAGAGCTGTCCCCAAGCACGTGCCACCCTGCCCTGGGGCTGTCATGGAGCCAGGGCTCCTGATCTCCAGAAAGTTCCAGTGGGAAAGCTGGAGGATCTGTTCACAGGAGGGCCTGGGGCTTCCCGAGAGGGGATGCACTTCTGGGGTTGCAGTTAGGACAGGTCATCTGTGGCGTCTATAAGGCTGTCCTTTCAGAGAAAGCAACAAGAAGAGGAAGTTGGGGGTCAGGGGTCAAAGAACCATGTAGTAAGCTGGGCCTTGAAGACCTTTGTCCCTATAACATCATTTTTTCTCCCCAGTTTAGGAGAAGACACCCATTTGGCACGCTGGTAGGTAGGGAGGTAAGGGAGAGTGTGGTTGGGGAACAGATAGTTGGGCCAAGCTATAGACCAGCCAGGCTGTCTCTCTAACTCCCAGACACCTGCCCCACTCCCAGCTGCAGCCCCTGGGAACTGACTCAGCTTCTCTTCCTGGTGGGTCTGAGGATGTGTTTGAGGGTGTCATCTTGGGGAAGGGACTGCTGGCCACCAATGCCTTGAGGTCCCCGTCTCTGAAGAAGACCCGACCTCAAGAAAGGCCAGGTTCAGTGCCCCTCTTCACTACCCTGCAGTCTGCCATCTCCTTTCATTTGTGAGATCCTGGCTCCCTCTGCTGGTAGCTCCAGGAAGTGTTTAGTCCCTTCCACTTTAGGGAAGGCCTAGGGTTAGGCTTAACATTTCCTCAGCGTCAGATGCTATGCCCAGCACTGGGGACAAAGATGAAAACTCTGTCCCTAGCAGTGATGACCCAGTATCATCTGAGGGCTATAGTACCCTACTCATGTTTCCCGCTGCTTCTATCCACACACACAGCCCTCAGCACACTCATCATTTTGGCTGTGGGATTCCCTCTGGCCCTAGAAGTTCAGCCAGGGATCTGGGAGTGCCAGCACTTCTGGGTGGAGCAGAGAAGGGGTGGGAGTGTGTGAAGGAACCAGCCACTTCCAGGCTAGTTATCGGGAGCCTTTGGTGAACTTTCAGGTGGTGTCACAGCAGAGAGGATTTTTTTTTCTTTTTTTAGTATACTTGATTTACAATGTTGTGTTAGTTTCTGGTGTACAGCAAAGATATTCAGAGAGATATATATACATATATATGTATACACATACTTTTTTTTTCATATTTGTTTCTACTATGGTTTATTACAGGATATTGAATATAGTTCCCTGGGCTACACAGTAGGACCTTGTTGGTTATTTTTATATATAGCAGTTTGTATCTGCTAATCCCAAACTCCTAACTTCTCCCTCCCTCACCCCTTTCCCCTTTGATAACCATAAGCTTTTTGTCTATATGAGTCTCTTTTGGTATTGTAAATAAGTTCATTTGTATCAAATTTTAGATTCCATGTGTAAGTGATATATGATATTTGTCTTTCTCTGATTTACTTCACTTAGTATGATAATCTCTAGGTCCATCCATGTTGCTGCAAGTGGCATTATTTCATTTTTTATGGCTGAATAGTATTCCATAGCATATATATACCACCTCTACTTTATCCATTCATCTGTCAGTGGACATTTAGGTTGCTTCCATGTCTTTGCTATTGTGACTAGTGCTGCTGTGAACACTGGGGTGCATGTATCTTTTCGAATTAGAGTTTTCTCTGGATATATGCCCAGGAGTGGGATTGCTGGATCATATGGCAACTATATTTTTAGTTTTTTTAGGAACCTCCATACTGTTTTCCATAGTGGCAGCACATTCCCACCAACAGTGTAGGAGGGTTCCCTTTTCTCCACACCTTCTCCAACATTTGTTATTTGTAGACTTTTTAACAATGGCCATTCTGACCGGTGTGAGGTGATACCTCATTTTTTATTTTGATTTGCATTTCTCTTATCATTAGCAGTGTTGTCTTCTTTGGAGAAATGTCTATTCTGTCCATATTTTGATTGGGTTGTTGTTGAGTTGTATGAACTGTTTGTATATTTTGGAGATTAAGCCCTTGTTGGTTGCATCATTTGCACATATTTTCTCCCAGTCTGTAGGTTATCTTTTGTTTATGGTTTCCTTTGCTGTATAAAAGCTTATAAGTTTGATTAAGTCCCATTTGTTTATTTTGCTTTTGTTTCTATTGCCTTGGGAGACTGACGCTAAGAAAACATTGGTATGATTTATATCAGAGGATGTTTTGCCTGTGTTCTCTTCTAGGAGTTTTATGGTGTCACATATTTATAAGTCTTCAAGCCATTTGGAGTTTATTTTTGTGTATGGTGTGAAGGAGTGTTCTAACTTCATTGATTTACGTGCGGCTGTCCTGCTTTCCCAATACCAGTTCCTGAAGAAACTGTCTTTTCTCCATTCTCTTGCCTCCTTTATTGAAGATTAATTGACTGTAGGTGTGTGGGTTTATTTCTGGGCTTTCTGTTCTGATACATTAATCTACATGTCTGTTTTTGTGCCAATACCACACTGTTTTGATTACCATAGCTTTGTAGTACTGTCTGAAATCTGGGAGGGTCATGCCTCCAGCTGTTCTTTATTCTCAGGATTGCTTTGGCAACTCTGGGTCAGTTATGGTTCCATATAAGTTTTAGGATTATTTGTCCTAGTTCTGTGAAAAATGTCCTGAGTAATTTGATGGGGAATTGCACTAAATCTGTAGATTGCTTCGGATAGTATGGCCATTTTAACATTAATTCTTACAATTCAGGAGCATGGGATACCTTTACATTTCTTTGAATCATCTTCACTTTCCTTTATCAGTGTTTTATAGTTCTCAGCATATAAGTCTTTCACCTCCTTGGTGAGGTTTATTTCTAAGTATTTTATTTTATTTTTTTTTGTGATTTTAAAAGGTTTTTTTTTGTTTGTTTGTTTACTTTCTGGTATTTCATTATTAGTGTAAATAAGCACAACAGATTTCTGTATGTTAATCTTGTGTTCTGCTACCTTGCAGAATTTATCAGTTCTAGTAGTTTTTGTGTGGAGTCTTTAGGGTTCTCTCTATATAGTTATCTGCATATAATGACAATTTTACCTCTTCCTTTCCAATTTGGATACTATTTAATTTCTTTTTCTTGTCTGATTTGCTCTGGCTAGGACTTCCAATACTGTGTCAAATGGAATAGGTGAGAGTGGGCATCCTTTTTCCAGATTTTAGCGGGAAGGTTTCAGCTTTTCACTGTTGAGTATTATGTTGGCTATGGATTTGTCATAGATAGCTTTTATTATGTTGAGATATGCTCCCTCTGTACCCACTTTGGTAAAAGTTTTTATCATGAATAGATGTTACAGCAGAGGGAATTCTGATTGCTCCAGGCCACAGCGTCAGCTAGGGGGTGGGGAGGGGTTCCCTCTAGGGGCTTATAAGGTCCTGGCCCCAGGGTTCCTGGTGTCAACTGGTTTCCTTGCCTGGGCAGCTCTGAGTGAGTTAACAGCAGGCCCTAATACCCAGAAAGCTAGTGTCCTCTACACCAGACAACATGCTGGTGAGTGCAGCCCTCTATCTGGAACTGTGGATGATGGGGCAGTGGCCCTCTGAGATGGGGAAGGCAGATGGGAACCTATTTTAGTTCAGCTCTTTCTGTGCCTCAGTGAGTTTGACCTCTCCTGCCACTACACCCTCCACACTCCCACCTGAAGCAGGCATCTCAAAGACGGTGCTCAGTGGGCAGAAGCCAAGCCCAGAGGGGTCGGGAAGTCTTGTAGATTCCCAGTCAAGTTCCAGCTCATCACTGTAGCCATTCAGGAGGGCAGGCAGGCTGGAAAGGGATGGGGCAGGGACTTACATGCCATCCAGGGGCTGGAGAGGCCATTGGTCAGTCTGAGATAGGACTTCTGGCTCTGGCACAAGGTCCCCCCAAGGGCTCTCTCTGGGCACTTAGAGTCTGGCTGTCACGACCTCGACCATTCCACAGTCCAGGTCCCTCTCTTCTGGAAACTCTGGCTCCCTTTTGTCATCACCCTTGCCTGGTGGGGCCGGCCCTTTTCACCATTCAGTCGTGGCACTTAAAGAGCTCCCCAGCACACACAATCACTGGCTGTCCAGTGCCAGCCCACAAGTAGCCACCAGAGCCTCAAGCATTGCCAAGTGCTGTGTTTATTGGTCTGTTACACTGAAGAGTATAGTTTCTGAACCAAAAAACATACACACTCTGCTCCTTACAAAACCACTGAGCCACTAAGGCAGGCACGCAGCGGCCACCGTGCTTGGTGGAGGCCAAGGACTCACAACAGGTGGGCAGTGGGGCGGGCTGGCCCCCAAGCAGGCGGTGCAGTGCCCGGAGCAGGGCTGGGCTGCAGAGACTGTGCTGGGTGCAGGGGGGCTGCTGGGCCCTTTCTCATGTTTCCCAAATGCAGGAAGTCTCCAGACCTTAGTGATGGTTGGGCAGGCCCAGCCCCTGTGGCAGAGGGGCCTCCCGGCCCCAGAACAAGGCTATCCTGCATGTATTGACGAGGACAGCAAGTGGGGATGACAGAGCAAGCAGTGTGACTAGGCCTGGGGTCAGGAGCTGGGCCCTTCCTAGCACCTCCACGAGAGAGGCTCCTCTAAGGGGGTTTCTGGGTCCCTAGCATCCTCAGCCTCCTGAGAAGCATGGGGAAGGAAGAGCTTCTCACTAAGGACAAGCTGAGGAGAGCCAAGCACCCTCCCCTCCACCTCAGGGACTCAGCAGATGCCTGAGATAGGCCATGGGCTGCCCCAAGCTCTGGAGCCTGTCCTTGAGAGGAGGCCGTGACAGGATTGCCTCCCTAAAGAATCACCCTGGGATTCCTTTGGAGAGCAAGTGCTCCCGCCACATTCCAGGTCATTCTGCTGACAAAAGCATCATGTATACAGTTTTCAGGGATGCATCTAATGTATAAAGCGACAGCAGGGTGGTGAGAGTGAGACTGTACAGATACGTACAGGCTGGGGTGGGGGTCTGTATGGGGTCACCTCAGATGGCCAAAGGCAGTGGCAGTGCTGCTGAGGTGGGCTGCTCCCACCTAGGGCCCATGTTGTCAGGCTGTCCCGCGGTCTCAGGGGAGGGCCTGGAATGTAGCCCAGGTCTCCTGCACCCAGGACACACACCCAAAGTGGCAGCTGTTGTGGCTGCCCCAGCTGGGGCTAGTGTGTGCACATGCACTGGGCATGCAGAGGGACGCTCTGAAGAGAGACAGCACTGAGTCCCCTTGACCCACCCAGGTATGGCCCAGGCAACCACAGCACTCCTAACTACAGGGCCCCAGGAGAGGCCACGGGGAGCTGTCCCGGCTGGGGCTGCCAGTGGCAGTGGGGCTATCCCCAGGTGTTTGAGAGGGGAGCAGAGTAAGTGTCCCCCGAGGCAGCCACTCCCTGAGGCTGACCCCTCCCTTCCCGGCCCTGACCTGAGGGCATCCTGGCCCCCGACTCGCCCTGAAGGGCCAGCATTGCCCAGAGTCGGATCCCAGGCTCACAAGCACTTTGTTAGGAACACAGTTGGGCAGGCGGGTCGGCTGGGGGCTGGGGCAGTCTTGGCTGTGCCGCCCCTGCACCTCCCTCTGTGGGGCCCGGGGGGCCTGGAGCCCAGGCTCTGGTGGGCTGCCGCCTCCTGGCCACAGCCCTCACTTGTTCTCTATGAGCATCTGCACCTTGTGGACGAGGTCCCGGGCGATCCGCAGGATCTCCTGGGCGTCGTGATGCTCAGCCCGCTCTGGGGGAAACACAGGTAACTGAGCCGCGGCAGCAGTCCGGGAGAAGCCCTGGGGCTGCCCGCCCTGCTCCGTTTCCACCTGGGCTCCTGCCAGTTGCTTACGGGACAGGGGCCAGTGTTCCTGAGAGCCCCCCCCAACCTTGCTGGGCCAGGAGTGGAGGCCCCCGCACCCCTGCTGGGCCAGCTGGCGTGGCCGAGAGGCTCCTACCGTTGAAGAACTTGATGATGTCAGTGAAGTCCATGTTGTTGTCACGGATGATCTCTCGGTAGGCCTCCAGCAGGGCCAGGGCGAGGAAGAGCACAAAGTGCTCGGAGGAGATGTGCCGGGCTGCCCAGATCACCTCCCACACAGCAAACACATCCTCATACGGCAGCTCTGGGGACAGCAAGGAGTCGAGGCTGGGCCTGGCTGCCCACGGGCCTCTGGACAGAGCCTCGTGCAGGGGCAAGAGTCCTGGGGTTCTTCCATCACAGGAGCCAGTCCGAGAGGGCGGTTCTGTGCCCCAGGCCAAGGCCCCACCCTTCTCCTTGGTAGTTCCTGTACAATGGCCTCCTGCAGAGGCCAGTTGCACTAGAGTAGCTCTACTTCTATAGGCCTTGATGCTTGGGAACATTTGGTTCGAAAACAGTTCTGAAAACCATTGCCTTCCCGTGATTTTCAACCCTCGCTGCCCTGTGGACTCACCTAATGGCTTTTTAAATCACCACACTTAGTAAATGTGGGGCTGGGTGGGGCCTAGGGCTCCTTAGGGGCTTCTGAAGGGCAGTGTGGGTTGAGAACCACTGATTCTGGAGAAAAGGGATCTCCTACTGCTCCTGATCCCAGGTGCACTCTCCAGCCCGCCCCTTACCTCTTTTAAAATCCAGCAGGAACCAGCGATAACAGAAATAGAAGTGGGTGTAGTCGCCGTTCTGATGCATCAGTTCAAACAGCTCTGAGTCCAGGATCTGTGCAGTGGGGAAAGGGAGCAGAAGCCCGCCTGAACTGCCTCTCCCCAGCGCCTGCCCCCAGGCCCCTCTGCGGTGCCTCCCTGGCTGCCTGGCGAGCAGCTGCTCCTGCCCCTCCCGTCTCCTGGGGTGGAGGCTGCAGCTGTGGCCCCACCTGTCTCTCTGGAATCTACTCTTTGGAATGATGCCATTTTCTGGGTGATTTCATTACCCGCTGCACTACTTGCCAGAAAGCGCGTGAGCGTGAGCGTTCACGCACTGACACGCCTCTTTGACTCGTGAGGTTGAAAACGATGGGTTTTTTTTCAAACGAAAGAAACGAAGCTTATACGTAGAAAACATTTTGGGAGCGCCCCTGGCCTCCCCGCGGATGAGGAACAAGCCCAGCGCCGCCCGTCCCTCGCTCACCTGGATGAGGGAGCGCATGTTGGCAAAGTGGGCGTCCATGGCACCCCCGTTGGGGAAGTTCTGGCTCATCCTTTTCATGAGGTGGCTGAAACAGCTGTAGGCCAGCTGGTCTGTGGGGAGGCGGGCGTGAGACCACAGGGCAGGGGGCCCCAAGGCCTCCCTCCGCAGGGGGACAGGGCTGGACATCCCCTCCCGTGCAGACCACGTCGTCCCCTTCCCCTTCTCCAGCGTGGGGCAGCCCAGGCCCAGCGCCCCCTCCTCACCGTTGTCGAGGACCACCAGGAGAGGCGCCAGCAGGTCGCACATGCCCTGCACGTAGCCCACGTCCAGGTGCTGCCACACGTAGCTGAAATGCCGGGGGGGCGTCCCTGTGGCTGTGTGGCACCACCCCCCCCCCAGGGACTTCGGGGGAGGCGGCCCCTAGAGCAGCCTGCCACCCAGAGGGCAGACTTCCCGAGACCGCGGAGCCCTGGCGCACGATGGTGAGCAACCCACAGCCACCGTCCTCAAGGCCTTCAGGGGCTCAGGGAGAGAGACTGGATGGGCCACCACCACCCCACATGCTGGGCGGGGATCGGCTAAGGCTTCCTGGAGGAGCAAGGCTGAAGCTGAGCTCTGGAAGACCTCAAGAATGACGAGGGGTGGGGTGGGGGGCACGGCAGAGAGAGCGAGCTGAGTGTGAGTCGGGGACAGGACAGGAGCAGGGCGCTGCCGGGCCCAGCCTTTCTCAGAGCAGGGTCTCTGCCTCCCCCTGAGCCCAGCCCCACAGTGGCACCTGCACATGATGTCTCTGAGCCGCTCGAGGTTGGGGGCTGTGAAGTACCAGTAGTTGCGGTCACATCGCTGCACATCCTTGTCTATGCGGTGCAAGTTTAAGGCCACGGTGTCCAGTAATTCTATCTGGAAGAGTGGAGGGCCCTCGGGGTGAGTCGGGGGCTGGAGGGGACGCCCGGATGAAGGAATGCAGCAAAGGCAAGGAACCGAGGGACTCCGAAAACTGTCCTCTGGGGTTGCTGAGAGACGGGCTCAGTGCCTCCCTCCAGGACGGTCAGGGCCACCCCCGCCTCCACCCCACCGGCCCATCCCCAGCCTCTGGGGCCGCTGAGAACCGTGCCTGGGGAACGACCACATACAGTGTAGGTGGCAGCGCACGCGGCTGCGAGCTCCTCCCCTGCCTCGAGCTCGCCGACCTGTGAGGCCTCCTCCCGGCTGGGGTCTTGGGGCCCGGAGACCTGGGCTGCAGGGCCTGGCCCGTCAGAGCCTTCCTCCCCACCGCCGTCCTCTTCCTCAAAACCCATGCTCTGGCCTTCATCTGTGCTCGACTGGATGCCCGAGGCCACGGAGTAATTGCGGGAGGAAGGCAGTCCTGAGTCTGGAGAGTCGAACTCCACCGACTGTTGCTCCACCGCAGCAGTGCCCGTGGGCCCAGTCCCCACCCCTTGCGCAGGCTCTGCGCTGGGATCTTCAGGGCCTGGGGGCTTTGGAGGCTCCAGGTCATCCACAGAGACAAACACCTGGTGGGGGCGAAGATGGCAGGGCTCGCACCTGCGCCCCAGCACCGGCCCTCAGCTCGGCATCTCCTTCCAGGGTCAGAACCGAGAGCGATGGAGAATTCTCCTCACACCCCCACTCCCACCCCTCGGCCTCCAGCGCTGCTTCCCCTGGGTTCCAAGCACGCCCCCGACCCAGCCGACCAGGCTTCGGGAAAACACGAAAACACCGCCTCCAGCCCCATCTGGTCTCACACCGTTGAGAAAGTGTGAAGCACTTCCTCCGGCTGCTGCAGGGAAGAAGGGGAACTGGGGGCCTGGACACTCGATGGCCAGTGTCAGTAAGTGTCCGTCTACAAACACAGAGGTCATGAGGCTGCCTCAGGTCGGGACAGCTTCCATAGTGTCTTGGTGTGGCCTCTGGGGCAGCCTCAGGATGCAGCAGACTGGAGGTGTTAGGAAAAATAAGTTCTTCCTTATTTTTAGCACTGAATGTTCAGCAGAACAAGGCAGGAAGCCTAACAAGTACGTAATCAGTTGTGTTAGTTGTGGACAAGCTGAGGAGAGTTAAGAAGTGAAAAGAAACATCTTCTACAGATTGGAAACAGTCCACACTCCCACAGACAAGTCACAGGGAAAAGAAGAGACATACAGACAGTTTTGTTTTGTTTTTCTATTTGGACGATGTAGGGAAGGGAATGCTCAAAAGGAGTTTTCACTTTGGGCCAGAAGCATGAAGTGCTGTTGGGTTAGTGTCAGGGAAGGCCATGATTCTGAGGCAATCCAGAGCCTCAGAACAGGGCCAGCAAGAGGGCTACTTGTGTCCACAAGCTAAGCAGCTGGGGCACTGGTACAGACTCAGGATTTTGCAAAACCCAAAGCAGAAAGAGAATATGTTCACAAATGGGGGGTTGAGAACAAAGCCCATGAAAAGGAGAGTGTGCCTTGGTAGTTAGATTCCTTTAAGTCTTGCTCCAACTTGAGTTTTCTGTTAGTATTTGTAAGGAGTTAAGTAACAAGAATATACATTATCTAAAGAGGCAATTTTAAAGAATAAACACAAGTTAATAAAAGAATGTCCTTAAAACTGAAACTTATCAGTTCTGGTTGGGCCCAGCAGCCACAGTTTGGGACTTGATGTTCACCTAAAGGCCAGAGGTGATGCCAGAAGAACCACACAGGCTGTGAACTGGCTTTGCATAGTCAACTCTATAAGGTGGGACTGCTGTAATTCTCCCTTGGTCTCTGGCCAGCAGCTCTCAGGGAAGCCTCTACAATCAGTGGAGAGTAGAGCTGAGAGGGGGCACTGAGGCCTAGAAATGGGAAGAGAAGTCACTCATCTTATCACTAGTGCAACTGGAACCCAGAGAGGTCTCTTCCTAGCCTTGAGGTCTCTCTACAACGAGGGAGGGCCTCCCTAATTCCCCATAAATCTATCCTCCTCTGCTTGTCCATTAGAACAGAACACAGTGTGCCATGTCATTTCATTCCTGCAACACCCAGAGAAGCGGGCAGCATGGGACCGTCAGCCCATTTTCCAGTGGAAGGAAATGAGACACAGACATATTAAGCCATTCTCCAGGGCTCCACTGCCAAGGAGCACTAGAGGTCAGGCCTACAGCGCTGGTGGCCCCGCCCCCGGCCCCCAGGTCCCGGCGGGCTCACGTCATTGCTGATGGTGGAGTCTCGGTGGACGAGGTGCTGCACGTGGCTGTCGATGCTGCTGCCCGAGGAGAACTTGGTGAGTGTGGTTGGGTGAGCCTCCCGCTCCCGCTGCCTCACCACCACCTCGCAGGCCTTCCACTCCGCCAACACCCGCTGGTACCTCGCTGCCACCGCTGTGTCCACCTGTGCTCAGACCACAGCGTGACCATGGGGGGAGGGGTGCACCAGGCCCTCCTCTGCAGCTGTCCTCCTGGGACAGCTGGAGACCAGGGTCAGGCCTAGGGGTGGGGACAGTGGGGCCGCTCTGCTGACGTCTTTCCCTGCCCTGTTTGTTTCTGGTTGGGAGGAGACTGCGGTTTCTGAGGCCCCCTCCCTGGGTCCCCGTGGCCTGGCTCCCCATCTCCCTACTCTCATGGGGAACAGGCTCCCCTCACCTGCTCCATCTCCTTCTTGCTCATGCCAAATTTGTAGTGACCAAGCAGGAAGGGCCAGACGTCCCTGCGGATCTCGTGCTCCACGCCGCCGCAGTAAACCTGCCGCAGCAGCTCCAGCGCCTTGTAGTTCTGAGGGACCCAGGGAGGAAAGACTGTGCAGCCCCTGTGGTCTCTGCAGCCCATCTGGGCGACCCCATGCCCTGGAGAGCTGGGGCTGGGGACAGTGACTCATTTGGTCATTCTGCTGGAGCCCAGGCAAACCCGGCTTTGGGAGTGTCACATCCTCCCTGCCCCCAGACCACAGCTGGATGAAGAGCTACTTCAACCCTGCTTTCTTCCAGGGCAGAAAAGGAGCCCAGAGAGGTGCAGAGATTTCCCTGAGGTTGTGAAGTAATGCACAGGCAGAATGGACTCCCCGTCCAGTCCCCTTCCTGTGGAAATCCACAGGCCGAGCTGTGAGACTCTACCATGACCCAGGCACTCCAAGGCCATCAGTCTGTCACCTCTGACCCTGGACCATGTTTTACCTGAACACCCATGTGGTCTGTGAAAGCCACTCACAGAGCAGACGGGTCTGCTCTCACTGCTGCCCCCTAGCCCCTCGAGCCAGCTTTGGGCCCTAGCACCTTTTCGTCCTTTTGATACTTGCTCCACACGTCCTTGGTGAGGCCCGCGGAGGCCCCCGGGGGCCGGGCAGGTGGGATGATGTGGTGGTGCACCAGCGCTGACAGATGGGTCCGCACAGTGGACAGGTGGCGGCAGTATGCCAGCCCTGCGGGGGTGGGCCGGGAGGGAGGGGGGAGCCAGGAGGCGGTGACCCGGTGTCCTGGTGCCACCCCCTGCCCTTGCCCCACCCCCGTGGCCCCACCTCACCCCCACTCACAGCCATAGAAGGCCCGGGACACGATCTGCCTCTTCATGCTCTCACACAGCAGCCTGAGGGGCAACCTGTGGGATGGACCTGACTCAGGGCTGCTCCTCTGGCGGGAGGAGTGAGAGGAAGGACCACCTGGCTCGGGGGCAGGTGAGGTGCTCGGGGGATGCAGGGCGCAAGATCTACAGCCCAGCAGCACGGCACGGGCTCCCTGGCTGTGCCAGCTACCCTGGGCAGAGCTGCTAGGGGCCCAGCCTGGCTGCCAACCACCCAGGGGATCTTGGGCAACTAACTTCACGTTAATGAATCCTGGTTGCCTCATGTGAAAATGGAGAGAACCATCTGAGGGTCAACAGGCGTAACAGATGAAAAAATGAAATTACAAGTGGAAAAGCAGCCAGCGGAAGCATCAAGTGTAGGCACGTGACCCCACACAAATGCCATTCACACACCATTCCTGGCATGTGGCAGACGCCCAGATACCTGCTGAGGCAGGTATCAGACGGCAGCCTGATGGCAAGATGCAGGTCCACCCTGGGAAGGGGAGCTTCAGGTACTAAGCCCTTGCTCTCTGCCAGGCACAGCTCTGGGCACTCAAGTGGGTTACATACCTCCTTCCGTCCTCACAAGTACCTTAGGGAGCAGGGTACTTATCCCCATCTTACAGATGAGGAAACTGAGCCTCAGAAACAGAGGCTCACAGAGACTCAGCAACTTGCCAAAGTCAGGTGGCGAGCAGAAGTGAAATTCGAACCCAGGTGTATCCAACTAGCGACCACCCTTCAGGCAAGTGGCACAGCCCCAAAGGACAGACTGACACACGTAGAGGGACAGACACGCCCACTCACCGGTTGGGGACACAGCTGCAGTGGCTGGGGGGTGCGTATGGGGAGCTGCTGGTGGAACAGGAGAGGCAGGAGGAGCCCTGGCTGCACAGGGGCTCCAGGTGCCAGGCTGGCAGGCTGGGCCCAAAGCCCTGCATCTCGATCATGTCGCCAGCATCTGAGGGCAGGAAGGGGGCCGTGGTCAGGGCCCGGCCAGTCTCCTCCCCCAAGCATCCTGTAACATGCCCACCTCTGTGCCCAGAGCTGCAGCATGAAGTCACCCTTTGGTGGAAAACCACAGGGGTGGTGCCTGCCTGGCCCAGGGGCCAGAGCCCAGAGATAGAAGTGGTAGAGAGAGAGGGTGCCTGACACTTCCCAGCCTCTGCCTCGTCTTTCTGAACGTGATAAGACACTTTCACTGAGTCATGGATGATTGTGTCTGTTTTCTCCAATGGAATAGACACTTGTTTTTCTAGAGGGAGGAGAAAGAAAAGGAAGGAACATGAAAAGCCTGAGCTCTCTGAAATGCTGCCAGCTGGCTTGGCCTTCCAGGATTCAGCCTGGCCTCTTGGGCAAACTCTGGGATGCACAGGAAGGTGCCTGGAACACTGCAAACTTTGAACCTTCCCACGCCAGGAGTCTTCACTGATCAAAGCCCCTGAAGGACCCCTGAGCCACCCACCAGTCCTGGTCCACAGACCTCATCCCTCTGAGGGTTCTAGACATGGTGGCCAGTGGCTAAAGAGGAGCAGTGCCCCCTGCCCAGGCCAAGTGCCCCTCCTGCCAGCTTGCAGCAGTGGGTGAGTTCTCCGTGCAGTGCCAGACTGCACTCAGCACGGTGGCCTCCTGCAAACACACAGGTGAACCGGCAGGTAGGGCAAAGTTCCCAGGGCTGCCAGGGCTGCCGCTGTGGGGATGAGGGTGGCCGCTGGGCACACAGTTCCACCATCCACAAGAATGTGCCCGGTGCAGCCTCAGAAGACAGCTCCTTGGACACTTTTACACCACAGCAGACCAAGGCTCCTCAGCCGGCCCAGCTAGTCTGAGAATCAGAACTCAAGACCCTTGAGAGCTTCAAGGGCCCACGTGGGGCAGGCACTGCTCATGGGGAACTCTGGCAGGTCCAGTGAGCCACAAAGATGAAGCAAAGTGAGGGCAGAAAGTGAAAGGACCAGGAGACGATGCCAGGAGGGAGGGAGAGAACAGAGAAGAGTGAAGAAGACAAGGAAAGGGAGAGAGCGAGCTGTGTGTGTGATAGAGACTTCTTTCAAGCAGCAGTTCTTTTCTGTGAGTCATGGCCTGGGCCCTGGCCTGCTATGAGTCAGGAGCAGACCTAGGCCTGGTTCTTGCGGGAGCCAGACTCCAGCTCTGGGTGTGTCTTGGTGGGGAAGGCTGAGCTGACCCCCTCCAGTCCCCTCAAGGGCTGCCCTGTCTTGGCCCCGGGGCTCTCTTCTCAGACCCACGGCTGAGGTTTTTATAGATATCTGGCCCTTCAGCTCCACCAGGAGGCAAATTAAGGGAACACACTTGGTGTGGAGGGGCTGCGGCTCTGGGAGTGAGGGGTTGCAAGCCATGCCTGAGACTCTGGGAAGAAGGAGGGGACAAATGCAGGTGGGATGGGGCAGGAGCCCAGCTCGGGCCCCTGCAGCAGGCAGGAGAGAGGCCAGTGGTGGGAGGAGCTGGGGGGGGGGGGGGGCGGGGTGGCAGGAGCAGCCCCAGCCAGGTAGGCAGCAAGCAGCAGGCGGGCAGGCAGGGGGGATGCCAGAGGCAGGGGGTGGGCAAACAGGGCAACAAGCTCATGCCCAGAAAGCAGGGCCCAACCAAGGCAAGTCTCCTGGGTCAATGCTCTTCACCTTAATTCTCCAGGAAGGAGCTGAACCAGCCAGCATTGAACACTGCGTCTCTGAATTAACCCAGTGCAGACAGCTGGAGCTCTGGAGTGACTGGGTGAGGGGCAGCGGCTGGGCGGGGGTCTGCTGGGCCAGCTCGGACTCCATGGCGCTCTCCTCTGAGCATGAGGAGAGTCTGAAGCAGGACAGTTAGGTGGTTGAACCCCACAGCCCCTAAGACTCCGAGTGAAAGGTGCCTGGCCTGGAGCAGAATTAGAGTGAACAGCATCTCTGCTCTGCGGGGAGGCAGCGGAAAGGGGAGGGGGGAGGAGAGTCTGGACACCCGCCACTTGATTCACATGCACAAGTCAAGCATGTTGCAGGCCTGGAAAGCAACAGCTAGCAGAACGGACTCAACAGTGTTGTCATTATGGACTGAAGTAGAAGCGGGGGCTCCCCCCTCACCACCCCCCAGCTACCTGCTGATTCTGCTTTCACACCTCCTCCCCTTTCTCAAGTGTTGGGGTCCCAGGGGCTGCACACTGGGTTGGTCTGACCCCTGAGTTCCGCAAGAGGATGCCCAGACAAGCCCCAAGGCCTCTGGACCCTGTAAGTTTCTCTGACCCTGGAGGCCTCCGCTCTAAGAGCAGCCAGGGATGGCTTTCTATCTCTAAGTCCACCAAATAGGGGCTCTGCCGGGACCCCTCTCCAGTCTCCAGCCTGACTATAATTTGTGGGGTGAGAAGGGGCTCCCTGGCTCTCCTGACTTAGCCTCCCTACACTGTTCAAAGTCAGCTAACCTGGAAATAAGCATCAGCCCCAAGCCCAGGTTTGCAAGGAACCAGGTGGCAGGCTGAGTGCAGGCAATAAACATGACAAGTGAGCCACCCCCGAGCTCCTACTGGCTGGCCTGCAGGTCCCACTGGAAGGGCTGGGAGAGACGGCAGGCACAGGACAGCAACGTGATGGGTAAGGGGGCAGCTGGCAGTTGTGCTGAGGGTGTGCTAGGCCATGGACTTGGTTGCCCATTACAGGCTTGGTGGCTGAGCTAAGGAACTGGACTCTTGGTAGAATTTGGTGGAAGCATAAGGAGAGTGTCACATATTCCTAGACGCCCTCTGCAGAGGCAGGGAAAGGGGAGAAGGAATTAATCTGTGGCCAGGGGTTGCAAGGGAGAGAGAAGTTAGGACCTTGAGATTAACATTTATATATTACTATATATAAAATAGATAAACAACAAAGACCTACTATACAGCACAGGGAACTATACTGAATATCTTGTAATAACCTATAATGGAAAAGAATCTGAAAAAGAATCTATATGTATAAAAAACTAAATCACTTTACTGTGCACCTGAAACTAACACAGCATTGTAAATTAATTATACTTCAATTTAAAAAATGGTTTAAAAAATAATAAATAAGTAAAAAGAATGGTAGGGAGTTATTCAAGTGGATAAGAGAGGCATAAACAAATTGGAAGATATTATTGTAATAATCTGCCTCACAAACTCAATGTTTCAGTATTTAAGAGAAGCTGAAATTAGAGATAGATGTGTGTGTGTGTGTGTGTGTGTGTGTGTGTGTGTGTGTGTGTGTATTTAATAGAACTCTACTGACCTCCAAGCACTGGCTATAATGTCTGCAGTTGGATGTGTCTATGGTTGGCGGTCGTGGCCCCGCACCAGGGTGCTTTAATAGGGCAGTTGGATCAAAGGGTTCCATGTTTGCATTAAGGTTGGGTGGAATGGAGATGGGTTGAGACTTCATTCTGGACAATGATGCCTTAAGTTTCTTCTCCTACTTGTTGTATAAACCCTATCCTTATCTCCTGAAAGGCTGAGGATTATATATTTAATTGGTCATTCTTAGAGTATAGAAAAGAGATAGAGGTGAAGCTTTTCCCACTAGCTCCTATATGGACAACAAATATTTTTAATGAAAAAAAAGAAAGAAATTAATCTGTGGCATGGGAATGGTGGGGATGGGGAGAGAGGTGGCCTCAGCCCTTCACAACCAGTCTTCCCAAGCACCTGGGCCTAGCCCTCACTGGTCCCTTGGCCAGTCCCTCTCCACCAGTCTAGCTCTGTGCTAAGATGAGTGGTGGACAGAGGAGCTGTGGGCACCGTTCTGTCATTTCCAGTGAGGGGGCCTTTGTAACCCTGGACTCAGCTCCACGCGGGTGGAAACACACCTGTCTTATATCCCTGGTACTGATATTTCTAGATTTCATGCTAAAGTACCAGCTGGGTAAACTGAGCCCTGGGTCTCTTTCTATGGTGGCCCCAACCCCTCACCTGACCACAAGTGACTCCTGTCCCCACGAGCTGTCCAGCCCCTACCCCTGCTGAGGAGGGGCCTGGTACTTCTGTCCTGTTTCCGTGAAGTCAGGAGTCAGAGGCACAGGGCCTGTCTTCCCAGCCAGCAGGAGAGAAAGAAAGAGACACTGTCTTGGGCTTGCCAGCATGCCCCCCTGGTGTGGCAACAGGGCTCAGAGAGCCATTCACTCCCAGGAGGGAACCAGGTAATCAGACCTTCCCATCAGTGAGTCTCTTCCCTCTCAGGCGCGAAGCCCTCTCCCCACAGATTCACGAGGAGCCCGCAGCCAGCTGTGTTCTGTACTGTCCCCTCTTGCTAGCGCCTCCTTCCACCCTCCCTGACCTGCCTCCTGGGTGCAAGTCCCATAATGCCAACACTGCCATTTGAGCCCCTGCGGTGGGTGGCAGGTGGGCCCAGGGGGGTGGGGCGGGAGGATGGGGTGGGTCAGGACAGGGGGAGGGATAAAAACCTTTCATCGGATTGGGAGCTGTGAGGTTCCGCGAGCAGATCATTGAGAGCATCGCGTGTAGTTTATCCTCCTCTTCCTCATCATCGTCCACCGAGGCCGCGCGGCTGGCCGCTAGGTGGTGGTAGTTAATAGTGACTGCTCGAAAAGAACAGCAGAGACGCAGAGGCGTGAGGACCCTGGTCCCGGGGCAGGAGGGTCCGGACTCCCTTCTTAGGGAGAGCGGAATGGAGTCTGCATCACCTGGAGCCTGCAGGGCATGGAAGAGGGGAGGGGGGGACCTAAGCGTCTTGATGAGTTACTGGGGAAAGTATGGAAGAAAGTGAGGGCACGGCGGCAGCTACAGAGCTCCACTCTCGGAGGATGCCCTCTCTAGGAAGAGCAGAAGAGAGAGAACTGATGCGGGGCCAGGGTAGTGAAAGACGGGGACTCCCCAGCCCTGGCCGAGGCTCCGCATGACTGTTAGCAGGTGGACCCCCATCATTCTTCGGCTCGTGTCATGGTCAGGTTGAACTGCATCAGAAGGTTACCCCAAGTCCCCCTTTGGACTATACACCCAACCTTCTAAGGGCTTTCCAGAGCTGCTCTTCAGGAGCCTGAGTCAGCCCTACTGCGCTTCAGCTCCCTGAAGTGACCAAGTGACGGGAACTGGGAAATGCCAAGGCTTGAAGAGGGCAAGTGGAAGCTGCAAAATCTGAGCCGAGCAAGAGCCTAAGTGCCAGGCCTGCAAACACGTTCTGGCCAAAGCTGAGGCTCCTTCTCCTCATCAGGCACACCTGGGATGGGAGGGGGGCCAAGTCTCCTGCCCGCCAAGCCTGTGAGCAGGAAACTCGCGCTGTGGCTGTGTGTTTGCAGTCCGGGCAATCTGTCCACTAATACAGAGACAACTTGTCGACAACGTATTGGCACGAGTTAGCACATTTTGGGAGCAGGTGGTCTGGCTGGCAACAAGTGCTCTGGGCTGGCAAATTCCCTGACCTTATCCCCGAGATCAGCCCTTCTGGCCCGGAGAAACCCATGGGCGGCAGCAGCGCTCTGACCAGAAAGGGAGCTCCTGTGCTGGTAGATGCCTATGGACAAGCCCCCTGGGGCCTAGACGGGTTGTGTCCAGGTGGGGGAGGACCCACTAGGGCCAAGCCACCTTCCAACTCCTGGCCCCCAGATTCCCCCTGCAGCCCCAAATCTCACCCAGATGCCCTGCTACTCCTGCTAATGCTCCCCTCATCAGGAGCTGGTTGGGGAGGGTTCTGGCTCTAGCAGAGTCAGTGAACACTATGCACCGTCTATAAAGAAGCGCTGATCCCGCACCCAGGCGCCCTGTGAAGGTCAGGCGGCAGCCTGAGGAGAAACCGAGGGCTCTCCACCTTCTGTTTGTGGTCTTGCCATATTTCTTCCCTGGGGCAGGGCATGAAAGGGTGACCAAGAAAATATTGTACAGTGACGCCCGGATCGGCTGAGGTCACGAGGTCGGGGGAAGACAGCTAGGTAGACAAGAGGCCACTTCTCAGAGGGATGATTTGTCGGGGGAAGGTCCGTTGAGAGGCTGAGGAATGACCCGCCTGGGTTAACCCGGCCTGGGCCGTGGGCCCTGCCTGCCACCCCCCAGGCAACAGTGCACTTCCACTTCCCTGTGCCCCTCTCTCTCTCTTCCTCCACGAACGAGCTTCGGGACACTCACTGTGCTCGTGCCTGTGGCCGGGGTAAATGATCCGGAACACGTAGTCGGTGGTCCGCCCCGCGCCCACGTCCTCCACGTCCGCGGACCGCATGCTGCTGCGCTTCCGTAGCCTGGGGAACACCTTCCCCTGGGGGGAGGGCCGGGTGGTCAGCCTCCCCAGGGTGGGGTCCCATCCAGGGTCCCCCGGCCGGGCTGCGCCTAAGAACTCCACGTGGGGAAAGGATGGGAGGCTGGGAGGCGGGTGGAGGACCCACCCAGAGCCTGCCGCGCCCTGAGGTACCTTCCCCTGCTGGGTCCAGAGCGGGGGCTCCAGCTGTCCTCGAGGCAGGAGGCCACTCTCCAGGCAGGACAGGAAGGACAGCAGGTGGCCGCCCTGAGGGAAGTGCAGCGGTGGCCTCTGGACGCCGTCCTGGCTCACCAGCACCAGCGTGCCGCCGCTCTCTGCGGGGTGGGCGTGGCCCGGTGAGGCTGGGGAGGAGGATGGGGGGACGGCGGGGACGGCGGGAGCGCGACCGGAAGTCTGTGCGCGGCGCAGCCACTCTCCCCCACCCCTGTGCCCGGGGGACAGGCGAGGCTCACTTTGCTGGTGACAGTGGATGCAGACAATCTGACTGAAGGGCACGACCAGGGCGTAGTCCCAGTAAACGCTGGAAAGGAACCTGTTTGGTGTCACTGTGTCCCAAGACCTGCCATCCCGCCTTCCCCACCTCCCGGCCCCGACACTCGTGAGACTACCCTGAAGATAGGATGACGAGAGCCGAGAAGTGACCTCGGCCAGCCGTGTCCCTCTGGGCCCCACACTGTCCTCATGGCACAGAGCCTGGCAGTCTCAGCTGCCCAGAGCTTGGCTCAGGCAAACCTCTCCATGGCCAGTCCTAGCTCAGTCCTAGAGAGCTTGGGAACCTCTCCAGGCAGCCTCTCCCTGCAATTCTTGGCACCGGATAAGGAGTGAGCCTGTCTCCTGGAGCAGGCTGGGCCTCTCCATCCCTCCCGCCTGGGAGCAAGGCCCCACTCCCTTCCCTGGCTCCTGGGAGGGAGTCCCAAAGCTCCCACCTCTTTTCCAGCTCAGAGTCCCCCAGAGTCCCGTTCATGAGCTGGTTGGGGGTCCACTTCAGAGTTAGGCTCTCTGCAGACTGGTGCAGGGAGAGGTAGCCAGGGACAGCCTCCATGTCCTCCTTCTACAGGGAGGAGACACACCAGAAGACAGAGAAGATGAGGGCCTGAGAGGGTCCTGGGGATGGCCTACAGAAAAGGAGCTCCAGGTGGGTGCAGGGGAGGCCAGGCCAGGCCAATCACGGGATCCTGAACTGGGGGCATCACGTGCCACACAGATGTGGGCACCTCCTTTCCCTGGCCACTGGCTCTGTCCTACCAGCCGCCTGGATGCCAGGTGTGTTCAGGCCAGTCGTACCCAAGCTGGGCGTTCACCCTGCCTGCTGCCTGCCCTTCCTACTCCAGGACCACCTGGTTCTCAGCTGGCCAGAGCAGATGCCATTCCTGGCTCCTGCCAGCTCACGGCTGGGCATGAGGCTATGAAACTGTAAAGTAGAGGGTGGGGCCCTCCTCCCCCTTCTCTCTGGGCAAGCCCCTGGGGAAAGGGTTGAATGTGGCTGGAGGTCCGGGCGCTTTCGGAAGAGGGAGAGGAGGGGTGGGCGTTAGGCTCTCCTACCGGCTGTACCAGCACATTGTTTTTGCCGTAGAGCAGCCGTGTCCTTGAGTTCTGGTGCAGGGACTCCACGTACTCGCGGGCGCAGGCGGCCAGCCTGTCCTCCGATGCGCTGCCACTTGAGTGCCGCTTCCGGATCTGCGCACAAAGTCACAGCTCAGCCCAGGGAAGTGGGGCTTGAGAGCCCTAGGCCTCCGGCAGACCCTCTCTAACGGACCCCAAGGGTCCTTCCTGTCCCCAGTCTGCTCTCAGCCACGTGCTCTCAGTTCTGTGCTCCTGGCATTTACATGAGTGCCAGTGGGGAAAAGACTCTTCCAGGGCGCCTACTACCCTGGGCATCTCCAAGGTCCAGACTATATCTGCCAGGAGCACACAGGCCCAGGGCACATCCTGGGTGAGCACAGGGTAGGAAGAGTGACACCTACTCCTAAGGCTGGGCGCTTCGCAGGGGAGTCCTGGCGATTCGGGGGGCCCCGGATACGGTGCCTCTGGACCAGCTCATCAGCAGAGGGGTCCGTCCAGTAGTGATCGGCTGTCTTGAGCTTGGTGTACTCCAAGGCACAGGGTCCCACTGTGGACACAGGGACAGCCAGCTCAGGGGTGCCCCCTCGGCACCTGCCCTGGAGCCCCCATTGGCCCAGCACAGGCCTCTCTGCTCCCAGGCTTACCTAGAAGAGAGGCCAAGATGGGGCCAAACACAGGGTCTGCCAGTAATGCCTCCTTCTCGTAGTACTTGCTGCCAGGGGAGAGACAGACAGGGTGACTGCTGGGGCTCCGGGACTCACTCCAGGGCCGTCAAGCTCACCAAGGAGATACGTCCCCACAAGGACCAAATTCATGGCAGTGACCAAGAAGAAACGAGTCCACAAGGACGTGAGCTTTGTGGGGTGCCAGTTGTGGTCTATGCTTTTGGGGTGCTCCGGGGGAATGGTGCGTGGCTATAGACTGTGGTGGGCAGCCAAGCGCGGGGAGGGGTGGGCTCAGGGAAGGGCGGTCACCTGCAGTTCTCCACCAGGTACTGCACGACCCTGTCCAGCACTTTCTCCATGAGCGCTGTGCGCACCCATATGTGTTTCAAGGCCTGCAGGCTGAGGGCCGGGGCCTTGCCGCTGGCAGAGGCCTGTCTCCGCAGGGTCTCCTGGTTGCCCACCAAGGGTTTCCTGCAAAGATGGGGTGGGCTTCAGGAGTGCGAGGGCCTGGGGGATAAGCCGCACCGCAGACTGGTGGCACTGGGGGTGGAGTTTGGTGCCACAAGACGAGAACCCAGAGGACTGACTGGGAGGGGGGGTTGGAGGTGGGGGACGGGACCTTGTGCCTGGAAGGGCCACACCCCACCCTTAGGCTGCCCTCTCACCCAAGAGGCCCTGCAAGAAACAACAAATGGGAAGAGCAGAAGGGAGGCATGAGAGGGTGCTGGCCCAGGGCTTACCTGCCCTCTACTTGCTGCTGCAGCTCCTGCACCTTGTGGCAAATCTCCCCAGCCACTGGGCATGTCTTCCCCAGCTTGGTGAACAGGGCTGCCACCTTGTCACTGCGCAGGAAGCCTGCGGCCCGGCGCCTCAGCTGATGCAGGAGGCAAGCCTCCACCGCACCTGGGCCACAAAGGGAACCAGCAGCTGAGCCTGGGCAAGAGGGGGAGAGGGAGAAACACTCCCCTCTTCTCCATACCTATGGAGAGCAGAGAGGCGAGGGCAGGACTAGGGGGTGGGGTTCAGGCTTAGGCAGGCCATGGAGACATACCCTGACCTCTTTCCGAAACTCTCTCACTCGTCCCCCTGCTCCTGCCCAGGGTGGACCTGCGGGGGCTTTGACGTGCCACGCCGTCTCTGTCCCTGTCCCTCCCCCTCGCCTGGTAAGTACACGCCTCTTGTATGCAGCATCGCCCTGAGGCTCTGAGGACAAAGCTGCCAGTGCCAGCTGGGATGGGCGGCTCCAGCCCCTGCCCACGAGGGCCAGGACAGACAGCACCTACACGGCAGGGGATGTAGGGAGCACACAGCCCGGCAGCCCTCTTGGAGAGCGTGGATGATGCAGTTGCCAAGGAACGAGGCTCTGGAGAAGGAGCTGAAATGTTGATGAAGCCACTGCAGAGATCAGACCTGACAGCGGCCCTGAATTATTGACGAGCCCTGCAGCTGACAGTGAGGGATTTCTATTTCCCATGCAGGGAGGGCTTCCCTTCATTCATTCATGTTTTTAGGGGCTAGGCCTACTTTCTCCATCTGGATTCTGAGCAGACAGGCCCCATAGGAAGGAAAGAAGGGCTTGGTGGGGGAGGGTGGGGAGCTGCCCTGGATGTATACAGAGTCTAAAAAAATTAGTGTGTAGGTGTGGGGGAGAGAGGGGCTTGGCCATTATTGAGGCCAAGTTGACTGTTTTACAGCTGAGGAAGGAAAGGCCCGGAAAGGGGAAGAGAGCTGATTTGCAGTCACATAGTGGCAGAGCTGGGAGTAGACCCACGGCCCCAAACACTGGCCCAGCTCCTTTCACCTCTTCCAGGTGTGTTGGGGGTGGGGGCCCACAGGTGGGAGGAGGTCTCCTCTCACTTCACAGGTACACTTTTCACACGGATTGTGCTGGAGGTGGGGAGTCAGAACAGGGTCTGAAGCATGGTGCCACTCACTACTTCTGGGAACCATGGGTAAGTGACTAATGCTCTGAGCCTCAGTTTTATCATCTGTGAAATGGGGGAGACTTTTTAGGACTGGTGTGAAATGTTACACGAGATGAAGTATGCAAACCCCTTGTGCAGGAGGCCCTTGATCCAAGTCGGTTCCTGACTCCTCACCTCTTTTTGTTGAGATCATGTTCTACGGCTAACCTATAAGGGCTGGGCCAAGTCCTCTCGTTGGCAGAGAGAAGGGAGGACACATTGGAGAGAGAATCATGGGCTGCCCCAGAGGTGAGTGGAGGTGTCATTCTCTTAGGAACAGGGGAATTGAGGCCCCATCAAGCTTACTGTGACTAGCGTTGTTAAAATATGAAACTGGGGCCTTCTCTGGCAGTCCAGTGGTTAAGACTCCATGCTTCCACTGCAGGGGGCACGGGTTTGAACCCTGCTCAGGGAATGTAAATCCCGCATGCCACATGGTGTGGTTTAAAAAAAAAAAAGAAAAAAAGAGACAATATGAAACCTGGACTTAGGAAATAATCACTGAAAACAGAGGCTCTCACCTGTTTTCTGCCTTCATTGTTACTGATGGACAGTCACTGATGTCCTATAAAAGAGTTTTGTTTTGTCTCTCTTTTGTACCAAGGTCAAGAAGTTAGAAACAGTCCCTGGGGCCAATGTGGAAGCCGGCCAGCTCGGTGAGTGGGTCCCAGGGGAAGGGAAACAAGACAGGACCCCCTTCCTCTCCTGGGAGCTCAGGAATCAGAGGACTTCATTTCACAAGTTGCAGCCTTTCCTTCATGGCATGTTCATACATCAGTGAGCACATGTGTACGCAGACAGGTGCATCTACAGGTATCCTGTGTGTACGGGGCATGTGGGGAATCTTTGCCTAAGTGTCCACATACTCCCCTCCACAGCTGTCCCCTTGGTCCCCGGAGGTCCTGCATGGCCCTGGGGAACCTAGGCAATTGACCTTTTTGTCCTAGTCTCTTGGTCCTGGGGCTGCTGCAGCTGTAAGTCCACACCTGGAGGAAAGTGGTGACCATTTCCCGGGGTGGCACTCCCCGTTCAGAGCAGTGAACAGGGCCAGGGAGGCAGCAGGTGGCACCTGCCCTGCAGGGAGTCATGTGCCCGGCCTGGGCGATGTGACTAATTGCCAGGGCAATGGGTCATTAGCCTTCCTTCTCTCCCCAGGTGATGGCCTGAGCAGCCCGGCTGCGGGGCCCGGGGGTGGTGGCAGCAGCCTGGCCTCACCCAGCCCGCCAGGCAGCCTCTCCGCACAGGCCTCGGGGGTTCTCTGGGGTGGGTGGAGGCATTCCTCAGCAATTACTGCAAGTAGGGAATATTAAGAGGAGCCCAAACAGTACACCCACTGCCCCCGCTCACCCCATGGCCCCTAAGTTCCTGCTGTGAAATGTAGGCAAGGTGCCAGGCAACGTCTGCGGAGGGAAAAAATCTCAGCTCTCTATGTTCCAAGCAAAGTAAACGATCCTCTATGCAAGGTACTCCTAACCTGGTTCCACAGGCTCCTCGGCCGGTCATTGTTCAAACTACACTAGTCCTTCCCCATTCCCACCGGGCTGTCCCCCACAGAGAAGGAGCACGTGCAACGAGAAATGTTATTGTGTGCAGCGTGTAGGCAAAACAATAATACGATAACACTAACAATATATAATTGAGACGTACTCTCCTAAGAGGGTTTGTGGATAGGCTTCTGGACCTTCCAGAGACCCCCTAAAATGGCACACAGAATCATTGGTCTGCTCCTGCGTGCTTAGGTGAGTGCCTTTTTTTTCTGGATAAAGGACCCTTGGCTTTTAGTTTCTAAAATGGGTATCTGACCCCTGAAAGTTTTAAAACCCTGCTCTCCTGGGTTGAGCAGAACCACAGACACCTCCACTGATCGACACTTACAGACATGGAAGTACAAATACCCCCCTGGCCCCTCCTCATATACAGAGAATACCACACCCAGAACTGCCATTGCAGAGCTACCAGCAATTATGCCCAATCCTCCAGCTGTCTGCGCTCCCCAGGAGGGCCTCTCACAGACCATTACGCACCCTTCCCCAGGGAGAAGGCCACACAGAGACCACTGGAGGAGAGGGCCCTGGCAGCAAACGCTCATCACAGCCAAAGCGCCGAGTCAGCCAAAACCATCCCCCTTCTAACTGAGCTGTCTGGGCTCTGGTGCCCCAGCAGTGACGTGAAGGCTTCAGAAGCCTCTGTTCCAGGGTTCCCAGCACCACCTGTAGCCACTCTGGATGCCCCAGAAGAGTCATTTGGCTCATTTCATGTAAGAAAAACATACACTAATTAATAAAAATCAGCACTGTTTGTGGTCATTGGTTGGGATGGAAAGGTCTGGGTGAATGAATTGAAACAGAGAAACAGACATGACTCAACAAGCACGATCCTCTCACTCCCCACCTTGGTCTTCCGGTGGCCTACAGAGCTATGGTACCACACGAGCCTAGGGTACCCTCTCTACTCTGTCATCCTATCCCACTGACGGCAAGGCTCAGGGAACTGCAGCTTGGAGTGGGCAGGAGTGGAAATAATTTTAACTCTAGTATCTTTCTCTGGACATCCCACCCTGACAAGGTCTGCAACCATCTTCCCAGGGAAAAGCGGTGAACTACAGTCCAGACTAGCCCTGGGACTCGCCCTCACCAGTCTCTGACATGCCCCTAAAGTCTGTTAAGACATGGGGCTTGACAAATGCTACATGGATTGGAGACCACCAGTGCTAATGGAATCCTACAGGGCCTCCCCCACAAACTCCTTACCTACTGATTTAACCATTCCAAGGAGTCCAATTTAGAGCAGAGGAGACATGGGTAGATAGAGAGAGAATGGACTTGGAATGTTACTGAATGTTCTTGGAGCTTGCTGAAGGGTGGGCTGATTGGTAAGACCCCCTACGGTGGCAATGTGGCACTATCTATCAACATTGCAAATAACCTCTGACCTAGTAACCCCTCTTCTGAGAATCTAGCCTACAGATATAACTGCAAGCGTACTTAGTTATAAGAGTAAAAGATTGGAACTATTCTCTTGTCACTCATAGGGGACAGATGAAGTAAATATTCACACAGCATTATGCCACTCTGAAAAAGAATGAGGATGATCTCTAGGAACTAATAATGGAAAGGTCTCCAAAAGCACTATGCAGAGCAGTATGACTGCATGTTACCTTTCGATTACAAAAAGGGTGGGGTAAACAAAAAATACAATTAAAAAAAAATTTAGGATAAAAAACTCTGGAAGGATGCACCAGAAGCAAAAGTGGTAGTACTACGACTGGGGAACTGGTAGGTGGAGGGGAAGTCAGTGAAGGGGCGCAGGGAAAAGAGTGAGAGTTTTCACTGTGTACCTTTTGTAGAGTTTTGATTTCTGAGCCAGGTTACCGATTCAAAATAATAACAATAATTCCATCATGAAAGGATGCCAGAGATTCTCTCCAACCTGGAGGTGAATTGAAACTCATACAGCTCAGAAAGCCTGGGTCTGTCCATGGGCACCCACCCCGTCACCAGCTCTCTCAGCAAACAGGGTCTGCAGATTAGCTTGTTTCCCCCTCCCACGGGAGGATCTGGGCTCTGCTTAGGGTAGCCACTGGTGATGTGAGCTGTGCAGGGACTAGAGAAACAATTCAATGGGCTGGAACAAGCTTAGGTGTCTTAGGAGCCCACAAGAATAGACTAAAGCCAAGGCTGCCAGGAAACACAGCAGTGGTTGAGAAGGGTCCTCAATCAGCCCATGGGGCCTCGGGAAACAACCCCAGCTCTCACGCACATATGCATGTTTAAACTGTGTTCAGCAGGCAAGGGGCCCGGACAAGCCCAGCCTGGTAATAGGGGCACCCGCTGAATGGCCTTCAGAGAACTAGGTCAGCTGGCTGAGGTAGAGGGACCCAGCATCCAGAGTCAGCACCGCCTGACATGAAGGCTGGACCTGAGGCTCTGAGCCAGGAGGGGTTGCTGACGGGAGGAGCAGGTGTGTCCAGTGTCCCCTGCTCCCCACCTCTGCCAGCTGCCATCTGTGCAATGCGCGAGTTCAGTTTCCAGGTGAGGAAAGTGCTGGGTGGAGCAGTTAGCCACAGGTGGCTGGTTTGGGTCCTGGAGTTTTAGGGGACATTACTCAGAGCAGAAGGTTTTGTTGTTGTGGTTGTTTGTTTGTTTGTTTCCGATTCTAAACAATATTAGTTTATTTCCATCTAGTCTGGTTATATCTCTTTTTTTTAAAGAACTTTTATTGAGATACAGTTGACATACAGAGCAGAAGTTTTAAAAGCCTTGGATGGTGAAACCGAAATTTCCAGGAGAGGACCAGCCTCCCTGGAGATAAAGGAATGGGTAGGATGGGCAGCCTCTTTTTAAGTAGGAACTTCCTCAACTGATTGAGGAAGCTAGTGTTTCACCTGTAGCGGATGAAGTGGGAAGAGCAAAGAGGCAAGGCCAGGCACCCTACGTCTCTCCCTGTCTCTCCCTTCCCCACTTCCCTGGCTGGCTATTTCCACCCAGGGATTTATAACGGCTGCCTCCACGCAGAACGAGCATTTCTATGGTAACAAGAGTACATTTTTCCCTCCGCCTGCACTGGTGATGCTGGCGGTTTGCTTCAGCTTTGGCGGGGGGCGGGGGGTGTGGGGTGTGGAGTGGGGGAGTGGCATTCAGCCTTGCTCAAAGCCCTAAAACAAGAAAGCAAGTCTCCCACCCAGACTTTCACTGGGAGGAGAAAGCACTGCCCTGATATTCCAGAACCAAGCAGGTGAGGGAAATGAAATTCATACCACACATACCCGTCCTCCTTGCCCTGTTGGGGATGCAGGGCAGAGTTTGCATGTGCAGTGCTCACACTGGCCCCAGGGAACCAGGCTCGACAGCCTCACCCAGCTCGCCAAGGGACCCACTGTCTCCCAGAGGATCTCTGGGCATCATAAGTCCACTGTTCATTGAGTCCACTTCAATGCCCCACACCTCCAGGCTCCACTACTGGGCAACACAGGCTTTGGAGTCAGAGAGATGTGGGTTCAAACCCTGGTTCATTTCCTTACTAGCTTTTTGACTTTGTGCACACCACTATGTCTCTCTGAGCTTCAGCTGCAGGAAGGGAAAGGAACAGGTCCCACCCTCAATGGGTGTTGAACGACTGAAGGCAACAGCGTGTACAGAGGTGAACAGGGCTCCTGATAGCGCCCAGAACACGGAAGGCGATCGACGAGCATTAGTGCCTTTCCTCCCTGTGCATGAGCCCGTCCCCTGCCCTCCCTCTGGGACCTACAGATGCTCTGGCTGTGCTCCCCTCTAAGGCCTCCCTTCCCACCTGCACACTGGATTCCAGCCCCTCTCACCTCTCAAGGACATTGCTCCAGCAAACATCCCTCCTCTTTCCTGTATCTTTAATTTTTCCCTATTAGATACTTTCCATTTGTACATAAACATTCTGTAATTTCTCTAATTAAAAAACACACCACCACCCCCTCTCTTGGCCCTACATCCCCATTTAGGTATTAAACCATCTCACTGCTTTCCTGCACATAAAATTTCTCAGGAAAGCTGTGTATGTGCCACGCAGCTACATGTCGTATAACTGCTGTGACAGGTCACTTGGGGTCTGCCTCCCTGAGGAAGGGCTAGGCCCTGATCCCGAGGGAAAGACTCCTGGTGCCCTTCCTCAGGGCTGTCTCCATAGAGGGCCCCATTGGCAGCCAGAGGAGGCAGACAGGGAGGGAAGGGTGGACATGTGCCGTGGTCACCAGAGCTCTTCTCACCCCCTCCACACAGGAATGGCTGTGGCTCCGTCAAGGTCAAGGATTTCCCACGGGCAGTGACTTATGGGGAGAGGGATTGCGAAAAGCTTTTCTGTTGGGACAGGGGAGCTACAAACACTCTTGCCTTTTTTTTCTTTTCTTTTTTTTTTTTTTTAAACAAAACCAGCCTTCATAGCCTGCTGCCGCGGTTATGGTCAGCACCGAAGGCTCAGGCCTTTGCCCTTACCTGTGGAAGTGCTCTCGTGGTGGGGGCCCAGTGTCCTGGGTTTCTACTCTTTCTCCTCTTTTTGGACTTTGACCATGACTGGCCACCCAGCTGGAGCCAGGAAGGACCTGCTGTTGCTGAGGCTGCTGCCTTCCCTTCCCATCCTTGGTCTTGTAAACCAAAGACAGGGTCTGGGTGGGGGACCTGCGTAGTTGTAGAGAGTGGACACAGAAGAGACAGATGCAAACCCAGCCCGCTCTCTCCTTCCCCGGCCCACACCAGACCAGTGGGCCCTCCAGGATCAGGGAGGACGCTCCAGCAACATCTGCTCCCCTTCCCTGTTCTCCCCACTGCCCCTAGGCATGGGTTCTAGGCTGTGAAGCCTCCGCCACTAACGGATGTCTGTACCTGGACTTGGGGACAGAGGCTGGGCTGGCTCGGGGGTGGGACTATATGTATTGGGTTAAACACAATGTTATCAGTCTACAAGACAAATTAAGTTATGAAAATTCAGTGACTAGCATTTAATGCTGATTTACTCCTAGAAAGTATTCTAGGACTTCCCTGGTGGTCCAGTGGTTAAGACTCCACGCTGCCACTGCAGGGCGCAGGGGTTCAATCCCCGGTTGGGGAATAGGATCCCGCATGCCACACGGTGTGGCCTTAAAAAAAATAATAATAAAATATTCTATATTTACATGACTTCAGACCCCTCCCTCCAGTATCCAACATCCAGTTCCAACACCCAGAGGGTGGGGCAGATTTGCACACTTATCTGTTTGTTCTGCAGGCTTACATGTCCAGAATCCTGCTTAAGGTTTAAGGATGCCTTTGATACATATTTTTTGAAATAAAAATATATCCTATAAAAAAAAAGGTGCACAGGGGCTTCCCTGGTGGTCCAGTGGTTGAGAATCCGCCTTCCAATGCAGGGGACGAGGGTTCAATCCCTGGTTCGGGGAACTAAGATCCCACATGCTGTGGGGCAACTAAGCTCTCACGCACCACAACTAGAGAGAAGACTGTGCACCACAACAAAAGATCCTGAGTGCCACAATTAAGACCCAATGCAGCCAAAAATAAATAAATAAATAAATAAATATTTTTAAAAGCTGTATATACTTGCTAGCTCTGTCTCTTCCTCTGCTCCTCCTCTTTCTCTTTTTTTAAAGAACCATTTCGTTGTGGGAAATTCCAATCACATACAAAAGTAGAGAGGATGATATAATGAACTCCCCCGTACCCATCACCCAACATAAGCAACGATCAAGGCATGACCAATCTTGTTTTAGCTAAACTACCTCCAACCACTTTCCCCCTTATCCCTAGATTATTTTGAAGCAAATTTTAGACATCACGTATTTTTGTCCATAAATATTTTAGCATGTATCTCTAAAAGACGACTCTTTTCAAAATCATTTATCTAATACCTGTACTGTACCCACAAAATTAATAATAATTTCTTAATATGTTCAAACTCCTTGACTGGGTTCCCGGAGTTCAAATTTGTCTGATTGTCCAGATGTGTGAAACTCCCAGAAACATGGATTTCCAGATGGAATCCTGGGGAAGGTTCTAGGAGGCTTTATGAGGAAGGTTATAAGATCGCTTTCAAGAACAAAGTAGAATGTCACAGGTGGTGGCGATGACAACATTTACTAAGCACCTACTGTATACTTGGCTCCATGCTGTGTGCTTTACCTGCATCACTTTTTTTTTTAATTTTTAAAAAATAAATTTATTTATTAAATTATTGGCTGTGTTGGGTCTTCAATGCTGTGCTCGGGCTTTCTCTAGTTGCGGCGAGTGGGCTTCTCATTGTTGTGGAGCACGGGCTCTAGGCGTCTGGGCTTCAGTAGCTGCAGCACATGGGCTCAATAGTTGTGGTGCATGGGCTTAGTTGCTCCGTGGCATGTGGGATCTTCCCGAACTAGGGAATCGAACCCGTGTCCCCTGCATTGGCAGGCGGATTCTCAACCACTGTGCCACCAGGGAAGTCCCCACAATACTCTTTTAATCCTCACATCAACCTTATGGTGTAGGTTCAGAGCTGCTGAATAAGTGGTCATGGTCACACACTTGGTGACAATGGTCAGTCTGTGAACCCAGTTCAGGTCTGTCGGACTCCAAAGTCTCAGCCACAGACCATCACCATGTGGCCTCAGCTGAGCCCCAAGACAGGGCGAGGGGAGCCAGTCTCCCAGAGGGCCTTTCTTTATCCTAGATCATTTCCGGGTGGAAAGTGGAAGCCAGATATTCTGAGAATGAGCTGTTTGTTCAGTGCAGGCGGAAAGAAGAGAGAAGGAATCCCTTTCACTGAAGAGAGAGAGACTAAAAACTGCCTGGCGTCTGAATCTCAGAATGTGCTGAAATACCTCCGGCTGCAATATTCCAGGTGGGACGCATCCTCCGTCACACCTGCTTCTCTCCCAGCTCATTAGCATCTCCTTGCCATTCCCCAGAGGAGCTGCTGTGGCCAAACTTCCCGGCTAATGAAAGCTGCTTAGCAACAGGGAGCTGGTTAATAAAGCCCTGGTGTTGTTCCCAGCTCCACAGACTCCAGCCCCGTCTCCCATTACAGCTCATCCTCAGCCTGAGGCAACCCTCAGGTGGACAGATCAGTGCAGGGAGGGCAGGGAACCTGAGGACTGAGGGGCAGGGCTGGCCCCGTCTGGCCCAGGCCCCAGCCCCAATGCCTGAGGCCAGAGAAGGAGACGTTTACAAGTCTAAGAACCTGTTCTGCCAGGCCAGTGAACCTCTCTGTGGGCCTCCTAAAGCCCTTCTACCCACCAGTGGTTAAAATCCAACCTCAGTGCCCAATTGGAATGGAGCAGAGACACTGTGGAGGCAGACGCTAGCTCCCAGACCTGAGCCGGTGGGGAGGCCCAGTGCTCCTGGATTAAGACCTAAATTACTCCAGGCCCCTTGATGGGAAGAGTAACGGGGCCCTCTGTGAGCAGGCGTATTGCTATTACAAATGCAGAGTTCAAAGGCGAAACTTGGGACAATCTGCTGTTTAACCCTGACCTTGAGTTGTCCACAAACAAAAGTTAAAAGCACCTTGCCCTCTGGGGGTTGGGATGGCAGGAGAAATCAGCCTACACCTGTGGGGGTCAAGAAGCCACAGGAAAACAGGAAGCATTAATTTCATTCAGCAGTAAGTCTTTACAGCCACAGTTTCAAAGACCATACTATGGAGCAAAATGCAAACTTGACATGACTTTTTAAGGTGAAGAGGAGACATTAAAGAACCTTCTCCTGGGAGTCTCACTCCTTCCCTTGAGGAACAGGGACTTTCCAGGGTTTGCTCGGGGGCCAGGTCTTGGGGCCAGGTCTTGGCCCAGGGATTTTTCAGTTCCATTTCTAAGGCTCTCCAGGAAGGTGCTGTTTCCCATTCAAACGTCTGTATTCTAAGGAAGCTCAGGGAAGCTCATCTTGCTCAGGCCCTGCCCTCTTCAGTCACCCCCTAGCCATCCTCTGCAATGAACAGGGGGGCCTGGGCAGGGTGGAGGGGCCCAGGACCCCAGCCCTCCATAAAGCTCCACGGAAGGGAGGGTATACGGGGATATGTGTATAAAAACAGATGAATGAACCTGGTGTACCCCCCAAAAAATAAAAAAAATAAAAAAAAAATAAAAAAAAAAAAAGCTCCACGGAAAAGGGCATTCACTCCACAGCCCAGTCTCTACAGCCTTCACTCTGCTTCCTTTTTCTCAGCACTTTCTCTGGACTCCCGTCTCCCCCAGAACAAAGCTGAATTCTGGACGTGGCTAGGACAGCTGCAAGACCCAGGGTAAGACTAGATCCACTTCAGACTAAAAATGCACTTCTGAACATTTTTCCAGGGGATGAAGGAGCCTGGAATATCAGAACCTCCAAAAAGCCAGAAGAGTGGAATTTTCCATCAGTACATGTCTATTCCCTCTGCCTCCCCCAGGAATCCCTGATTATGATTCCACTGTGTGATGCGGGCAGGAAAAAAGGTTGATAATCACTGCTTTTTTTTTTGGGGGGGTGGGGGGTGGGCCGCCCCACACAGCATGCGGGATCTTAGTTGCCCCTGCAGTGGCAGCATGGAGCCTTAACCGCTGGATGGCCAGGGGATTCCCGATAATCACTTCTTTAAACCAGCATTATTCGGGGCCCAAGTTGGGATCCCCCTCACCATTGAACACTATCTTCAACAAAGTATACAGATTTGTTTTCCTGTGGGTCTCAGATGCCCTGGCTCGACTTAGCTTTATACTGTTGACAGCCCCTCCTGCTAGCATTCCCTTCAGTGACTGTGCACTCAGCCCAAGGCAGAGGCAGCAAACTGGCAGAGGCTTGCAGAAGCCTTTTGTTTAGCCCACACACTTTTTTTTAATGGGAATTAGTTATCAGCATTTAAAAATTGGGACATTTCATATAAAAACCCAGACTTCTGGCTTTTCTTAAAACAAAACCAAGGCCATGGCAAGCCCGGGCCAGCATTCCTGCAAAAGGTGAGTGGTGGCTGCCCTCTTCAAAAATGGCATGTGCTACCCAGTTCGCCCCCAGTCCCCACCAGTGCCTGCTGTCCCACACCTGGACCTTTCTCATCTGATCGTGTGGGTGTTTAGGTTTGCACTTTGACCTAAGGCACGTCCCCAAATCCAGCAAATCAGGGCTCCTCTTGCTTTGGGGCTGATCTTAGAACCCTGGAGTCTTGGGTCTATTTCATAGACCCTTGTTCTATTTTAGCGACTGAAATTGGCTAAAAGTAGAAAAATCATTCCTTTTGAAGGTGATATACCTGCCTGCTGGAAAGAACCATGGGCTTCAAGGCAAGAGGCAAAAGTGAAAGCCCTACTGCTTCCTGGGGGCCCCTGGACTGATCAGAAGGGAACTGACGGTTTCTTCTTACCCTAATGGACCCGATGGTAGGACGCCCACAGCTTTTACTCCTGCCTCTCTTACCCCATTCCCCCACGGCCACCCACATGTGGCGCCCATGCACAAGCTGTTTGCGCTATTTTATTCTGTTTTCTGTGTTTGCTGTGTGTGCTCTGGACAAAGCCCAGCACCATGCCATGCCTAATTGGGCCGCCAGCAGAGCCCCTCTGGTGACAATGACAGACAGTGGCTGACGTGGGGAACAAAGCACAGGTAGAAGGGAGGAGGGTTCTAATATTCTTCAAAGTCACTTACTGCAAGACTGGCATGCTTCTTCCCCAGCAGGGCTTCTGCCAGAGAAAAAGTGGGATCAGATTGCTCCTGCAGACCTGAGAATCTTTATATCACCTCAAAGAACCAGAGAAACTTACAAAAAAGGGAGATAGTAGGACCTCAAATCCTGCAAACCTCACTTCAGCCTTAATATCCAAAAGAGGAGGAAAGACAGACATTTCCCTCACCTCTTACAATGCTAGGAATGTGCACATACATCCCCTCAATCCCCACAAAAATTCCTTGAGGTGGAAATCACCACCCTGTCTTTAGAGGAGCAAACTGAGGGTGACAGAAGTTAAGAAACTTGTCCAGTACAACTTGAGAAGTAAGCAGAGCACCAGGATTTGTCTGTCACTCAGGCTCTGCTCACAGACCGCCTTTCTCCAGTCACCCTCCCACATTTCTCTGCTTTATTTTTTTTTCATAGCTATTACCATTCCTGTTATTGCAGGATATATTCACGTGTACATTTGTTTTCGGCCTGTCTACCCACAGAATGCAAACCCCCAGGTAGAGATGCCGTCCACCTTGTCACTGCTGTTTCCCTGCCTGGCAGAAAACAGAGTCTGGAAACTGGGGGACCTTCAGCGTTTGCTGCTGGACTGATGGGAAGGGTGGCTCTATCGGCCTCACCACGCTACTGTCAGAAGTGTCCCTTCCCTCATCTGCTCCTTTCATTCCTTCCGCTCAGAAATGCACAACCTCCCTTCCATGAACGCCAAATACCAACCTCAGAGGCCAAGGAAAACACCGTAAAGATGGCAAATGCCAGGCCAAGTTCTTGGAAATCTGAGAGAAATCAGTTGTATGTAGAGACAGGCTTGCTCTGCCAAAGGCAAAAGTGTCCATGGGGAGGAGGAAGCGCTGGTTTATTACAGACTTTCTCCTCCCTAAGGTGGGAAGGCTAGGCTCTCCCTGCTCTACACGCATGTGGTTCTGTGTGCAGTCGAGTGCTTGAAGGGTCGGGTCGCTGGAGAAACGCAGGTGGGATTAATTAGAAAAGAGACGTGGCACAGAAAGCATCCAAAACACAGACCCTTCCCCAGAGTTAATGTAAGGATAAACCAGAGCAGTCGTTCCCAAAACAGCTACCTAGGACAATGGCCCTTAAAGTGTGGTCTCTTGGACCAGCAGCTATAGCATCATTTGTGACTTTGTTAGAAATGCAAATTCACAGGGCTGCCCCAGGCATACTAGAATGAGAAACTCCAGGGTTGGGGCCCAGGAATCTGTTTTAACAAGCCCTGTGGGTGACTCTGATGCATGCTAAAATTTGAGCACTACTGTCCTTGGGGACTAGACACATATAGTAGATTCTTGGGCCCTGGAGACCCTGATTCAGTAGGTCTGCGATGGGACTCAAGAGTTTCATAAGCTTCTGAATTGATTCTGACTTGCAGGAAGACTTGAGAGCTACTCAACCTGAGGACTCATCTTTCCCTGGCCCCAGGACAGTGTCCTTGGTTTTTAAATCCCTCTCTCATCATCCCCCAGTCGCTCACTCACCACACAGAGCAAGGATGTGGCTGCTATCTTCATGCACAAACTTCCTGGTGACAGCCTCCTCCATGATTTGCTTCACCTGTGAATAAATGGGCAGCATTGTTATTGATTGATAACGATCAAATAATAATCATCGTTATTGATTTTGATTGATCAAAGGCCTGTGGGCAAGTAAATGGCTTGGCTCTTGCCCCACCTGGTCTGGGTTCAGACACTTGCACAGTAGATGATAGGAATAAAACGGGTGGGGAAGCAAAGTTTCTTCAGTACAGATAGTGCCAAGCATCTTGGAAAGGCAACCAGGAAAAAAGATGCTATAAACCCACCAATCAATCAGTGCAGATATTTCAACCCAGGAGGAAGGGTCCTGCTGTGGAGAACAGGGATGGGATGCTATTTGCTCTTCTGCACTTAGCTGCAGAAGGGCTTGTGGGCAGACACATTGCCCTTTAGGGACAAACTGTCTCAGTACAGGCTGCAGATAAAATACCCAACCCTCCTTTTCTCCCTTCTCTAAGAGCAGGGATAGGCCCATCCAGGCCTCAGGGACACCCCCCGCATGCTCAGAAGCCCAGCCTTCTTTCTGTCTAGGTAAAACCCTATGTTTGGGTTCCTACCTGGATGTAAAAGCTTATGAATATCTTGTAAAGTAAGCAGTCACAGCTTTCTTTAGAAAGCACTTTAAAAACTTTAAAATTGATGTACAGGGACTTCCTAGGTGGCGCAGTGGTTAAGAATCCTCCTGCCAATGCAGGGGACACAGATTCGATCCCTGCTCCAGGAAGATCCCACATGCCTTGAAGCAACTAAGCCTCTGCACCACAACTACTAAGCCTGCGATCTACAGCCCGCAAGCCACAACTCTTGAGCCTGTGTACCACAACTACTGAAGCCCAAGAGCTTAGAGCCCGTGCTCCACAACAAGAGAAGCCACCACAGTGAAGAGCCCGTGCACCACAATAAAGAGTAGCCCCCGTACGCTGCAACTAGAGAAAGCCTGTGTGCAGCAACGAAGACACAATGCAGCCAGTAAATAAATTAAAAAATAAAATAAAATTGATGTACAACAAACATATAGAAAAAGATATATATCATAATTACACAGCTTGAAGAATTTTCACAAACTGAACACACCCGTGAAACCAGCATCAGCTCAAGAAACAATATGTGACCAGCACCCTCAAGTACTCCCAGATTCTGCCATGTTTCCTTCTAGTCACTGCTTCCCTCAAAGGTTCCCACCATCCTGACTTCTAACATCAGAGAGCACTTTTGTGGGGTTTTGTGCTTTTTATAGATGGAATTGCTCAGAGTGTAGTCTTTGTGACTGGCTTTCTTTTGCTCCCTGGTGCGACTGTGAGATTTGTTCCTTTATGTGTGGATGTGCTTTGTTCATTCTCCATTGTGTGAACAGCCCACAGTTGATTGGCATTTGGGTAGCTTCCAATTTGGGGCTATTATGGGTAGTGCTGCTGTGAACATTCTAGACGTGTCTTTGTGAGAACACGGGTGCTCATTTCTTTGGATTTATATTTTCAGGCAAGGAATTTCTGATGAGTATATTCTGCATTATTAGATTTTGCCAAATTGCTCTCCAAAGTGATTGTACCAATTTACACTCCCATCAGCAGTATGTGAGGTTCTAGTTGCTCCCAACACTAAAGCCAAGCACTTTTGATGCCTTGGGGGAACCTGCCAGGAGACAAATATTAACGCTGAAGATTAGAGGGATGGATTACCTCAATCCCAGTATTAAATCTTACAGATATAGTAAGCTCTGAGCAGAGCTAGTCTTTGCCAGTCTTTGGACAGTGTCCTGTGTCCAGTGTCCTGATGCTGCTCTTGCTCCCCAGGCCCTCACTTCGGTTTGGAGAGTAGTAAATTTCTAGTCTGGGGAGGAGACCGGAAGGACCTAGGGTCTCCTCCCTGCTGCAAAGTGCTCATGGTTAGCGGTTAGGTAAATAAAGGGGGTCAGATCGATCCTTCACTCTAAACTATTAAAAGCTTCCTAGATTACTTCCCAAGGGGTGTTTGCATTAAACAGAGCATAGGGCCTTCCCTGGTGGCTCAGTGGCTGGGACTCTGTGCTCGCAGTGTGGAGGGACCCCGGATTCGATCCCTGGCAGGGGAACTAGATCCCACACGCACGCCTCAGCTAAGAGTTCACATGCTGCAACTAGGGAGCCTGCCTGCTGCAACTAAGAGCCAGCACAACCAAATAAATATTCTTTAAAAATAAAAAATAAAAAATAAACAGAGCATAATGTCACAGCTTAAAGACCTGCAGGCATCTGAAGCAGACTGTTGGGGCAGATTTGGGGATTAGGAGGACCTATAGACACCCTGGGAATTCCCTGGTTGTGTGGTCTAGTAGTTAGGACTCGGCACTTTCACTGCCTGGGCCCAGGTTCAATCCCTGGCCACAAGCTGTGCAGTGTGGCCCCCCCCAAAACCCAAAAAACAAAAGGGAATTATACTACAGGCTTTTTGTGAAAGGCCAACCTTGCCTACAATTACCCCCACTGTCTCTACGCGCAGGACGAGAAAGATACGTTTCTCTTGAAATCAAGCCCCGAAGGACGAAGGGAACTAAGAGTTCAGAGAGGGTCAACCTCTGTCTGGTAGTATACATAGCTATGGCATATTCTGGACATTTCTCACATTTGTTTAAGAATCATTCTGGGAGTGGTACAGTCAGTCTTCTAAATATTGCCCTCCCCAAAATCTTTCCTATCATCTCTGACCCCAAATTTGGAACATGCCAACAATCCTAGCACATCTGTGCATAGTTTGCGTATGGCTACATTTTTGTTCTTGTTTATACTGTTCATATGTCTCTGTCACTAGACTGTTTCCTGAGGATAATTACTGAGGTTTGAGATTTCTTTTTTCCTTGGGGAGACCAGAGTTGGGGCTAAAATGCTAATTTGATGTACTCCTGGCCTAAAAAAAAAAAACCTCTTGGCCACTTCACAGCAAAGGCACAATGGAGCTTCTCACACACAGTTAGAAAGGTGATGGCTTCAACTACTACTTTGCCAACAGGAGGGAAGGAAACAAATGTTAGAGTATAATAGCCAGGCCATAATTAATGCAGGAGAACCATCTAGAGCCTTCCAGGATTTTATAAGAACCCAGAGTCTTCTCCAGTCCTGAAACTCTAGGAAAGGGTAAAGGAACCAATATGGTAAGCTTTTATATATGAGCTAAATATCACTATCCCTATTTTAGAGATGAAGAAATTGAGACTCAGAGAGGTGAAGTAACTTATTCAAGGTTACAAAGAGCTAGGTCTAGACGATTCCAAAATTTATGCATTCCCATCAGACTTTGCAGTCTCCAAGATCAGTAGATTTATTTACGAAATAGTCATTGAGTGCCTACGGTGTGCCAGGCATGGGCACAGAGTTTTCTGGACAGAACAGATGGGTTTCCTGCCCTCACGGAGTTTACACATGTGGCAGACACGGAGGTAGGTGGGAGGAGTCACGGCTCCATCCAGAGGCCTAATCCCTTTAATCCACTCTGTGGGTTTGAGCTCTCTAGCTCGCGTATGCGGGTGAGTCATTCATATGGGCACCCCCCTCCCCCGCCATGAAACTGAAATGGGCTTTAGGGCAGGGTCAAAGGAAAGGACATTAGTACAGAGAAGGACTTTTTCTCTTTCCGATAGGAGCGAGGGGCTCCTCAAAAGAGGAAAATAATCTTGAGTCTTAAAAACCATTCTCAAAGCCTGGCCTCTGGGTAGGGAGGTGGGCGTGGAGCGGGAAGCTGTGAGGTGTGCGGCGAACCCTCCTGCAAGCCGAGACTCAGTTCCCAGAAAGATAACTGAATGGGAGGTAGGGCAAACCCGAGCTAAGCCCCCTGGTTGCAGGTGTAGCGCCGCAGGAGGCCCGCGCGGGGCCCCGCCCCCTCCCCAGGCTGCGCGGGCAATGAATGGGCCGCTCGGGTTCTCCAGAAATCGCCGCCACCCCTCCCCCGACCTCGGTCTCCCAGAGCTGCCGCTGTCACAGGGCGGGGAGCTGCGGGATCGCGGAGCAAACAAACCCTGGAGCGCCGGCCTAGCCCCTGGGGCCGAGGGGAGCTGTCCCCCGACCCGGGAGCGGGGCGGGAACCGCAGCCAGTCCAGGACCCCGCCGCCGCCCCAGGCCCGCGAGCGCCCGCGCCCCGGAATGGGCGCCGAGCTTTCTGTCCCGTGGGCCGTGCGGACAGGGACGCGAGCCCCCGGGGATGCGCGCCGCGACTTTACCTCCTTTTTCACGTTCCACAGCAGTTTCTCTTTGACTGCGTCCTCCGGAGTGCCCATCGTGCGGCGGCTGACGGGGAGGTGGTGCCCAGGGGCCCCCTAAGTCCCCCACGCGCCCTCGCCGCCTCCGCGCCTCTGGGCTCAGCGCCCCACGCGCCAGGCGGAGCCCCCGCCCGGCGCGCTCCCCGCCCGCCGCCGCCGCCGCCGCCGCAGCCACTGCCCGGTGCTGGGCTCCGCAGCCATCTTCCCAGCCCCGCACAGACGTCAGGAGGCTGGCCCGGCCCCTTCCCACGGCCGGGGGCGGGGGGTGGGTGCGCTCAGCCGCTGGGGGGGGGGGGGGGAGATCTGGCGGGGGAAGGCTGCGCGCGCCCCGCGGGCCGCTGTCATGGCAACGCGCCCGCTCCAGCCTCGAGGGCGCGAACCCGCATTGTGAGCGCCTGGCGGGGAGGTGGGGCGCTCCCGGGACCCTGCGGCTGGAGGGAGGGTCGCTCGTGCCGAAAGCTGGCCCCCATCCGGCTAGACGTCCCCTGATTTCTACCCGCTCGTTTCCCGACGGGAAGGTCCGGGGCCCTCCGCACCTCGAGTCTGGCCGCGGGGAAGCCAGTGTGAGTCCCCTGGCTGGGAGGAAGGCCGCGGAGCGCCATCGTTTCTCCAAACCCCGCTGCCAGTCGGGACCCTCCGTTGCAAAGCTTGTGGGAAGACGAGTGGGAGCACAGCCGCCCCCGTCTGCAGAGGCTCGGCTGGTCCTGAGGGCGTGAGAGTCACAGTCAGGCGTCCCTCCCCCGAGGAGTCTCCTCGTCCAGTCTGGCCCTTCTTGCAGCTACTTGGGAGGTGGGGGCGCGGGCTGGGGTAACTGGGACCGGCCAGAACTTGTACGGAACCCGTGGAGGCGAGACCAGCGCCTTCCTCACGATTTGCCTTGTAGACTTAAGCAGCCCCACCTGGGAACGGAGGGAGCGAAAAGATTGCTCAGACTGACAGAGAGCACCTGCTGCCGCACACGGAGGAGCGGCGTGCGCGGAGATAGGTGCGAGGAGGGGCTCAGCCCTCCATCGCACAAACGGGGAATCTTCCTAAGTGATGAAACTTGATGGCGCAAAAAATAACACAGGGGAACAAAACAGCTCTCCGAGACTGAAACCCCGAACCTCGAATCCACACCCGGCGTTTTAAAGCCCGCGACGGCGGACCACCGCCTGGGAAAAGTTTACGCGGAGGTTTTGTGGAGACACAGGCGTCGCGCTCTCGGAGGCGCTGGAAAAGACCCTAGCGACGAGCCCCGCCCCGCCCCGCCCCGCCCCGCCCCGCCCCGCCCGGGGAGGACACGCCCCCCAAGGAGGGGACCGGAAGCGCTCTCTTCGGCCCGGAAGTAGTGCTTACTCGGTACACGTGAGCGGCAGCATGGCGGGTCATCGCTCTGGTCCGCTTAAACAGCAGAATAAAGCTCATAAAGGCGGGCGGCATCGGGGTCGGGGGTCCGCGCAGCGCGACGGCAAGGGTAAGAAGGTAGGGTTGGAGGAAGAAGGGTTGTTTGGTCGTTATTAACTACTTTTCTTCATGCCCAGAATGAGCTCTTTATCTCCGGCCTGGACCCCGCGCAGAGGCTCTAAGGAGGGCAGAGAGGGGTCTCCTTTCTTGACCTGCTTGTGCCCTGCGCAGAAGCCCTTTATGATCTCCCTCCAGGCCGTCTAGCAGTGAAAACCCTAAGCAAGAAGGTGAGGAAAGATCTCAGCAGAGTGGACCAGAGGCATCGCGCCAGCCAGCTCCGAAAGCAGAAGAAGGAGGCGGTGAGACGACCGGGAATTGGGGAATGGTGTGGCTTCACAACAGCTCTAGGAGGGTAATGCCTCGAATTAGAAAATGTGACCCTGGGAAGGGGCCAGGGATGGAGAGTAACCGTAGAGCACGTGTCAGGCGTGCTGGCCCAGACTCATGCTAGAGCGTTCTTGGCTTTGTTCCTAGCTCCTGCCCACCTCCTTGGCATACATGGCACCTTTTACAAGAGAGATGCTGGTTTGCAGGGTGGGGGTGGGCATCTGTGCTGTGGGAAATGGAATACTGGAACAAAGTACTGAAACAGTGAGATGTTCTCCGATTCTTTCTGTCCTCAGGTTTTGGCAGAAAAGAGACAGCTCGGCAGCAAGGAAGGCCCTCCTCATCAGGTACTGGTGGTGCCCCTGCACAACAGGATTTCCCTGCCAGAGGCCTTTCGGCTGCTTCAGCATAGGGACAGTGGAACTGTACACTTGAATGAATGGGGAAGCACCCATAGCTTTATGCTGTTATGCCCCCGCTTGAAACATCGGTGGTTTTTCACATCTGCAAGGCCAGGTTAGAGTATACAACAATATTTTCTATCATTATGTTTTGAGTATTAGTAGTAATATTTTTTTAGTATAATGTGTTGATGATGTCAACCATCTCTTCTACTTACTTTGTCTTCTATTTCCAGGGGATCTGCACACTGTGTTAGACATGGCTAAAGTGGCTGATACTATCCTGTTCCTCCTTGATCCACTAGAAGGCTGGGATAGCACAGGGGATTACTGCCTTTCCTGCCTCTTTGCTCAGGGCCTTCCCACCTATAGTAAGTGATTTGGGAGTACTGGAGGCCAAGGAAGGAAGTGAATTAGCATTTACTGTGCACCTATAATTTGCCAAACACTATGTCTGATGCTTGATACTACCGGGGGGTTGTACATGTATGGCCTTAACTTGGTCCATTACTTACAAGTTATCTGTCAAGGTGCCCCTTTATTTCTGGACTGCCCATTGCTCAGAGGAAGAAGAATATGAAGTCTAGTTTTATTTTGAAATTTCTTTAGGGTAGCTGAGTGTTGGGTTTCCCAATGATCTCTGGGCTCACAACTGAACTGTTAGCTTTTTTGTGAAGTGCAGGGGCGATTTTCATACAGTGAAGCAACAAGTCATGAAACCCTTTCTCTTTTGCTCACAGCATTAGCTGTTCAGGGGGTTTCTGGCCTCCCACTGAAGAAACAAATAGATGCCAGAAAAAAGCTAAGTAAAGCAGTGGAGAAGCGCTTTCCTGATGACAAACTCCTCCTGTTAGACACTCAACAAGAGGCAGGAATGCTGCTCAGGCAGCTGGCTAACCAAAAACAACGGCATGTTGCCTTTCGAGATCGGCGCACCTACCTGTTTGCTCATGCTGCTGACTTTGTGCCCAATGAAGAGAATAACTTTGTGGGCACCTTGAAGATCTCAGGCTATGTTCGTGGGCAGGCTCTGAATGTAAATAGCTTGCTGCATATCATTGGACATGGTGATTTCCAGATGAAACAGATAGATGCTCCTACGGACCCTTTCCCTTTAAATCCTAGAGTGATCAAATCCCCAAAGGACCCAGGCATGGTAATGGAGGTAAGATTGGTGTTCTTAAAAACTGTGTATTGTAGATTCATAAGTAAGCTGGCAGAGGATGGGAACTAACTTTGGAGAAGGTAGTCTGTTTGCACACTTGGACAGCTATCCTAGTCCCTGGAGGTAAATGCTAGTTCGAAGTAAGGCAATAGTCAACTACAAATTAGTTGATATATCATATACTTATTCAGTACTTCGTAAATGCCTTGCATAGCAGTTGGCTTTTGAGTTTATAGAAGACACACAGGTTGGGGACTTCCCTGGTGGTCCAGTGGGTAAGACTCTGCACTCCCAGTGCAGGGGACCCAGGTTCGATCCCTGGTTGGGGAACTAGATCCCACATGCATGCTGCAACTAAGGCCTAGCACAGCATAAATTAAAAATATATATATGTGTGTGTTTATATACACATACACATGTACATATATATTTAAAAGGAGATACACAGATTGTAGTCTCTTTAGACAACTTAATTAGGTCAAGAAAAAAATGGCAAACGCCTGTGAAATAAAGATTGAGAAAGTATGTTTGAGGTACACACCTGAGAAAGTATGTTTGAGGTACACACCTGCAGTGGAAGTTGAAAAAGAAGACTGGTAGGCTTCATAGAAGAGATCAGACTTGAGCCAATTATTGAGAAAGATGAATGTGATTTATGAGTTGAAAAGAGATGGAAGAATATTCTAGCAAATAGAGCCACCATTAACTTAGGCAAAGTGATGGATTAAAGGGTTTCTTTGAACTCTGAAGATACGAGCTTGATGGGAGTAAGATATGTAATAAGCAGGTAGGCATGGGACCAGATTATGAAAGGCCTCAAGAGTCAAGCAGAGGTATAGACTTAGAATGCTGGGAAACCATTTGAAAAATTCTGACAAGTTTTGGTTTTCTCTTCTTCTGAGGACTATGTTATTTCTAGATCTTTTTGGTTATTATGTTAGATTTAGTAGATTTTTGGCTAATATTCAATTGACCGTCAACTGTTTGGGTTTTCAGACTTGTGCTACAGATGTTGTAGCTGATATGGAGGAAGACCTGAAGGTCCTAATGAAGGCAGACCCTGATAGACAAGAATCTTTGCAAACAGAAGTTATCCCAGATCCAATGGAGGGGGAACAGACCTGGCCCACAGAGGAGGAGCTGAGTGAGGCACATGGTTGGTATTGGCAAACTTGAAATTCATCTGGCCTAGAATTGTGGGGTTTGACTAGCTGCTCACAGTGAGGACCTTACAAGGTAGAGTAGAATGAGGAAGTATTTGAAGTCTGTCTTCTCTTACCTGCAAAGGCTATATGTTTGCTGAGTGCAAACATCGGACACAGCTTTGCTGCATTTCTCAAAATTACTTACGTTATTATTTTCTAATGAACAGATAAACAACTTCTGATTCATTATAAGACTTATTTAGCCGTGTAAGTATTGCTAGTTCTGAGGCAGCTGAATTGAATTTGGAAGTAATCTGTTCTGCTCATAGTGCCTGCCAGAGTTCCTGGTATTGGTAGTAATATGTAATATCTTGCCTATGTGAGAATACCCAAAGTAATAGAGGGAAGAAGGAGGTATATAATTTATTTAACTCATTTGGGCTTTTACAGACTTATTGAAGGAAAGATCCAAGGTAGTAAAGAAGGTTCCCAAAGGAACATCCAGTTATCAAGCTGAATGGATTTTGGATGAGGATGGCGAAAGTGGTGGGGAAGGAGATGAGTGTGATGATGTAGCACATGAGGATTTTATGGAAGACGAATCTCAGGTAAGGAAATGGGCCCTTAGGCAACTTCTTTGTACAGCCACAAATGCAAAGCAAGGCAAATTCCTGACCTTAAGGGGGGTAGGTGTGATCAGTTTCTTAGGAATGACTTTGTAATTTCCAGGAATGAGACGTTTTTTCATAACTTAGTCTCTGTTAGAATTGATATGGTTTGGACTAGGTATCTAATACAGTTATTTTTAGCTTTAATGGCCTTTAGGGTAGAGATAGGGGTTTCCTCTGAAACCGTAATCCTTCATTCTTCAGGATGAAGGTAGTGAAAAGGAAGAAGAGGAGGAATGTGAAACTATGACTATAGGAGAGTCCGTGCGTGATGATCTATATGATGAGAAAGTGGATGAAGAGGCTGAGGAAAAAATGCTGGAGAAATATAAACAAGAAAGACTGGAAGAGATGTTCCCAGATGAAATCGATACCCCCCGTGACGTGGCTGCTAGAATTCGGTTAGTCAACAAGTCTAAAGTCAATCAGCACACTTTTATTTAAAACTTATGTGGCTCAGAACTATGTCAGTATGATGTAAAAGAACAGAAACACATTGTTCTTGCTCCTGAAGGGTTAACACTGTATGGGAAGATAAGACGGACACACAGGAAACACTAAAATATATTCACGTTCTAGCCTGTGTAGTACAGACAAATAATGTTACAGTACTTTAATGAAGGAGAAATACTGATTAACTTAGCAAATACTTCCTTTGGAGTTAAGACTCAGTTAAAGTATATAACATTTGGAGATTTGGGGAAGTTTGGGTAGAACAGCAAGAATAAAAGAATGAAGATGTGGATGATTCTCTGTTCTAAAGGTAAGTCTGACTAAAGCCAGAGTTTGTGCTGGATATTAGAGAGGTAAGGCTTTTATCGAGGACCTTGCTAGTCAGGTTAAAGAGCTGCTCCCTGATATGCACCGGGGAGCCACTGTAAATAGTGTGAAGAAGCTGGGGTTTGATGCTGAAATACTTGTTACAGGCTCATTTGGACTGTGGTCCTGATTTAGGCTGTTAGGTTATTTTGAGAGATAGTGAGTGCTTTTTAGCTAAAAGCCTTAGCCATTTTGTTTATTTATTTAATTTAAAAGAATTAAAAATAAAATTTTTTTCTTTTTTTTTCTTTTTAAGCCTTAGCCATTTTAGAAGTGAATTGAGTGAAACGGTTAAGTAGCACCATATAAATGTCACTATTAATTTCTTTAAAATATGCTCTATATTCTAGATTTCAGAAATACAGAGGCCTCAAGAGCTTCCGGACATCTCCATGGGATCCTAAGGAAAACCTCCCTCGAGATTATGCTCGAATCTTTCAGTTTCAGAACTTTATTAATACTAGGAGACGCATCTTTAAAGAGATTGAAGAAAAAGAGGTTGAGGGAGCTGAGGTATCTGCCTTCTTTTGTCCATCTCTATAATTTTGCTTTTATTTGCCATGGTGACTCCTCTGCGTATGTTGGCATGAGTACCTTAATTAGTTTTGTGCTGCCGACAGCTGAATTAGAAGAGCCACTGAGTCACTGAGAAAAGTGATAATGGGAACAAAGAGGTATCAGAGATGTTAACTGAGAAAGCTTAATCTGGGTAGTTGAGGCATCTGTGAAAGGCAGTCTTGAAGGGTGAGGATTGGCTTTATGGTAGTCTGAGAGACTTTTAACATGTTTGGAGAAATGCATCATTATTGAGACTTTAAGGGTAACTGCGTGATTGTTTTCTGCTTTCTTCTGGCAGGTTGGGTGGTATGTCACACTTCATATCTCTGAAGTCCCTGTCTCAGTGGTTGAGCACTTCAGGCGAGGCGCACCTTTGATTGCATTTTCTTTACTACCTCATGAACAGAAGGTGAGTTACTGTCTCGTGGGAAATGGGAGTTATGACACTTTCCAGCCAGTTTTGTCTGGTAGTCTAAAGTTTTATGTGACTGACACTTTGCTCATTGGGATGTGAAAGTCTGCCTTTATGTTTAGGAGTCAGGATAACAGAGAAGTCGATGATGGTTTTACCAGTATGTCTGAACCTGTCTGATGCATCTCAGTGATGTGATTTCTGTGTGGTTCTGAGACTTCTCTGAGATAAGTATGTTTGTCAGATCAGACTTTAACCAAGGGTTGACATCCATAAAAACAGCGTGAATGCCAAGGTCTTTTTACTCTTCGTGGCCAGCAGTCATGTGGGTTGGGGTATATGTGAGAGCTCTGGCCTTTGGTCAGTGTGAGTAAGGGTTGAGGCAAGAAGGGTGTTGAATGAGTGTGGTTTGGAGGTGTGTGGTGAGTGAGTGACTTGTAGGCACTGATTTTGTGGCAGATGTTGAACTCTTGCATGTTAGACATGGGAAGATCATCTAGTGTAGCAGGGACATGAAAGCTCTGAAAACCAGCCTATTTTCGATTTGAATGCCAGTTGTTGGTGAAGGTAAAAGATGAATTTGTGTCTCATCACCTACACTCCACCATAAATTAGTATTGTCAGTTCTTAGAGTGAATCTAATCTGCTGGTTTGGTTTGCCTTCTTTTAGGTTAGGTTATTCTATTCCTGATACGAAGGTCTGTTTTTCTGCTTGGTCCCCAGATGTCAGTACTTAATATGGTGGTGAGCCGGCACCCTGGCAACACTGAACCTGTGAAAGCTAAAGAGGAGCTGATCTTCCACTGTGGATTCAGGCGCTTCCAAGCCTCACCTTTATTCTCTCAGCATACTGCAGGTAAGCCAGTAGGGAAGCTGCTGGGTTCTTGTCCATCTTATTGTCTTTCAGGGGACTGTGATTTTGGGGGGAGGTACAGAATACACCATTTCAAACTCTTAGTCTCTGGGTTAGAGGTATTTTCAGTACTCTGGTTTAGGAGCCAATGATGTTTCCATTCACAATGTCTGAACCTGTCTGAAGCATCCCAGTGATGCAACCTCTGTGTGGTGCTGAGGCTTCTCTGCCATGTGTTTGCTGCAGAGTAGATTTTGAATAGGAGTTGGCAGCTTTCTAGAAATGATGTGTCATGGAACCCTTGGCATCTGTTGTGCTAGTGGACATTTGGGTGAAGACTAGGGGTGGCCCACAGTTGCATAAAGCAGAGGTGTGGGGCTTCTGAGATGTTGAGACCGGATGAGAGTTTGGAGAGTGGTGACCAGGGATACTTTTATGACAAAAAAAAAATGATTGTACTCTTATGCATTAGGAGTGGGAAGATGTTTGCACTAACTTGGGGGCTTCTAAACATTACCTACACTCTTGGCTCCCAGCAGTGGCCAGAGGAAGGTGATCAAGGCAGTTTTAATGGCTGCTTTGGATAATTTCTTTTCTCACCAGCCATGCTGTCTAATTGAGGGATTAATTGCCCTTTCCCTTAAAATATTTTGTTTCCCTATAACTTTCAGTATTAAAAAGAGGGGGGGAGGGTTTTGCTGAAGGTAGAGACAAGATCTACATAGTCCTCAAGAGGAGGTTAGTAAAATATGGCCTTTGGGCCAAATCTTTCCCACTGCTTGTTTTGTTATGTAAAGTTTTGTTGGAACACAGTTGTGCTTTTTAGTTTAATTTAAAAAAATGTATTGTCTGTGGCTGCTTTTGTGCTACAGTGACAGAGTTGAGTAGTTGGAACAGAGACTGTATGGCCACAAAGCCTGAAATATTTACTATCTGACCATCTGTAGAAAATGTTTGCCAGTCCTTGCTGAAGACTAGGAGCTGTTGAATTAGTGGAGTGTTTTTTCTATAAAGCACTGACTCTCAAATGAGGTAGTTGTGATGTGTATCAGAATCACCTGGAGAACTTTTTCAAACCCCAAAACTGCCTCCAGTTGAAAAATCACTCTGATAGGATTGGGTTGTATCTTTCAGTTATATTGAGGCCAGAAAATGTTTGGGGAACTAGTGGGATAAAGAAACACTAGTTGCCTTGGGTTTAAGAGTTGCAGTGATAAAGCTTTTCACAGGCCTCTGGATTACCTGTTGTTTCTTAAAATATTTTTTGGTTTTTATTTTTTTAACCTTTATCATGGTAGCGGATAAACATAAATTTCAGAGATTCCTGACTGCTGACACGGCCCTGGTGGTGACAGTTTATGCCCCAATCACTTTTCCTCCTGCATCTGTGCTGCTTTTCAAACAGAACAGCAATGGTAAGTTGAGTTCACACAGGTGGAATAGGCCTGTGGGTCCTTAATAAGATTAACTGCTTTCTGTACTTAAATTTGGGAGCTAAATGGTACAAAAAAGGTAATGATGGTTTTCAGAATATCCCAATCTCAGCCTCATATTGGGTGTGAGGCAAGGATGACAAATGGGGTTTTATCTTGCTAGCAAACCTTAGCTAATTGGTAGAGGCTGCTCAGAGTGCTACCTTTAGGGTGGGTTCTGAGGACAGGCTCAGCAGGAATGTCACTTAGTGATCTTTGCCATGAACCCAGGAGGGCAGCATGGTACATCCCTACTTTGTTTCCCTAAGATCTTGCATAGGTCTTTAAATGGACTGGACAATAAATGAAGGCTTTGATCTATAAGCTCCTGCTGCTCTGATTTTGCCCCTTAGGAATGCACAGCCTCATTGCCACAGGCCATCTATTGTCAGTGGATCCAGACAGAATGGTCATCAAGAGAGTTGTTCTAAGTGGTCATCCTTTCAAAATTTTTACTAAGATGGCAGTGGTGCGTTACATGTTCTTCAACAGAGGTAGGTGTTGAAGGCTGGGATCCAATTGCCTTTGTGGGATGAAGGTTGGATTTACATATTATGGATAAATGTTTCATCTTGGTCTCCTGTGTGTTTGATTCTAAGAGGATGTGCTGTGGTTTAAACCAGTGGAACTGAGAACAAAGTGGGGCCGCAGGGGACACATCAAGGAGCCTTTAGGTAAGAGAATGTGGGATTTGGATCTTGTCTAGATTTCTTCAATGCTACTAAATGACCGTTGGGTTAGGAGTCCACCGCTTTAAAATTTTCTATTAATTTGACCAGCTCGTTCTATTTGCTTTGCAGGTACTCATGGCCACATGAAGTGCAGTTTTGATGGGAAGCTGAAATCTCAGGACACAGTACTGATGAACCTTTATAAAAGAGTTTTTCCCAAATGGACTTATGATCCATATGTACCAGAGCCAGTACCTTGGGTGAAAAGTGAGGTTTCTTCAACAGTGCCTGAAGTGGACATGGAATAATGGATTCAGTGGGATTCTGTTTCATTGCTACCAGTTAGCACTCTAGGGATGGGAACCTGCAGGTTGTGATTGGGCAGTTTGTGTTTTCTACTTGAGGTCTCCTGCTCCTTTTGGCAGGCTTTTCTTGGCCTTGACAAGGTGTCTTAGTTAAGTATGGATGTTTTTCTATTGCAACTTAGTACAAAAAACTATTAAATCTTACTGAAATATACATTCTCCATTAGGATTTTGAAAGCTGTTTAAGAAGGGAAGATAGGACGTTGACAATAACCAGGAGACAAAATTTCCAAGTGTCTAGACACTGAGTCCCTTTTCTTCCTTTTGCACATATTAAACAAGTGGATTGCTAAGGAGCTGGCTTTTCAGCCTGCTTCACCCAAGTTAGGGAGGTTAAGTCTACATTTCCACCACTAAGCACAATACAGATGTTCTTTACTTCTGCGGAAACTGTTTGAAAATGCTGAGACAGCACGGCGGCCACTCCAACCCCAGCTGTAGGTTCAATAAGCAATTTCATCCTCTCCCACACCAGCTGGGTTGCATACTGTTGGTATAGAAGGGAGTAAGAATTAGTGAAATGGGAAAAGGGGGAAAAGCCTAGTTGGTTGGCCTTTATAATTAAAGGCCAGATGGGGATATATGCCCAGCCTGAATTTTCCTATTGCTATATGTTTGTGCTTGCCAGTGAAGGGCAGGACTTTTTTCATTCTAACTGCTTCTACTGTCTTGATACACCTAGGGCACCCTCCTACATGTCATGAAATCACCTAGTCGAGTCCCTAGTGGGTGAGTTGCTACTTACAACAGGAGGGTTTTTTGCCTAAGAAGTTGCACCATTCTTTTGTTACTTCCTTTCCTCCTGGAGCCTCACCTTAATTTCATCCTCTGTGACAGTAAAGACGTCATCCACAAGGTCCCTTATGATAGGCCAGGTTTTTAAGCCAATGCTGGATTTGACACCATCTGCCATGGTTTCTGGAGGATAGGGATTGGGGGTCAGTTCCCCTTTCAGTTTGGACTGGTAGCAGTCATCTGCATTCAAGGGTTCAGCAGCATATACCTTCACACTAGGTCTCAGAGCCTAGGAAGAGGAATATTAGATATCTTACAACTAGCCACAGTATTTTGCCTGCATGCTTGCAGTAAAATAGGTAGTACAGTTAACATTTCTGCCCAAGAGCCTTTCTTTTACTCAATGTAATGGAAATAAGGCCTTTAAGCACTTTAAATTGTTTTCCACTCTGGCCGCAGTTGCCTAGATTACAGCTGGTTCTGCTGGTAACTTGGGAAAAGAGTAGCCCCTGACTTGGATAGTAGGTTGGTGAGATGGAATTCAAAGGACTGTGAGTGTGCCACTCATTGTAATGGCTTGTGCTGTAAAGTTTTCATTAAGAAAAGGGTAGTGAGGGACTTCCCTGGCAGTCCAGTGTTTAAGACTCCGCACTTCCACTGCAGGGGACACAAGTTCGATCACTGGTCTGGGAACTAGGATCCCACATGCCGCACGGTCAAAAAAGGGTGGGGAGCGTAGTGATGCAGGGAAGGGCCTTTCATCTCAAGTGCCAAGGGATGATGAGAAGGAACGGCAGTTTCGGGGGAATGTTGAGCAAGTATTCACATTGTACTATGATGTGAAATAAACAGCCTGAAGTGGGGAGTCCTCCAAAAGCTATTTTCTTACCTTAACCGTAATTGCTATTCCAGCAACCATTCCTCCTCCTCCTACTGGTACCACCAGTGCATCTACCAAGGGAACCTTTAGTGAAAAATAAAGTATGAATAGGTCTGTTAATAAGCAGCTTTATATGGACATATAAAATAATTGGTTCTACGGCCAAACATCGGCATTACCAGTAGCTAACTAACTAAACTAACTAAGCTTTTACCTGGTTTAGCACTTCCATGGCAATTGTCCCTTGCCCAGCTATCACTGCAGGCTCCTGGTTGGGATGTACCATGATGCCTTCTGTTTCTTCCACAATTCTTTTTGTAACATTTTCTCTGGACTGAAAGTACATTAATTTAGCTTACTTTATTTGTATTTCAATAGATTTCCCAACAAGTTAGATTCAGTCATTTAGCACTTTTTGGGCAACTTCTTTTCAGACTTTGTTCTGGCACTGGAGATATAATTGAACAAAGCAGTCCCTGCACTCAGTGGAGTTATGTTCTAATATGGTGGGGAGGGGTGGGGTGTAAGTAAATATATGGTATATTTAAATGCTTTGGAGAAAAATGAATTTATATAGGGTGCTCAGGAAGGACAACTGGTAAAGTGGCATTTTAGTAGATCTGAACAAGTCCTGTGTATCTCCAGAATATTCCAGGGAGAGTAATAGCAAGTACAAAGGCCACGGAGTAGGAATGCTTGGCTTTCTGAGAAACTGCTAAGTTAGTGTGGTTGGTGTGGAGTGTTTGGGGGAGAGTAATAGTGAGAGATGAGATCAGGAAAATAGTAATGGGCCAGTTCATCTGGGCCATAGTTGACTGCAAGAACTTTGGTTTCCACTGTGTATGAGATGGGAAACCATTGGAGGATTTGGGGCTGACAAGAGACAAGTTCTAACTTACTGAGTGGATAGCTCTGATTGCTCTTTTGGAAACGACTCATGGGGCAAGGGTGGAAGCAGAGACCAGTTAGGAGGCTGCTGAATCTAGGTGAGGACTGATTGGTTTGAATCAGGGCAGTGATGGTAGAGGCTGTTAGAAGTAATTGGATTACAGAAATGTTTTCAAAGTAGGACTAAGATTTGGATGATATCAAAGATGCTTCCATGTTTGAGGGTAATGAAGGATAAAAGTTGCCATTTACTGAGATGGGGAAGACTGGAAGTGGAACAGTATTGAGTAAGATGAGGAGTTTGGTTTTAGACAGTAAGTTTGAGATGCCTGTTAAGGCACCCAAATGGAAATGTACAAGCCTGGGTTAAGAGCAAAGGTCAGGGCTGGAGTTAGAGTATAGGTGATATTTTAAACTATGAGACTAATGAGATCATCTGAGTGAGTGTAGGTAGAGAAAAGGTTGGACATACCAGCACTTAGAGCTGAAGAGGAAACAACAGAGGAGACAGAAGCTGCAGCCAGTGAGGTAGGAAGAGAAATTTCATCTGACAGTGAAAGTTGCTAAGGTGGTACTGAGCACTGCTCTCTTCCTTACCTCGTCGCTCTGTTCACTGTATACTATAGAGGCTCCATAGGCTTGTATCGCCAGTTTTTTACAGTTGGGAGCTGTTTCAGGCACTACAATATAAGCAGGAATCCCTGGGAGGGAGAAGTATGTTTAGTTAGTACAAATCAGAATTTAGGATAGAGATTTCTGTTCAGTTTGCTTGTAATCAGGGACTCGGAAATTTATTCCCACAGATATCACTAATCTCACTGCAAGTTACGGCTGCTTTTCCAGTCCTCTCTGATGAGCCTACCCAGTACCCTGAGAAATTAAGTACCTTCTAATTTGGCAGCATAGGAGAGAGCCTGGCCATGGTTTCCACTGCTGTGACTAACAACAGCTTTGGGCTTCTCTTCTGAAGTGGCAGAAATCAAGCCTCTGATTGCGTTAAGGGCACCACGAATCTGGAAGAGAGATAGTGAATTAATATATTTGATTAAAAATTCTTTTCAAAAAACCAAGGAGCTTTTCTACATTTTTCTCTTCCAACATTGCACATCCAGTCCATCACTAAATCTTACTGAGTCTTCCTCCTGAGTATCTCATGTTCATCTTCTTGGCCACCACCTTGGTGAGGCCTCATTTGGTTATACTTGGTATCACCAAACCTCAGCTGATCCTGCCTCAAGAATCATTCTCATCTAATAGTTCTGCTAGATTATGAAAGTGATCTTTTAAAAACAAATGTTACCTTTTTCATTGATTGCCTGTTTTTGTAAGAAAAGTCCAAATCCCATACAAGTTGCAGCCTTTTTAAATATATCTACCTTTGTCACTGTTGTAGCCATCCTAAATTGCCTCTAGTTTCCTTCCTACCAGGTTAGCTCACACTTCTGTACCTCTTGGCATGCTGATGCCTCTACCTGTAGTTCTTTCCCCTACTCCCTGAGCTGGCTAAAAGTACTCATCCTATAAAACTTGGACCAAATGTCTCCTGGTTCAACCTCCTTGCTCTCCCAGGCATAATTAGGTACTTCATTCATTTCCATAACCCTTGTTTGTATCTCTTTTAAGACACTTGTCATCAACCTATTTTGTCTTCCCCTGCAAGTATGGATACAGGGCAAGGCCTACTGTACATACACCTGGTATAGTCAGTAAAAATAAGTGCTCGATGTGTCATGAGTGAAGAATAAACCATGGCAGAAGCAAAAGGCAAAAGAGAATGGAGAAGTTTTTGTTCCATTAAAAAAAAAAGTTCTCAAAGGGTATGGAAAAAGGTAAATTCCTGAAATCCTAAAGCTAGCACTTAAAGGGTACTGATAATACTTGTTAGGCACAGTGCAAAATGCAGTTTTTCAAATTTTTACCTGAATGGATGTTAAAGTTCAACTAATGGTCAGAAAATTCTGGTAACGAATCAACACAGAAATCTATCTTTATGCATAGGAAAGGCACCAACATACCTTGTAGAAAAACATCTTGCCATATGAGGGTTGAGCTAGGGTTAGATCTTTTCTATACATAATAAAGTATAAACGAATGGCAAGTTGACAAAGTGAAGGCTTAGATTTGGCTGTATACAGGGTGATTACACGTTTCCAGGTTGATGATTGTTGTCTCGGTTTAATTATTAGAAGTTCCCCTTTTCATTCTCAAACATGTCCTAGTTTGGATAGTAAATTATATGTGATCCCCTTAATTATAAGGAATTTTGAGATTATGTAAAAGTGGCTTTTGTCAACGCCATGATGCTAAGTAACCAGGACTTGAGCAAAGGAAAATTTCTACCACCTTTTCTTTAGCTGTAAAAAGATATTAATTCTACCTACCTCGCTGGGTGGTCAGGAGCATCAAATAAATTTATGTGTGAAAGTGGTTTGAAAAGAAACATGATACACTATCAAAAGGGATTGTTACCTTAAAAGATCCAGTTTTCTGGAAGAGTTCACATTTGAAGAAAAGATTGCGCCCTGCTACTTGATTCAAAATGGAGCTTGTTAGCACTGGTGTGAGGTGGATAAAATCTCGAATGTTGATATGAGCTTTTTCAACATCAGCAAAGGAGATGCAGTACTGATCACACATGGTTCTGAAACCCAGGAATAAGAGGGGGGTCAAAGCAAGCCTAGACAATGTGTTTAATGGAAAGAGTTTGAAAATGCATAACACACACCCACGGAATGTACACCACCAAGAGGGAACCATAATGCAAACTTTGGACCTTGGTGCTAATGGTGTGTCAAGGTAGGTTCAATTGTAACAAATACACCACTCTGGTGGGGGATGTTATAATGGGGGAGGCTATGCATGTGTGGGGGCAGGGAGTATATGGCAAATTTCTGTTCCTTCCCATTAATTTTACTGTGAACCTTAAATGCAAAAAAAAAAAAAAACAAAACAAAAAAACAAACCCAAAACAAAAATACCAAACAAAAAATTCTAAAAAACAAAATAATGATAAGGCATAACATAGGAAGACAGACTCAGGGCCTGTGGTGGTAATGTGGGGACTGTCTCTATTATTGGGGTTCCAGAATCTCTGCATAAGGAAAATTCTCTTGAAGCAGAGTTTCTTGGTGTATGTTTCCTCTGTTGAAACCTTACAGGAAATAACTGGCTATGATTATGGAGGGCTTAAAGCTGAGCCCTCACCCATACCATCCATTTCTTGGCACTGCCACTGGTCTCTACCTTTTCATCATTGTTGTGAAATTTGAATAAACTGGGTTCAAAATCTGCTACAGGTTTTTATTTAAAAAAAAAAAATTCACGATTCACCAAGGGGAAAAATCTCCTACCATCCTACCATCTTAATAAATTATGTTCACTTCCTATGTTTCCTTCTGTTTTTTCCATATACATATAGTACATGACAGTTAAAATCAAACCAAAATAACATTTTATTTACTCCTTTTCCATTTGGCTCATTCTTCAAAGTTTTCACAATTATAATTTTCAGTAAGTACATTATGCTTCCACTTTTTACTATTTTTATTATAGCATTTAAACATGAAATTTCTCTATTTTTCCTTATTAACAATTTCTCTTTATTTTTCCTTATTAACAAAGGCAATGCATGTTCAATAAAAAAGCAATTTAATCTGCTTCCTCTCCAAAGAATTTGCTACCGAAGCTCTGGTTCCTCTCTTTGCGGGCCCACATATATACGCAGACAAAACTTTTGACAGGTTTAGTAACTTGCTTTCTTCGGACAATATTATGAATATCTATGACTCTTTGCTTATCAGTAGATATATTTGTGACTTTTTGTTTTAATGTGGACTATTTTTAAAAGTATTTATTGAATATGTTACAATATTGCTTCTGTTTTGTATGTTTTGGTTTTTTGGCCATGGGGCATTTAGTATCTTAGCTCCCAGACCAGGGATCAAATTCACACCCCTTGCATTGGAAGGCAAAGTCTTAACCATTAGACTGCCAGGGAAGTCACTATGTGACTTTTTAAATGACTTAATAGTACTTTTTTACAACAATACCATAGTTTTCTGTTGTTGAACATATTTCCTTTTTTTTTTTGTCTATAATAAATAATGATGTAATGAACAGCATTGATGCAAGATCTTTGTTTATCTCTATACATGCTTTGAGTAGATTTCACCAGTGGCGTTTTGCATTAAAAAGCATACACACTTCTAAGGCATTTGATACCCACTGCCAAAATGATCTCCATAGGAGTTATAGATTTTATCAATTTATACAACAGCACTTTCTAAGGAATGATTATTTTCCTTCACCCTCACTATCATTTTTATCTGCCAACTTGATGAAATATCTCAAGTAGTTTACATTTTTTAAATTACTAGTGACTGAACATTTTTTCTGTATACTTATTGGCCACTTAGACTTTTGTGAATCTTTAACACACCCTCTACTGACTGAATCATCTTTTTCCTTTGAAATACATTTATAAAAAATTAAATTTCTATTAATGCTTGGGGCTTTTCTGGATGTTGTAGTTTGTTCCATTAATCTGACTGCCAGTTCTTTTCCCAGTTGTTCGTTGCACTAATACGTTCTTGCCTGATGACTCTTTCTAATATTTATTGGCTCTTCTCACACACAAATTCTTCCAAATGAACTTTAGAAGTTCTTTACCAACGTTGCCAGAAATTCCACTGTACAATGTACAAATGAATTGGGGGCATAATTGACATTTAAAAATATTGAGTCTCCCCATCCACCTTTTAATTTAGTGGTCTTTTTGTTTTAGGTTTCTTAGTAAAGTTATAATTTATTCATGCCCTGTATAGATCTGATTAAATATATGCCTAAGTACAATATATTTTTGTTGCTTTTGAGATAAGGCATTTTTAAAATTAGATTTATAAACTGCTTACTGATGATGTATATGAAAACTAATAATTTTTGTATATTCATCATGTAATAGGGTACTTTACCAGATTATCTTGTTAGATCTAATAGTTTCTTACAGTTTATTCTCTAAATAATCATGCTATCTGCAAATAAAGATAATTTGTCTTTACCTTATAAATGTACCTCTGGTAACTTTTTCAATGACTTCATAGTTACTGGTTTATATGGGTTTGCCACCTCCTCCTGAATTAATTTCAGTAATTTTTTTTGTAAAATCACTTAAAGTTTATTAGTATAAAGTTGTACATATTAATATTTCTAAGTATTTCATATTTGTGGTATTCATTCACTCATTCAACAAATTTGAGCACCTTCCGTGTCAGAAACTGTTTGATCTGGGGATATAGTATTAGAAAAGTAGACTTGTTCCTCCTCTCATAAAGATTATAGGGTATTGGAGAGGTGTCTAATAAATAATCCAATTAAATATGTATTTACAAACATTGGTGTAAGAAAGTGAATTATGATAGGATACTATAGTGGGAGGCCTTATTTAGATCAGTGAAGGAGGTCAATGAAGACCCTCTATAACGAAGTGAATTTTTATTTTTTTGTGAATAATTAGCTTTTTTTTTCTTGAGAAGTAATATTATGACCTATAAGATGAATGGGTAGAGTAGTGGGGAAAGTTGTTTCAGATAGAGGGAATAATAATAATAATATGTGAAGGCTATAAGGAGGGAAAGAGTTTGGCATTTTCCAGGAATTAAAAGGTCAATGTATCTGAAAATGTGATCAATGGGAAATGTGATAACAGATAAGAAGTGTGAAGCTGGCAGAGTCGGGATCATAAGGGGCAATGATTCATAGAATTTTTTTTTTTTTTGGCTGCACCTTGTGGTATGTGGAACTTCCCTGACCAAGGATTAAACCTGTGCCCCTGCAGTGGAAGTGTGGACTCTTAACCACTGGACCACCAGGGAAGTCTATGGATTTTTTTTCTTTTTTTTTTTAAGCTCTTTTTTGGAATATAATAGTACTCTTGTACTAGCTTATGAGGTACACCAAAGTGAATCAGCTGTATTTATACACGTAACCAACCCCTTATCCCCTCCCTCCTGTGACTTGCCCCCACCCTCCCCCATCGGATATATTTTTTAAGAGCAATAAAATGCCATTGGATTTATGGTTATCAAGGGAGAAAGGTGGGGCGGAGGGATAAATTGGGAGATTGGGATTGACATATACACACTACTATATATAAAATAGATAATGAGGACATACTGTATAGCACAGAGAACTCTACTCAATAGTCTGTAATGACATATAGAAAAAGAATCTAAAAAAGAGTTCACTTTGCTGTACAGCAGAAACTAACACAACATTGTAAATCAACTATACTCCAATACAAATTAAAAAAAAAGATGCCATTGGAGAATTCTGAGCAGGTAAGTGACAATGTTAGAATTCATATTTACAGGAAGTCACTTGCTACATTGTGATGAATGAAAAGGAAAGAAATAAGAGTGGAATCAGGGAGTCAACAGTTAGGAAGTATTACAGTTGTCCACATGAAAGACAACAGGGGCTTGGATGGTGAAAGTGTAGGCAGAAAAAAATAATCATTCAAGATAAATTTGGGAAAAACAAACCCACTGAAAAATGGGCCAAGGACTTGAATAGACAGTTCTCCAAAGAAAGATATACAAATGGCCAAAAAGCACATGAAAACATGCCCAATATTACTAATCATTAGAGAAATGCAAATCAAAACCACAATGAGATACCACCTATGTCTATTAGGATGGCTACTATTTTTAAAAAACCCAAACTGGGAAAACAACAGGTGTTGGCAGGATGTAGAAAAACTGTGGAGTCCTTGTTGATAGAAATGTAAAATGATGCAGCTGCTGTGGAAAACAGTATGGAACTTCCTCAAAAAATTAAACAGAATTACCATATGATCCAGCAATTTCACTTCTGGTATATACCCAAAAGAATTTAATGCGGGTCTCAAAGACATATCTGTACACCTATGTTCATAGCAGCATTATTCGCAATAGCCAAAAGATGGAAGCAACCCAAGTATCCATCAACAGATAAATGGATAAACAAAATGTGACATATACAATGAAATGTTATTCAGCCTTAAAAAAAGGAAATTCTGAAATGTGCTGTAATATGGATGAATCCTGGGGATATTATGCTAATTGAAATAAGCCAGTCACAAAAAGACAAATACCATATGGTTACACTTATGTGAGGTACTCAGAGTAGTCAAATTCATAGAAAGTAGAACAGTGGTTGTAAGAGGCTGGGGGAGGAGGGGATGGGAAGTTGTTGTTCAATGGGTATAGTTTCAGTTTTGCAAGATGAAAAGAGTTCTGAAGGTTGGTTGTACAACAATGTGAAATGTGCTTAACACTACTAAACTGTACACTTAAAAATGGTCATGATGGTATATTTCATGTTACGTGTATTTTACTACAATTAAAACACACACACATACATTTTGGAGATTACACACACACACATACATTTTGGAGATTATAATTAGTTAGACCTCTTGGTTACAAGTGATAGAATCCCAATTTGAAATGGCTTAGGCACAAGATGGAGGTGATGAGAATTTATTGGCTCATGGAATCCAAGGAAGAGTTGAACCATGGGAAGGGCAAGAATATGGAGCATCAGGAAAAACTGGAACCAGGGACTCTGAGATTTTCCAGGACTTTCTCGTTGTTTCTCACCTCTGCTGATTTCTGCATGTCGGCTTCATTCTTTTCACTGCAGACCAGCTGGTTCCACATGGCAGGACACGTGGCTGCTGACAGCTCCTGTGTTTTACACTTTATGGCTTCCCCACTGGAGAGGGATTTTCTTTTTTTTCTTAGTTTCAGTGAAAAAAATTCTGGGTAGGGACTCTGATTAGTCCATCTTGGCCCAGGACCAGTGGCCATGGGTGCGAGGTCATTTAAGACAATACTATGCAATAGTCATAAGTATTTACAGAAACATGAAAAAGAAACAATGATTTCTATAACACAATATCAAATATGTACATTTAAAACACACACATACACGAAACAATATTATATATTATTCAGACATACATGCATATCCAAGGACATATATCAAATACATTAGAGTGGCTACCGAAGGAAGAAGGAAGGAACATGAGTGGGAATTGGAATGAAGGAAAAAAAAGATAAAATGAGAAAGGCCTTGTTGATGATAATGTGAACTGAACAGTATGACTGCTTCAAATCTCTGCAACTGGGGGAAAAATAGGTGCAAATGAAGGGAGTAAAAGAGGAAAGAAAAGAAAAAAGGAAATAGAAAAAGGAAAGAATAAGTATTTCTGAGTGAGAGTAAGGGGCAGTTTTCAAGAGAAAAGGGGAAAATGTTGCAGTGACGAACTCCATACGTGTCCACTACAGAGATAGAAGAGACATATCCTGATATTGGACTGAATGTGCGGACTAAGAGAGAGGGAGATGTCAAGGATAACTCTTGGGTTTTGACTTAGATGGTAGCATAATTTACTGAGATATAAGGCTGGCAAAGAAACAAGTATTTTAGGGGAAAAGCAGAGATTTGATGAGCTAAGTTTACATTACCTGTGAAGCATTTTTTTTTTTTTTGGGCACACGGGCTTAGTTGCTCCGCGGCATGTGGGATTTTCCTGGAGCTGGGATCAAACCCGTGACCTCTGCATTGGCAGGTGGATTCTTAACCACTGTGCCACCTAGGAAGCCCACCTATGTAGCATTTGATAGGATGTCTTTTGAATTTTTAAAATTTTTTGCCAGAAATGAATTCTATTAAATATTTATTTATTTATTTGGCTGCACCAGGTCTACGTTGTGGCATGTGGGATCTAGTTCCTTGACCAGGGATAGAAACCAAGCCCCTGCATTGGGACTGTGGAGTCTTAACCACTGGACCACCAGGGAAGTCCCCAATGTGTCTGTTTTAATGTCTACATTATTTCTAAAGAATGCTTCAATTTATCAAGTGTTCTTTTTCCTTTATTAATTCTGGATTTTATCTTTATTTCTTCCTTCTATTTTCATTTTATTTTTTTTACCTTTGTTGAATATGTAGCATATTAATATTCATTCTTTTTATTTATTTATTTGGCTGTGCTGTGCAGCTTGTGGGATCTTAGGTTCCTGACCAGGGATTGAACCTGGGCCCTTGACAGTAAGAGCACAGAGTCCTAACCATTGACGGCCAGGGAATTCCCAAGATAACCATTCTTAAAAGTCTGGTATGTATTATTCCACATCTTTTTTGATGTATTTATATAGAAATATACATATGCAATAAATAGTTTTGCTGCACTCAGACAGACCCATACTCTATATCTTGTTCTGCAATTGGCTTAAAAAAAATAATACATCTTGACTATATCAGTACATATTTTAATTCTTTGAACTCAGCTTTCATTGTAATACAGGTCTAAATATGGCTGTCTTCATTTATTTTTATCTGGTATTTCATGAACTCTTTAAATCTGAGGGTTGAATTTAAGTCTTAAATCCAAATTTTCCATCAACTTAGTAAATTTTCTTCTATTATATCTTTAATGATTGCTCTTAGTTCTGTTACCACCTTCTGAACTCATATCTTATTAGTTTTCTGGATCCATTCTCCATGTCTCCTACCTTTATCTCTCAATACTTTATATCTATTATATTTTCCGAGTTTTGGTAAATTTTTTTGAGCTGGTTTAACTTTTGGCATATCTCATCTGCAGTTCACTGAAACGGCTGCACTAATTTGACAATCGTGTTTTTCCTCTTCAAGAAAGTTTTGTTCAGATTATTTTCCCATCTTAAACAAACAAACAAAAACCTGTGGCAATCTCCTTTCCAATTTCACTATGAAAGCTAATTAGTCTTAAACATTTTCTCCTGTTTCTTTCATATCTGTTTTAACGATTGCCATTTGCTCTGACCACTCCAATCACTCCCCTTCTTTTGCTATCTGCTGACTTTCTCCACCTGTTTAGAACCCTGTGGAGGCGAAGCATCTGCCACCTAATAGGAACTGAATGAGTTGTCAGAGATTGTTTAATCTTCTAGGCCCAGTCTAAGGAATCATTGGTAACTATTGTTCGATGGTGTAGAGGTCCAATAGGCTGTGTGGGACTGGGAAGAAGCAAGAGGTGGAAGGAAGCAGCCTTGCAAGAGGGGAGAGTTCCACCCCAGTTCAGAACACGGGCTCATGAACGAACAGGTAAAGCACCAGTCTTCAGATCCAGTTACATTTTAAGATGAAAAAAAAAAAAAAAAAAAAAAAAATCCACCTGAGATCCAGGAAAGTCAAGTCATGTTTCCAAGAATCCACAGTGATACAGAAATTCCCCAATCAACTCGAAACAGCTCCCGACTTATTTCCACACAACCCCTTCCCTCAACAAGAGTCACCTATACTGTATTAAAAAAAAAAAAGTCACGAAGTTTGGGATGTAGATTGCCATAATGGAAAAGACTTTTGAGTCTCTGGTAATTATCGATTGTGTCATCCTGGGCAATTTTCTACGGTTCTCTGGGATTCAGTTTCCTTATTAAAAAAAAAAGGGGGTGGGGGGGAGTGGGGCATAATACGAACTATCCTACAATATCTTGAAGGTCGCAAACTAAAAGCCTGAGGTACTAGTCCGGGCCTGTGGCGGGAGACCCTGGCCTAAGATGACTGGAAAAGGCCGGACGGTGGGGGTCCCCGTCAACCCGAGCCCCAGGCCAGCAACGGTGTCCTCAAAGGCCATCACGGCAGCAAGAGCAGCCACCGCCGCGAACGCCCGCCTCGCCTGGCCTGGCTGGGCCGGGCCTGACCTCACCTCACCTCCCAGCCGCCGCGCCTCCAACTCCAGCCTCGGCGCACCTTCCCGACCACACCTCTGCGCACGCGCTGCACCCGCCTGCCCCGCCCAGACTCGCGGCCCGGCTCTTCCCCGCGGGAGCGACCGAACGTGCGTCCAACGCTTTTCCTCCCAGTGCGGCCACCGTCGTTCGGGGAGGGGAGCGGGAGGGGGCGGGGAAAAGGGTGGGAGGTGGGTGAGCGCGCGCGCCGCCCGTCCGTCGTGGTTTCCTGGCTGCGCGCGGCGCTGGCGGAGTAATTGCAGCTGTAGCAGCAGCCGCGAAGATGGCGGAGGGGTTGGAGCGTGTCCGGATCTCCGCGTCGGAGCTGCGAGGGATCCTGGCCACTCTGGCTCCGCAGGCCGGGAGCAGAGGTGAGTCGCGCCGCCCAGCTCCTGGGCTGGGCCTGCCCGCCCCGCCTCCCTCTCCTCCTCTGCCTCCTCCCCGCTCCGTTCTCGGCGCTCCGGAGCCCCCGCCCCTTCCCCCAACAGTGGGGGCGGGGGCCGAGGGCGGTCCCTCCCCGACCTACCAGCCCGGGAGCTGGTGTGGGGTCGGGCTCTGCCAGCTCCGGCCCCTCCGGGAGAGCCCAGCCCGAGTTCCTGCCTCCGCCCCCTTTCTCACGGCGAAGGTGACTGTTCCCCGTTGCCCCAGCTCTCTCACAGCAGCCCGTGGATTGCCAGCCGTCAGGGGATGCGGAAAGGAGTGGGCGCCGGGGTCTGGTGGAGGCCCCCCCGGGGCGTATGGTTCCCCGAGGAGTCGTCCGCAGGCCTGCCCCCGTCGTCTCTTTAGCGTTGGAGAGAAGGAGCCGGGGACATCGAAGAGAAGGGTTCAGCAGCTTGGGACTTCCTTGCTGAACTTTTTCAAGGCAGGCTTCACAAGGCTGCGCCACCGGAGGGATCCACGGACCTCAGAGAGCTGACTCTCTTCTGGTTTGGCCTTGGCATGTGTAGGAGCAGTTTTTATCAGAGAGAATGTTCAACTTGCAAGTTAAAATCTCCAGCCACACCAGGAAAGCACCAAGGAAGATTCTAGTGTCTCAGCTCTCACTTGATTAGGCAGTGGAGTTGTGTAGAATGGTAGTTATGCTTCTGCAGGCTTGTGGCCGCAGTCTGTGAAATTGGTTTTCATTGGTCATCTGAATTGGATCGTTCAGGTTGTTTTCGCCCTCCTCTCTGGAAAGTGGTAGTGGCTCCTTCCCCCCCCCCCCCCCCCAAACTTACAAAGGCTGCTAAGGGTGAGCTGTTCTGGAGTTAAACTGCTTTACGTTTATTTCTAGTGGATGAAGCAGTCTTTTAAACTTCGGAAAATACTGAAGCAGTATCTTAAACTTCGGGCTTTGGGGTTTTTTTTTTTTTTTTTCAAATTCGTTACACCCATGGATGTAAATGCTGGAGCATGTGATCCTTGTTATGAGCTTGTTTGCATTTGCGTTTATAGAACAATAGAAGGATTTTTTATAGCATTCCATTTTGCTATACTTTGTAATCGCACTAATTCCTGTTTCTTCCCCACTGAACAGGTTAGTGGCTATTTACAGTAGACTCTCCCATTAACAGATAAAAAAAATTGATACTTGTTTGCCATTCTGTATGTTCCTGGAGCCTGGAGAGTGGTTTCTAAAGTCCTGTTCTCTGATTCTTGAGTGCGCCAGTGCTTGGTATTTTGAGAGCATGTCACAATACTTCCATCATCCTCCAGGGAAAGCTCCCTTATGGAACTTTTTCCTTCTCATATTCCGTCATCATAGTAGCAGTTAGTCTCAATATTCTAATTATGACAGTGTGAGCAGTATTTCCTTGGAATGAGCCTGCTGGCTGCTGTTAGAGAGTTGGTGAGCATGAGTGGAGTTGAAGAATGTGAAAGGAACTGCTTCCTGTTTGCTTCAACAGGAGGAATGTAATTGGGTAGTTGAACTCCTAAAGAAGAGGATTGTCCTGGCCAAGTTCAGTGACTGGAGTTGCAAATTTTTTCTCCAGAGATGTCCAGAGCTATGGATTGTTATGCATACCCCTCTTTTTCTCTGCCCCACTCTCTGCCCCATTTATATGTTAAAAAGACTCAGCCACCCTGGAAAAATGTTAGAGGCAGAAGAAGAGACCAAGGTGGAGCTGAGGGCTCTATAGCAGACACCAGGCCAATGCAGAACTGGTTAGAGATCTTTTATTCTGACAATGATGAGGTAGTTTCAGGTCTTGTGGATCTAAATATGATTTGGGTAACACAAGAGAATGTGGGTTTTTTTTTTCTTGTTTCCCAAACGCAGGTGTAGGTAGCTCCAACACAGTTAAGTTCTTAGTTTTGCCAGTTGCTGAATAAATATTGTAAACCCAGTAGAATTTCTGTTTCTGCAGAAATTTCCTTCCTTGTTTACCAATATTAACATTTCGATGTGTAATTCTTCTTGACTTTTAATGACAATTTTTTTTCCTTTCCTCTCCCTTTATCCTTCTACCTTTTCCTCCCCAACACTCTCTCCAACATCACAGAAAACATGAAGGAGCCCAGGCAGCGCAAAGATAACAGGCGCCCAGATCTGGAAATCTATAAGCCTGGTCTTTCCCGACTAAGGAACAGACCTAAAATCAAGGAGCCCTCTGGGAGTGACGAACTTAAGGATGAAATTGTTAATGACAGAGATTCTTCTGCCGTCGGAAATGGTACACAGCTTGCTAAAGATGTCTGGAAAGACAACCCACAGCAAAATGGTCCTGTAGACCCAGAAAATGTTCGGGCGCAGGAGTCCTTCCCTAGGACTGGTGGACAAGAGGATCGAAGTCTAAGAATTATCAAGAGAACAAAGAAACCCGACATGCAGATCTATCAGCCTGGAAGGCGTTTGCAGACTGTTACCAAAGAACCAACCAGCCGGGTGGATGAGGAAGAAATCCTCAACCAGGTAGAACAGCTGAGAGTAGAGGAAGATGAGTGTAGGGGAAACGTGAAAGAGGAGGTTGTGAACAAGCCAGAGAAAGAGGAGGCAGAAAAAAGCCTAAGTGGTGACAGAGTAAGGGCTGCGAAGGGAGAAAAAGGAAAGAAAGTTGAAAAGGGGGAGGGCGTGAAGAAGGTGAACGAAGACCCAGCTCAGGGGAAGCCAGGTTCTGCCAAGCGCTACTCCCGCTCAGACAAACGAAGGAACCGCTACCGCACTTGCAGTACCAGCTCAGCCGGTAGCAGCAACAGTGCCGAGGGGGCTGGCCTGACTGATAATGGAAGTCGCCGCCGCCGCCAGGATCGGACCAAGGAGAGGCCACGACTGAAGAAGCAAGTATCGATGTCCTCAACTGACTCCTTGGATGAAGACAGAATTGATGAGCCCGATGGGCCACGGAGGAGCTCAGAAAGGAAGAAACATTTAGAAAGGAGCTGGTCCAGCCACGGGGAGGGAGAGCAGAAAAGCAACGGTAAAGAAAATCGAGGCACTCTTCGCGTTACTTTTGATGCAGAAACCATGAACAGAGATTCCCCCATGGTCAGGTCAACCAGGGAGGATGTGGATGGGTTAAAGCCAGACAAAGGCTCGAGCAGTGGGGGCAAAGGCTCTGAGAAGCAGGAGTCCAAAAACCTGAGACAAGAACTTCGGGGTCGTGGCCGTGGCATTCTGATTCTGCCCGCCCATACCACTCTGTCTGTCAATTCAGCTGGCTCTCCAGAGTCTACGCCTTTGGGACCTCGGCTTTTATTTGGATCTGGCAGTAAGGGATCCCGCAGTTGGGGCCGAGGAGGCACCACCCGACGATTGTGGGACCCAAACAATCCTGATCAGAAACCTGCTCTGAAGAGCCAGACGCCACAGCTACATTTCTTGGACACTGATGATGAAATCAGCCCTACCTCCTGGGGTGACTCACGCCAGGCCCAAGCGTCTTACTATAAGTTTCAGAACTCGGACAACCCCTATTATTACCCCCGGACACCAGGCCCTGCCTCCCAGTATCCTTACACAGGCTATAGTGCTCTGCAGTACCCTGTGGGCCCTGCAAATGGTGTGTACCCAGCGCCTTACTACCCAGGCTACCCAACTCCATCAGGACAGTATGTTTGTGGCCCCTTCCCTGCTAGCACCATGAGCCCCGAGGAGATGGAGCAGCACATGAGGAACATGCAGCAACAGGAACTACATCGGCTTCTCCGGGTGGCTGACAACCAGGAACTGCAGCTCAGCAACCTGCTCTCCAGGGACCGCATCAGTCCTGAGGGCTTGGAGAAGATGGCTCAGCTCAGGTATGGTGGGTCCCACCCTGGCTAGAGGGGAATGGGGATGCGCTGGAGGTGTACAGGCCCCCATGGCCGGGGAAGGTAGAAACCTTTTAGGTAAGCTGCCAGGTGTTATCTCCCTTTCACGTTGACTTTTGTAAGGGAAGGGGAGTTAGAAAAAGAAAGGAACAGAAAATTTTGTTTCTAGTCCTAGAAATGATTATGCTTCCCACTTTTTCTTTAAGAAGAAAAAAATCTTTAAGAGAGCATGGAATCTGGATATGGAAAAGGAAAGACTTTCTGAAGTGCCAAGAAATGAACAACATATAACTTGTGGTGAAGATTTTACTTTGGCTGTTAAATTTAGGTGGAGGCATATGGGGAAGAAGTACTTTCCTAGACATCACTGTCTTTAGAATGACATTCTGCTGTGCAGAATGGAAACTAGAGTGAGTACTATACCTGGTGGCAGTTTGGATTTCCTGCCAAGGAAGGTGTTTATTTGTAGGAACCTCAGATCTTGGGTCTAGCCTTTCCTGTGGTGTATTTGGAGCTAGAAGTTGCATGTATTTTATTCCAGAGCTGAACTGCTGCAGCTATATGAGCGCTGTATTCTATTAGATATTGAGTTCTCTGATAATCAGAATGTGGATCAGATCCTGTGGAAGAATGCTTTCTATCAGGTGATTGAGAAGTTCAGGCAGCTTCTCAAGGATCCGAATGTTGAGAACCCAGAACAGATTCGGAACAGACTTTTGGAGCTCTTGGATGAGGTAAACCATCATCTTTATGTCCCTAGGATAAAGGCTTCAGCATCCTTTAGCTGTGATGGGTTTTTACCACCCGAAATACTGTGTTTTATAACAGAACATTGACAACAAACTGTATGCTCTTTTCTTAGGTTTAGGCCTACCCTCTCTCTGTTGCTTCCTTGACACCATAACTTAACTGACAGTTGGAGTTCGTTTTGAGTTTGGAAGCTTTCTGAATGTCTTAGCTGGTGTGTGTGTGTGTGTGTGTGTGTGTGTGTGTGTGTGTGTTTATTTTCATATCTTTAAAACCACGGAAAGGCTTATGCTGTCAGTTTGTCTTGTGTTTAGTTGGTGGCCACTAAGTACTGTACGTGGCTCCCTTTACGTCAGATGGCTGAGTATTAGCAGAACTGTGAAAGGGTCACTTGCCCCACTTTCTGGGTAGATTGGATCAGAACAGGTTGATTCAGCTGATTCTTATTTTTTCTCTTTATAGGGTAGTGACTTCTTTGATAGTTTGCTTCAGAAGCTGCAGGTTACTTACAAGTTCAAACTGGAGGACTACATGGATGGTCTTGCCATTCGCAGCAAGCCATTACGAAAGACAGTAAGTCAGCTTCTTTATCTTAAATTTATTCTCTCACTTAGTAAGCATTTATCTGGTGTTAGTTATGTGCTAGGCACTGTGCTGGGTGCTGAGAATACAAGAATGAAAGGGGAATGTGGGAAACAACAATTAAACCACCAACTGTAGTGTAATGTCATAAGTACTACAGTAGTGGCATATATAGAGTGTTGAAGGGGCATGGGAGGAATTGAATCTGCTTTAGACTGGTGGGGGTCAAGGAGGGTTTCTTAGAGACCGCCAAGGTGAGTTTTGAAACATGACTAGGAGTGGAAGGGGCAGTTTCGATACAGGGCACAGTGAGAGAACCTTGTTGGGAAAGTATAAGAAGTCAGCATGCTGATGTCTGGACAGATCATCAACTCTTATGTGCCCCGCTGAAGAGTTTGGATTTTTTTCTGAAAGCACTGAGGAACTGTTGATTGATTTTCAACAGGTGGATAGCATAGATTTGTTCTTGGGAGCAGTCATTCTGGCAAGTGGATGAGTTTGGGCAAGAGTGGAGGTAGGAGGTCAGGTGAGGGCCTGAACTGAGGTAGAGGTAGTGGAGGGGGAGAAGAGGAGACAGATTGGAAAGATATAAGGGAGTAGAATTGAATTGCTGGCTGGTTGAGTGTGAATGATGAGATTGGAGGCATGAGGAGACCAGATCATCTTCCATTTTGTGTCCTAGGAGAGAGGCTGGGAAGGAAGAAGGTTAGTTTAGTTTTGGATCAGCTTAGGTGGAAGAGCTTGAAAATCAACAAATGAATGTTCGGGTCTGTCTGGAGCTCAGGAGAAAGAACTGGGCTGATGATAGGGATTCAGAAGTCATCGATGTGTAGGCCATAGTTGAAGCAGAAGTTGGGAAACTAGGAAAGCTAGCCAGAGAGCAGGGGGTCACATTTTAAGGTGGTGGTGGGTACAATTGTCAAGTGCTATAAAATCCTCAGATATTAGGATTACTAACAACTGTCCGTTGGATTGGATGACCTTATCACAAGTTATATTAGTTGGAGAGGATGGAAACCAGATTGTAGTAAATGAGAAGTGGGGCAGCAGATATAATGAGAGGGTGACTTAGACTGTTCTTTTCAGAAGGCTGTGAAGGCAGGGAGGGAAGATAGTAGTTAAAAGACATAGTGTCAAGAGAAGTTTGTTTTTAAACTTGGAGAGACTAGCATAATTATATGTTGAGAGGGCCAGGGGAGAGGACGAGGTTGATTCATTAGAGAAAGGAGTGTGATTTGTGGAGCAGAGGCTTCCTCTTGCCTTTCTGCTTCTTTTGATGAATTGCCATGCACAGGCTCTATTACTAATCAGCAAGTACCTGTTGAGTCCCTGCTACGTGCCAGGTGCCATTCTAGGCACACTTAAGTCAGTATGGAACAAGAAAGCCGTGGTCCCGGCTCTTGGAGTTTGGAGTTTGATTAGGGATGAGTACAGATGTTGGATTAGTAATTGCAGATGCAGTGACTTCCGCAAAGGACGTTGTGGGGGTGTGGTGTAAAGGAGCTTAGAGGATCATAGAGGCCTGAGGAAGTCACAGTTAAGCTGAGACTAAAGACCGGCGACATTGGCCAGGTGAAAGGTGTATTCTAGGGGATAGTCTAGGGAAAGGGAACAGTGTATGTGAAGGTCCTGCAGTGGGAAAAGCATGATGTGTTACGGGAACTGAGAAAAGCCTAGTCTGACTGAGGCATGGAGAGTGAGAGGGGAAGTGGTGCTGGAGAGGTGAGCAGGGACTGGATCATCTAGGACTTTATTCTGAGAATAGTGGGGAGCCTTTGGGCGAATTTGTTTTTTTTCTTCCTCTCGTTGAGGTAGCACAGTGGCTGTAGAATGGAAACAGCAATTTCCTTGATGCTTTATCGGTTAAATGCCAAGGAGTCTTGGTGTCCATTCACAGAGAGAATGTGTGGAGCAGTTGGGACTCTGAAGGTGTATGCCATGCAGTGATGTGTAGCTTTGCTGAGGTGCACTTTTGAGTTATGTGTTAGGAGGCCGATGTGCAGTAGCTACTTACTTAGTAAACCAGCCTTCCTGTGGGGTCAGTATCTACTTCTTGTTTATGCAGTGACATGGTAATTTCTTGTCTGTGGGTAGAGTGGTATTATATGTTATGAAGTAATGTTCTTTAGGAAGGTTTTTTTGGTTGGGCGCGTGTCTTGGGATTGTTAAGGGTTTATGCTTTTGTTTTCTCATTGAGTGACAGAGGCCAAGCCCATCCATGTGGAAACATATGTATATTACCCAGTCCTGGCATGTTGTAGGTGTTTGGTAAAGGGTAGCTTATTGTTTTAGGGAATTATTATTGTCTTGCAAAGGGGATGCAATGCAGTGGTATTAACAGTTTGAGGAGAGAAAGATGATGGCAGGAAAAGAACAGAGTAAACAATTGTTTTCATATTTGTATATCACTTTTTTTTTTTTTTTGGCCTTGTTGGGTGGCTTGCGGGATCTTAGTTCCCTAACCAGGGATCGAACCCAGACCCAGAGCAGTGAAAGCGCTGAGACCCAACCATTGGACTGCCAGGGAATTCCCTGTATATCACTTTATAATTTGTAAAGTATTTTTATACTTATTCCCTCCAGTTTCCCTATGAAATAGGTATTTTTATATTCTGATGAAGAAACTGAGTCCCAGAGACTCAGTTGAGATCGCAAGCTACTACGAAGAGAGTCAGAATGTTTTCTTCCATTTGACTGGGACTGGACATCAGAATGACTTCCTCTTCCTTTTGCCACTCTTCCTCAGTAAATTTTTCATCACTGTGTTGGGTTTTTTTTGCTAGTCAAGGTTAGACTGAAAACTTTTTACTTTATTGAGGATTACTGGTGCCTTATTAATGCTACTCTGTTATTTTGACCCCATCCCTGTCCTTTGGGGTTGAAGTTAGAATTTCTTGGGTATATGCTACTAACTGATCATTTTTCCTGAAGGTAAAATATGCCTTGATCAGTGCCCAGAGATGTATGATTTGCCAAGGAGATATTGCCAGGTATCGGGAACAAGCCAATGACACGGCAAACTACGGGAAAGCACGCAGGTACTGTTGCCTCCTGTTCATTATTCCTCTTCCCTGTGTGGCTTTAATCTAAGCCCTATTAAGAGCAATGGGCCACCTGAGCTGCCTCCTATAGATATGTCCTACAGGTGCTCCTATTGGCCTCACGCTTTACCACTCCAGGGTTATGGCTTAAGTAGTGTTATCAGATGATGAAGTGGGGAAGTATTGATACAGAACTAATATATATGTGTATATATATATATACATTTTTTTCTTGTTTTTCTATTCCAGTTGGTACCTGAAGGCCCAGCATATTGCTCCCAAGAATGGGCGCCCCTATAACCAGCTGGCTCTGCTGGCAGTGTATACGGTAAGAAGTCTTGGATGGGCAAGTATTTTGCCGGCAGTATGTTAGAAATACGGATTTTGATAGCATCAGCTCCTGGAGCTAGATTTCATCTGAACGCTATAACCCAAAGTGGATCCCCTTCTGTCTCCCATACTTGAACTCCTTTTGTTACTCTTACTTTCAGAGGTAAGTTGTCAGGGATCCCTCCCTTCAGTTGAATCCACTTTCACTGCACTGAAGTTCTTAGGGGAATGCTTATTTATGCTCCAGCCAAACATTGCTCTTTGTTTTTGACCAGGGTTTCTGCTCTGAATCTTGTTTTCCTTCCCTAGGTTGAACTAGGTTGCTCATTTTTAGAAGGAAAATAAGGCTCCCTTTATCTCTCCCCTTTAAAGTCCTCAACTAGCCCTGAGTACATCCTTCCTTCCTTTCCCTGGATCATCCCCTTATTCATCTTAGCTTTTTACCTAAGGAGTCTCCTTAGCAGAAGCACAGTAAGTGCCAAATTGTGCCTCTCTAGATCTTACCAAACCCCTCTAAATGTGGCTGTAACAGTGAGCCTTGGGAGCTGACAGCCCCTAGTGAGGAAACTGACTTCAGGGGGAGGGGGAGGGGCCGGTGGTAAGTACCAGAGATTTAAGTGTAAGAAGCAGCTAACATGCTCATTAGCAGGGCGAGTTTTCTTAATGCTATAAATTAATTGCCCAGATAAACAGTGTTTGAGTTAATATTTTTATTCTTTATTCCACAGAGATTCAAAAAAATTCCTAATACTTAATTATGGCTTGAAATTGTTGATTAAATAATGTGGTTTATGGATACACTTCCTGCAGAATCTATTGAGTCTCTCTGCTTTTTACCTCTTTCCTATTCTCTTTGAGATTTTTTCCCCCCTCTTTGTGGCTTTATTTTTCTCTCTCCTTTATTCTTATCCATCTATTTTTCCTTCTTTTTCACTTCTTGTCTCCTTTCCCAGTTTTTCTTCTTTGTAATCATCTAATGAATTATCTTTCTTGTTAACTAGAAAATATAATTAAAAAAAATTTTCCCCCTCAATAACTTTTCATAAAAATTGTGGTAAAATTCATGTAATAAAATTAACCATTAAATATGGTCTGTACCCAGGTGTAGAATTGCTGGGTCATATGGTGATTCTGTGTTTTTCTTGAGAAGCTGCTAAACTGTTTTTCATAGTGGCTGCACTGTTTTATTATACATTTCCACCAGCAATGTAGGAGAGTTCCAGTTTCTTCATGTTTATGCTAACATTTGTTACTTTTCTTTTCTTTCTTTTTTTTTCGTTTTTTACTTTTCATTTTTTTGATTATGACCAGCCTGGTAGGTGTGAAGTGATATCTCATTGTGGGTTCCCTCCTCCCCACTTGGGGACTTGTTTTCTTCTTCTTTAATAGTTTTTATTTACTTTTTGGTCAGTTTTAGGTTTACAGAAAAATTGAGCAGAAAGTGCAGAAAGTTCCCATAAACTTCTTCAACTCTCAGTTTTCTCTATTATTAACATCTTGCATTAGTGTAGTACATTTGTTACAATTGACGAGCCAATATAGATACATTATTATTACTAAAGTCGGTAGCTTACACTAGGGTTCACGTTTACTGTTGTATACTCTATGAGTTTGAACAAAGGTATATTAACATGTATCTACCATTATATTATCATACAGAATATTTTCACTGCTCTGAAAATATCCTGTGCTCCACCTTCCACCTCTTTATCCTTCCCTCCCCCAAACCTCTGGCAATCATTGATATTTTTTATTTGTCTCTATAGTTTTGTCTTTTCCAGAAGGTCATATAGTTGGAACCATACAGTATGTAGCCTTTTCATATTGGCTTCTTTCACTTCACACTTAGGGTTATTTGGGGGTTTGATAGCTCTTTTCTTTTTCTTTCTTTTCTTTAAAAACTATTTTTTATTTTATTTATTGTTTATTTTTTTATTAGTTGCATTGGGTCTTCATTGCTGCACATGGACTTTCTCTAGTTGCGGCGAGCTTTCTCATTATGGTGGATTCTTTTGTTGTGGAGCATGGTCTCTAGGCATGCAGGCTTCAGTAGTTGTGGCTCACGAGCTCTAGAGTGCAGGCTCAGTAGTTGTGGCACATGGGCTTAGTTGCTCCGCAGCATGTGGGATCTTCCTGGACCAGGGTTTGAACCCATGTCCCCTGCATTGGCAGGTGGATTCTTAACCACTGCGCCACCAGGGAAGCCCTCGTTTCCATTTATTGTTGAGTAATATTCCATTGTATGGATGTACCACAGTTTACCTATTCCCCTACTGAAGGACATCTTGGTTGCTTCCACATTTTGACTGTTAGTAATAAAAGTGCTATAAACATTTGTGTGTACGTTTTTCTGTGGACATAAGCTTTCAACTCATTGGGTGGATACTTAGGAGTGTAATTGCTGGGTTGTGTGGTTAGAATATATACAGTTTTGGAAGAAGCTGTCAAACTGTCTTCCATAGTGGCCGTACCATTTTGCATTCCTACCAACAGTGGATGAGAATTCCTATTGCTGTGCATCCTCATCAGCATTTGATGTTGTCAGTGTTTTTTTGGATTTTGCTTATTCTAATAGGTGTGCAAAGTCCTATTTGTGTTAAACTTCGTTTTAACTTGCAATTCCCTAATGACATATGATGTGGAGCATCTTTTCACATGCTTATTTGCCATCTGTATTTTTCATGAGGTGTCTCTTGCCCATTTTTAAATTGGGTTGTTTTCTTATTGTTCGGTTTTAAGAGTTCATCGTATGTTTTGGGTACCAGTCCTTTATCAGATACGTGTTTTACAAATATTTTCTCTCACTCTGTGGCTTTCTTTTCATTTTCTTAGTTTTTCACAGAGCAGGAGTTTTTAAGGTTAATGAAATCTAACTTAGCCAATATTTTCTTTTATGGCTTGTGTTTTTGGTGTTGTATCTAAGAAGGCATGACTAAACCCAGGTTACCTAGATTTTCTCCTATGTTATCTTCTAGGGGTTACATTTAAGTCTGTAGTACATTTTGAGTTAATTTTTGTGACAGATGTAAGGTCTGTGTATAGATTTATCGTTTTGGATGTGGATGTCCAGTTGTTTTCAACACCATTTGTTGAAAAGACTATCCTTTCTCCATTGAAATGTCTTTGCTCCTTTGTCAAAAATCAACTGACTGTATTTGTGAGGGTCTATTTTTGGGCTCTCTGTTCTGTTCCGTTGATCTATTTGTCTGTTCTTTGGCCAGTACCACACAGTCTTGATTATGGTAGCGTTATAGCAAACCTTGAAGTCAGATAGTGTCAGTCTTCCAACTTTGTTCTTTTGCAGGATAGTGTAGGCTATCCTGGATGTTTTGTCTTCCCATATAAACTTTAGAATCAGTTCGTTAATATCTACAGATCAAGTGCGTGTGAAGTGGTACGTCATTGTGGTTTTGATTTGCGTTTCTCTAATGGTTAATGATATTGAACATTTTTTTTCTTAATAAATGTATTTTATTGGCTGTGTTGGGTCTTCATTGCTGCACACGGGCTTTCTCTAGTTGCGGTGAGCAGGGGCTACTCTTCATTTTGGTGTGTGGGCTTCTCATTGCGGTGGCCTCTCGTTGCAGAGCACAGGCTCTAGGCACATGGGCTTCAGTAGTTGTGGCACATGGGCTCAATAGTTGTGGCTCACGGGCTCTAGAGTGCAGGCTCAATAGTTGTGGTGCACGGGCTTAGTTGCTCTGCGGCATGTGATATCTTCCTGGGGCAGGGATCGAACCCGTGTCCCCCGCATTGGCAAGTGGATTCTTACCCACTGCGCCACCTAGGTTGTCCCTGAACATCTTTTCATATGCTTATTGGCTGTTTGGAGAAATGTCTGTTCAGGTTCTTTACCCATTTTTTTAAAAATAAAAAAAAAATTTTAGTTGTAAAATACACATAAAACAAAGTTTGCCCTCTTACACATTTTTAAGTGTACTGTTCAGTAGTGCTGAGTACCTTCACATTGTTATGCAGTCAGTCTCCAGAGCTCTATGCATTTGCAAAACTGAAACTTAAAACAGCAATCCCCTAATCTCCCTTCCCTCTAGTCATTGGCAACCACCCTTCTCCTTTCTATCTTTGTGAATTTGTCTGCTCTAGTTACTTAATATAAATGGAATGTAAAAGTATTTGTCTTTTGGTGACTGGCTTGTTTCACTTCGCGTTATATCCTCAAGGTCCATCCGTGTTACAGCTCATGTCAGTATCCTCCTTAAGGCTTAATTACATTCAGTTGTATGTATATACCACATTTTGTTTATCTGCTCATCTCTGGATGGACACTTCCACCTTTTGGTCATTGCGAATAATACTGCTATGAATATGAGTGTACAAATACCTCTTCAAGACTCTGCATTCAATTTTTTTGGATATATACTCAGAAGTGGAATTGCTGGATCGTGTGGTAATTGTGGTTTTAATTTTGGGGGGAACAGCCATGCTGGCAGCGGCACTGTTTTGCATTCCCACCAGTAGTGCATGCACAAGGGTTCCAGTTTCTCCACATCCTTGCCAACACACACTAGTTTCTGGTGTGTGTGTGTGTGTAAGTAGTAGCCAGCCCAATTGCTTCAAAATTGTATGGCATTGTGATTTTGACTGGCATTTCCCTAATGAGTACTGATTTTTTTATGTTCTTGTTGGCCATCTGCATATCTTCTTTGGAGAAATGTCTATTCAGATCCTTGGCATGTTTTTAAATTGGGTTGTCTTTTTTGTTATTGGGACGTAGGAGTTCTTTATATATTCTGACCTTTATCAGATATGTGATTTACAAGTATTTTCTCCCATTTTATAGGTTGTCTTTTCACTCTCTTGATAGTGCCCTTTGATACACAAAAGTTTTTAATTTTGATGAAGTCCAGTTTATCTATTTTTTCTTTTGTTGCTTGTGCTTTGATGTCATAGCTAAGAAACTCTTAGCCAGATTAAAAGTTAAGATTTATTATTTGTTTATTTAGATGAAATACAGGGATACATTTTTAGAGTTTTAGTTCTTATATTTAGGTCTTTGATCCATCTTTGGTTAATTTTTGTATATGGTGTGAAATGAGGGTCCAGTTCGTTCTTTTGCATGTGGATATCCAATTCTCCTGGCACCATTCATTGAAGAGACTATTCTTTTCCCATTAAATAGTCTTGGCCCCCTTGTCGACAGTCAAGTGATGTACCATAGGTTTATTTCTGGACTTTCCATTCTCTCCCATTGATCCATATGTCCACCCTGTGCCAGTACTATATTATTTTAATTACTGTAACTTTGTGGTAAGTTTTGAGATTGGGTATGTGAATCGTCCAACTTTTTCAAGATTGTTTTGACTATCTGGGGTACCTTTCAATTCCATACGGATTTTAAGGACTGGCTTTTTCATTTCTGCCAAAACAGTCATTGTGATTTTGAAAAGGATTGCATTGAATCTGTAGATTGCTTTGGGGAGTATTTACATCTTTACAGTATTTAATCTTCTCCTGCACAAACACGGGATGTTCTCTATCTAAGTCTTCTCTAATTTCTTTCAGAAATGGGTGGTCATTTTCAGTGTATAAGTTTTGCATTTCCTTGGTTAAATTTATTCGTAAGGTATAAATAAGGTATGTTATTATTTTTAACTCTGTTATGAATGGAATTATTTTCCTAATTTCTTTTTCAGATTGTTCATTACTAACATATAGAAATACAACTGATTTTTGAGTGTTAATCTTTTTTTTTTAAATTAACTTATTTATTTGGCTGCACTAGGTCTTAACTGCAGCACATGGGATCTTCATTGCCATGTGTGGGATCTTCACTGAGGCATGTGAGATCTTTAATTGTGGCATGTGGGATCTTTAATTGCAGCATGTGGGATCTAGTTCCCTGACCAGGGATTGAACCCAGGCTGCCTGCGTTAGGAGCACAGAGTCTTAACGGCTGGGCCACCAGGGAAGTCCCTTGAGTGTTAATCTTGTATCTTCCCTTAGTGGTTTGTTGCTATACTAATTAAACTGATATGTGTTTCTTTCATGGCCCTCTGATCTAAGTACTCTTTCCAAGTTTTTTTCCTCTGTCCCTCTTTTTATGTCTCTGTCTTATCCCAATCGTCTTTTTTTTTTTGGCTGTGCCTTGCTGCATGTGGGATGTTAGTTCCCCAGCCAGGGATCGAACTTGCATCCCTGAAGTGGAAGCGCAGAGTCTTAACCACTGGACTGCCGGGGCATTCCCCCAATTGTCTTTTTTTTTTTTTTTTTTTACTTTTTAAAAATTTTTATTTATTTATTTTTTTGGGGGGGGTACACCAGGTTCAATCATCTGTTTTTATACACATATCCCCGTATTCCCTCCCTTCCTTGACTCCCCCCCCTCGAGTCCCCCCCCAATTGTCTTTTAACATCACTTTCTCAGCTTTTCTGTAACCTTTCATTTAGTGGATCTCAAGTAGTTATTGAAAACATGCTGTGCACAGTGCTTTGCTAGGTACTGTGAGTGGTAAATATTTGATACGGTTTCTTTCCTGAAAGAAAACGTTGTTGAGAAGACAAGTGAGGTGTATAGATAATGATACAAATTAGACTTGATGTGATATGATGCAATTGATTGTTAGATATACATCATTATTTTCTATACCACTAAGAAAGAAGAGTGTGAATTAAAGTAAGACATAGTGGTAGATATTGAGTTGTATCTTGATTTCAGAGATGTTAAAATATGAAAGAAAATCATTGTAGAACTTATAAAATACTGTAAAATCAAATGAGTGGAATAACATTAAAGACAGCTCCACTTAACTGACTGAAACTGGGTACAAGATATTCTATTAAACTGTATACATTATAAGAATTTTAATCTTTTCAGGAGCCATATATGTTGGTAAATATCTTCACTTTACAATAAGGAAACCTTTCTAGGTTTCATTAGGGTTATACCTAATAAATGGCAGGACCAAATTTGGACTCAGGCAGTTGAGCTTAGAATGTACGTCTTTAAGCACATTAGCTGAATGCAAGATGGGACTTTTAAAGAGTGAGTAAGTGCTGGGGAGAGAGAGAAGTAGTAATCTAGGTGCATTTTGAGACAGTTGGAGAAAAGGTAAAGATGTATATGATAAAAAAATAGACAGGCTTTTTGATATTCTCTCCTCCATTTCAGTGTTTTTCCTTCTTTCTGACCCTCTCCCTTTCTTTTACTTATTAATTGGTTGTAAAATGGACTTAAAGTATTTATTTGCTGAATGCATTGGATAATAGTTTGTTTCCTCTTCTTAGTAGAGTTGGTATGTTGTAGTGAAAACATGAACTTAGGAACCAGACACACGTAGGTTCAAATACTAGCTTATCTGGAATTTGGCTTTGAGACCTTGTTGGACAAGTTCTGTAATAATCTTCCGGAGCTCCTGTCTCCTCATCGTTAAAATGCAGATAATAATCCCTATGGGGCAGTTTCTTTAGATTTGGAAATATCTATGAAGTGCTGATCATTTGCCTCATGCTTCATTTTGCTTAATCAGTGATATTGCCATTGTTATTTATAATTTTCTTGAAATAACAATTAGTATGTGAACATTTTCTTTCTCTAAAAAGAAAACATAATTGGTTTCATATTTTGTGAGGCTCTTTATGCTTTTCTCCCGCTTCTGAACATGTGGCTTCTTCTTTTTAAAAAAAATTTATTTATTTATTTATTTATTGCTGTGTTGGGTCTTCATTGCTGCATATGGGCTTTGTCTAGTTGCAGCAAGTGGGGGCTGCTCCTCGTTGTGGTGCGAGGGCCCATCATTGCTGTGGCTTCTCTTGTTGCGGAGCATGGGCTCTAGGTGCGTGGGCTTCAATAGTTGTGGCACACAGGCTCAGTAGTTGTGGCTCACGGGTTCCAAAGGACAGGCTCAATAGTTATGGCACACGGGCTTAGTTGCTCCGTGGCATGTGGGATCTTCCTGGAGCAGGGATCAAACCTGTGTCCCCTGCATTAGCAGGCAGATTCTTAACCACTGCGCCACCTAGGACATGTGGCTTTAAGAATATCTCTACATGTAAAACATAGTACTGGGCAAGAAGAGAGCTCTGATGTACTCTCCATGCCTTCTCCCATGGATAGCTTTCTCATTTTCTTGTTGGAACTCCTCACAGCTTGGGGCACAGGTTGGGAGGAGTGGTAGGGTTTCCTGGGTCGGCTGACTCAGGCTGGAGTCAGGAAGAGAACTGGTTGACTCAGTGTCTCTGACCTCTTTCTGCAGAGGAGGAAGCTTGATGCTGTCTATTACTACATGCGCAGTTTAGCTGCCAGCAATCCCATCCTGACTGCCAAGGAGAGTCTCATGAGCTTGTTTGAAGAGACCAAACGGAAGGTGAGTGGGAATGCAGGCAGAATCATTCCTTCCTAGAAGAATGTGTTTCTCTTAGCGTTTCTGTGTCCTTAAGGAAATGACTAATAATGTCCTCAAGAGGTCCCATTGGAACTGATGGGAGTCAGTCTGTCTTCATGCAGAACCAAACTCATCTTTATGAGAGCTCTCCAGGGCCCTTGGGTGTGCATGTTCCACAGCATCTGGTTTACAGAATTAATAACTTTTATGAGACAAAACAGATGATACTCTGCTACTTTGGAACTATGGCAATATCTTTACTTTTTACAGTTCTTGGGCAACAAGCTCAGGTGAGATGAGCACTTCTCTTTATTGGCTGAATCCCAGGAGAGTCTGAGCGTCTATGTTTGTATGTTGTACAGGCAGAACAGATCGAAAAGAAACAACACGAGGAATTGGAACTGAGCCCTGACCAATGGCGGAAAGGAAAGAAATCCACTTTCCGACATGTTGGAGATGACACCACTCGCCTGGAGATCTGGATTCATCCATCCCATCCCCGGTCCTGCCAGGGCACTGAGTCTGGGAAGGATTCTGAGCAGGAAAATGGGCTGGGCAGCCTGAGCCCCAGTGATGTAAGTTCCTGAGGGTGATGTTTTATAAGCAAGACTCGCTGAGTTAGCATAAGTGCTCCAGTACATGCAACCCTGGAACTCTGCACAGACATTTCCCATTCATCTCAGAGAAGGCAAATCACTTCAGGCTTCCTCATGTTCTCGTCCATGTCCTCCACCTTACACTTCCTCTGTCATTGCTGTGTGCTTCCCTCTCTCACCACTATGTGGCACTGTAGAATTTAGTAAAAGTAATTTTCCTGAGTGAAGATTAATTTAGGATTTGTATAGGGTAACAATTTTTTGCTGCTTTGGGTCTGTAGTCATCAATATGATGCTTTAGGATTCTGTGTGATGCTTTAGGATTTTTGAAGCTAGGAAGAGGGCACAGTAGTTGGAAAACTGCAAATGGCATGTTCACTGTGACTTGAGAGTAAAATTTATAGAGGAGTGTTGGTGGTATGAGCTGGGACCAGGCCTTGAAGGGTCATACAATAAGTAATTTGACCTTTATCCTGAAGGTAGTATGGAGCTGTTGAATGCTTTAAATAGGGAAATGTCAGATGTGCATTTTAGAGATATAACTCTTGCTGCTTTGTGGAAAGTTTGGAGAAGATTAAGACTAGAAATAAGAAGAGTAGGAGCATGCTAAAGTAATCCAAGTGAGATGTGAAAAGGACCTGAACCAGGAAATGGCTTTGGAGATGGGGAGAAGTGAACAGAAGTAGATTAATGAGGTAGAATCCAAAGGACTTGATTGGACATGGGGGGTTGAGGAAGAAGAGGGAATCAAAACTAACACTTAGTTTTCTGACTTGGAAACTGGGTGACTCATGGTCCATTCCCTGAGGTGGGGAATAAAGGTGGAGTTGGTTTTAGGAGAAAGATGCTGAGCTTAGTTTTGGACACAGTGAAATTTCTGTAGGACATTGACATGGAGATATCTAGAGGCTAGCAGATGTCTGAAGCTGAGGAGAGTGATCTAGGCCAGAGATAAAGATACTTGAAAGCATCCTCTTAAAGATGGTACTCAAGTCATGAGAGAGTTGATTCAGCTACTCGAGGAGGGAACATAACGATAAATAGGTTGAAGATCTAAGAAAGATCTAAGAAGGGAAGGGGATAGATGGCAGGGAGAAGTCCTTGCAGACGATGAGAAAGGAGAAGGATCCAGAGCACAAATGAGGGGGTTAGCCTGAAAGAAAGTGAGAGGGCCCTCTTTCTGTGCTTGAGGGCAGGGAGGAACAGATAATTGTGGATGCAGGTAAGTTTGTGAATATTGTAGGAGGAACATGAGGGAGGGCGTTTTGATGATTTCTATTTCCTCTTTGAAGTTGGAGGCATGGTTGTCTGCTAAGAATGAGGCAAGGGTGGTGGGATGGGAGGACTTGTCCTTTAGGGTTTAATTTAAAATTTCCACTTTTATCCCTATATCTTTAGTCTTTAGGTGTTTTCTGGATGACTTGGAAAGTAGTCATTGCTTATAAATGAAACTACCAACTTCCTATATGTCATGGTGTACATGGGGCCCCAGTACATCAAGGTGCTTCATAGGAGTTGCTGCTATGGTAGAATCCCTCACTGCTGCCTCTTCTAGTTTGAATATTACCACCCCAAACTGGAAGCCTATTTGAATAAGAGATAAATTGTTCTATTGATTGGCTCCACTGTGTGTCTTTAAAATGAAAGTAGCAATGACAATTTGAGAAAGCATTTTATGACTTTCTTTGACCTTGGCCTCAAGCTTAGGGAGTATCTCTCCTAAAAATTGTAATTAAAATTTTATAGCTCTCTCTCTTCCATTAGGTGTTTTATTTATTTTTTAAGCAGTGTGTTTATGTTTGTATTTTTATCCTTTTTTATTTTTTAAATTCATTTTATTGACGTATAGTTGATTTACAATGTTGTGTTAGTTTCTGGTGTACAGCAAAGCAATTCAGTTATACATTATACATCTTACATATGTATATATATACACACCCATATATGTGTGTGTGCGTGTGTGTGTATTCTTTTTTCATGTTCTTTTCCATTATGGCTTCTTACGGTTTCTTACAGGATATTGAATATAGTTGCCTTTGCTATACAGTAGGACGTTGTTGTTTATCCATTCTGTATCCATTTGCATCTGCTAATTCCAAAATACCAATCCATCCCTCCCTCACCCCTCTTCTCCCTTGGCAACCACAAGTCTGTTCTCTATGTCTGTGAGTCTGTTTCTATTTCATAGATAAATTCGTTTGTGTCATATTTTAGATTCCACATATGAGTGATATCATATGGTATTTGTCTTTCTCTTTCTGACTTGCTTCGCTTAGTATGATAATCTCTAGGTCCATCCATGTTGCTATGAATGGCATTATTTCATTCTTTTTTATGGCTGAGTAATATTCCATTGTATATATGTACCACATCTTCTTTATCCATTCATCTGTCGATGGACTTTTAGGTCGCTACAATGTCTTGGCTATTGTAAATAGTGCTGCTGTGAACATTGGGGTGTATGTATCTTTTCAAATTAGAGTTTCGTCCAGGTGTATGCCCAGGAGCGGGGTTGCTGGATCATATGGCATGTATTTTTATTCCTATGTGCATCTCAGAGAAGGCATTTTCAGCACATTGGATCCATTTCATTTTATTAATTATTTTATTTTTAATTATACGAATAAGATATGAACATATTTTTAGTGAAAATTTCAAATAGTTACAACAGAATAAATATGTTAATTTGTTTTCTAAACTATTGGTGAAGCTGTTTATATATTTTCAGCCTATACATCATCCTTGGGTAACTACTTCCCTTGATTCCTTTTAAGTTTACATCTCTGGGTTTGGGCTTTTAGTTCTATACTACCAGCACTTGAGGAAGAAGCCTGCAGTTTCATGGATGTCTGTTTATCCAGTTAGAAAACCACACTGCCTGTTTTACCTGCTTTCTCAGGCCCAAGTCATCTTCCCGTATCCTTTTCTTTCATACAGCAGGCCCCAAGAATCCAGCTTGCTTTCTCTGTTCCCTGGAGCAGGAACATACAGTTGATGAGAAGTGGGAATTTATTCACAGACATTTGAGTAATTAGGGTATGGGGATACAGAGATTAAAACAACCAAAAATGATTTTTAACCTTAGGGAGCACTCAGTGGGGAAGACAGAAACATAAATATTATATTAAACATAAATATTATATGTATAAAATATGTATATTATATATAAATATACATAAATACGATTATATTATATATTGTAATGCAGTGTGCCAAGTGCTGTGATAAAGGCAAGCATGAGAGGCTATGGAGCATAAATTAGAGCACCTAACAGGCATGGTGGGGAAGGCTAGAATGAGGAGGCACTTTGCAGCTGAAGGATGATGTAAGGGCATTTCCACTCTGAGGCATGAAGGCTTCGGGAGTCGCGAGTCATTCAGTATGGCTGGAGGCTGGGATGTGAGTGGTGCTCTTGCTAGAGACTTGAGTCATCCTTTACCCTTTCCTTTCCCGTACCCCACATCCAGTCAATACCAAGAGCTGTTTAGTCTACTTCCTAAACATGATTTGAATCCGTCTGCTTTTCTCTATTTCTACTAGTCCAGGCTATCATTCATTATTTCAGTAATCCACAGTGTATTGAAAGAAGTCCTTAACGGCCTTTCCACATTTATTCCTGGTCCTCATTAGGCCTTTCTTTTTAGACGGTAACCCAAATGAGCTTCCAAATACTCATTTCTGGTCATGTCACTTCCCTATTTGAAAGCCTTCAGTTGTTTCTCTTTGCTCTTAGAATCAGGTCCAAAATCCTTAAAGTAATTTACTGGGACCTACAAGATTTGGCCTTTGCTGCTTCTGACCTTATCCTCGACCTCTCTTCCCCTCTTTGTTCTTGTTCTGTGGCCACACTGGCTTCTTCCTTGAAGGGCCCAAGTGCTTTTCTGGTCCTTGGCTGTGGCATATCCTCTTTGCCTGCAGTGCTCTCCTCTCTTTATCAGCTCCATTCTAGCTTATCCTTAAGTTCTCAGCGTATCACTTCCCTTTCCAGGGAAGCTTTTCCTGATCCCTGAGCCTGGCTCTTTTCCCTTTGTAATGCCATGTTTCTAATTAAGTAATTTTAGGTCAAGTTTTGTTTTTGTTGGTTAGAGCCTCTCCTTTGCTAGATTCAAGACTATGAGAGTGGGGTCCGTATCTGGTTGCTCACTGTCTCATCCCCAGTGCCTGCATATAGAAGATTCTAAAGAAATCTTAGTCGAGCATATAAAGGAGGGGAGGAAAAGTGAGGGATGAAGCTGGAGAAGATATGAGGGGCAGGTTCTTCCTAAATATTGAGGAGTTTGGATATCTAATATTAAGGATTTTAAGCAGGGGATCACATAATCAGATGGTGTAATGATCACTCTTTTCAACACTTCTAGTATTGGAACAGATTTATTTGGGTTTTTTTTTTGTTTGTTTTTTAATTTTTTTCTTTATTTTCTTTTTTTATTTTTTTTTAAGGGAATGTTTTAAATTGCAGAAGTAACACCAATTCACTGTATCTAAATCAAACAAAAATGTACGTATAGTTTAAAATGAGAGTCACTTGTATTCTTGCCTTCAGAGACCCCACTATTAACTATTTGCTGGAGGTTCTTCCAGACCTTTTTCTAAACATTTATAGGTGTGTGTGTATACACACTTGCCTGCAGACACATGAAATACATTTTTTTAAACAAAAATGAGATTATACTATATGTACTAATATACAGTTTGTTTTTTCGAATTATCCATTGGACATACAGTCAGTTCTGCTGTAAGGTAACACATGCATTTCTAAAAATCACTGTGTCATGCAAAATTGCACAATAAAAACCACAGAGCTTAGGGGGAAAATGGGATTAGGAGCACAACAGTCAGAAACTTCCTCAGTGACATATTTTTAAAAAAAAAAGGTTGAACCTAATAAAGCAGTTGTACACTTTTATACGTGTTCATTTGTTAAGAAGTCTGTAAATGCTATTTGGAAAAAGAAGTGAGGTTTGCTTGTAGAAGTGGGCTTTGGAAGGATTGCTGCTTGTGCGTTATTGTGAAGTGGTGGAAGGGGGGTTATTTGAAATTGAGCCGGCAGGTATGACACCAGATGGGGTTAGGCGTGGCTCAGAATGTCAGCTCACATGCTGAGCTGCAGTAGCTGGTGGATGTTTGGGGGTGGGGGGAGTGTGTTTTGTGTGTTCCTGTGCAGCTTGGTTCAGTTGGGTGGAGCTTTTCTGTGTTTACCTGTCATTTCTGAACAGAATTAAAATCTGTGTTAGGCTCAGATTGTTCCCTAACGTGTTGATCATGATGGAACAGATTCATGTTTTCAAAACACGCAGTATAGCAGAACTGACTGTGTTTTCTCTTGTCTAAGAATATCTTTTCTTAGTATGTTCTTAGTATGGCTGCATGACATTTCATTATAAAGCTGTGCCGTTCATTTGTGTGATTTAAATTTGTGCCGCTGTACCTGCTTGTGCATGCCAGTTGTCCTTTTTGGGCGATCAGCCTTCATAGGAGTTGCTCCTTTGACAACTCCTGGAGAGTTTCTAGCACAAGCTGCAGAAATTCAGATCCATGAATAAAACACAGACAGTTTGGCTTCAGGTGGTTGTTAGCAATGAGCGTAAACTCCAGACTAGTTGTTCTCTCTCTGCCAAGCGTGAGCTTTGGCTCCTCTCTGAGCGGCTGCAGGAGGTTAGCTTGTGGGTTGCTGGTTTTCAGCCTTGAGATGTGGTTTGGGTTGAACATGCAACCTGGGGAGGGACTGCCAGCCTCAGCTGTAAGTGGCATCCTCTAAAACTATTGAGCCTCACCTTTAAAGTCTCTCCTGGCCAGCTAGGCTGCTCAAATTCAGTGTTGCTAGGGTTCCAAGCATTCTTTATTTAGTGCACGTGCCTTCCACTATGTTCTCAGCTCCATTTGGAAACCGGAAAAGGGTACTGCTTAGCAAATGAGTTGTTGCTGAGAGCAAGGTAATCTAAGAATCTTAAATTAATGGCATCAGAAACAGTGTTCACATTGAAAGGTGAGAGTCTCTGATGGAACTGCTGAGGATTTTCTCTAACCTGATTGCTCTGTTATCAGCATCTTGAATGCTGTGTAACATGTGTCTTTGCTGGGGAAGAATGAGCAAATGATAATGGGAGCCGTTGATAGATGTTTGTCTCTCAAACTTTACTGAGTTCTCCTGTGATGGCATGATTTGATTTACCATTCCCGGCAATTTCCTCAATCACCCATTGTGATTGTTGTACATACAACACACGTGCTGCTATGTGCAGAAAATACGTCTTCAGACCAGTGGAATGTCATTGTGTATTTGGCCAAGCTGTTGTGAAGCCTTCCTTCTCTTTGGCTCCTCTGGATATGTTTTGGGGTTCAGACTAGACTGGACCTCAGTAGCTGCTAATGCCTGTTATTGGGCCTTTCCTTATATGAATGTCTCGTATTGTTTCACTCACCAAATGATATTGTTTGCATTGGTCTTTTTTCTTCTGCTCCTTATCCTTCTGTCACATTCCATTATTTATTTCTTTGCATTGTATCTTTTTCCAAGACTTAATCAGATCTGGAATTTAATGCAGTTACCCCTGAATTTTTAGAGCAGAAGGCTGTATTCTGGGTCCAGTGCTCAACCAGACTGAAGTTTGGTTTACCTGTCCTGTTGTGTCAGCTTTGTGCCAAGATTGTAAAGATGAGTACAACATTATTATTTCCTCAGAGAGCTTAGATTCTATTCTAGCACATGGGTCAGCAAGCTTTTTCTGTGAAAAGCCAGATAGTAAATATTTTAGACTTTGCAGGCCATATGGTCTCTCTCACTACTCAGCCTTGCTGTTGTGGTGCTGAAGGTAGCCATAGACCAAAATGTAAATGAATGAGCACAGCTGTGTTCCAGTAAAACTTTATTTACAAAGACAGGTGGCAGGCTAGCTTTGGTCTGTGGGCCTAGTTTACCAACCTCCAGGTGAGTGGAAGGAATGGCTACATAAGGAGAATATTTCAGTATACAGTTTATTGTGTTTTGCAATAGTTATGTTCTGTAAAGTCATCACAGACACTGAACTAGCAGGTACTTAACTGTTGCTCCTAAGTGAAATATAGGGTTAGGTTCCTGTGAGCCCCCGGTTACAAGATTTTTATCAACCGATCAGTATATAACCTTATTTTATGTATGTTTCTATTTAAAGACACCTTATTTAATATATTGTTGATTCATTAACATTGACCTCAACAGCACTATAACTCAGCTCAAGCAACATATCTAGCACATGTATTTTCTCCTTAAGGCACATCACAGCCTTCTCGTGTTTAGGAGCACTAGATAGCATTTTGGCACTGCACTTGGGGACCATTTTAATCAGTGCACAGAAATGTGGAGAGCGTGGCACTAAATAGGCCACAAAAAGGACACTTGTTTAAAGTATAAGAGAATCACCTTGTTCAACCTCAGCTTATCCGAATGTGCTTATCCAGTGACCCAGATATTTTGCTGCTCTGTACATGTTCACAAATGACTGTGAAAGCACCGTGAGTATTGATTTTGGTGTTACTAATAAGTTTTACTGAGTAGGTGAATTCAGAAATACAAAATCCACAGATAATGAGGACCGACCGTATTGTGGTGCAAAAGGGAGGGTGAGTTCAGAAGGCTTCCCAGAGAAGTTAACTGGGGAGAGTGAGAAGAGAGCATTCCCAGTAGGAGGAGCAGCCCAAGCAAAGACAGAGGTGATGGGACACAGCAGAGGGCTTGCAAGGTGTCTAAGTCCATGATAATTTGGAGGATAAAGTGAGAAAGTTGGAGTGGTAGAAAGATTGAACCTTCACAGGAAGCAGTTTCTTGTTTGGTGCTGTGGTGTGCATGGGTGTGTGGTAGTCGGTAGGCTGGTCCTGTATAATATCCTTCTGGATTCTGGAAATAATATTTTGTTTCTGGAATTTCTCATTGTTTACTTGTCATGTCTGCATTGTTAATTCAGCAAAGGCAATACTTTTCCATTCATTAAATTTGGTAAGGTGAAAGTTGACTAAATTTTTTGCCCCACAGTTTGCTGATTAAAATTTGAGGACTACTCCCATAGATGGTGCTTTAGGCATTCTGAACTCAAACATGGAGAAGGTGCTAGTGTCTCTTTGTGTCTTGGAGGTTGGAGGAAATTGCTAATGACTTCAATTAAGAAGGGCAAATTTTTTTCATTTTCATATTTTTATTGCTTTTAAAAATTCACAAAGCCAACATATGCTTATTGTAGAAGTTTGAAAATTCAGATAAACAATGTTTTATCACCTAGAGATAACCATTGTTAACATTTTAGGGGACTTCCCTGGTGGACCAGTGTTTAACACTCGAGCTCCCAATGCAGGGGGCCCGGGTTCAATCCCTGGTTGGGGAACTAAGATCCCACGTGCCGCAACTAAGCCCTCGCTCCGCAACTACTGAGCTCGCGAGCTGCAACAAAGACCCAGCACAGCCTAAATAAATAAATAAACAAACATTTTAGGGTATGCTCTTCCTGCATATTTTTATAGAGCCCAGCATTTAAACTGAAAGTGTCTAATGCCCATTATCCTGGGAAATCAGAAAAGAAAAATCCTTGCCTACTTTTTAACCTAGAATCTGGTTGAGAAAGTGGTATTCTAATTTCTTAGGTCAACACAGTTATCTATATCTTGGTCTTTATCAAAGTAGCACAGTTATTATAGTGACACCATAATGTCCTCTCTCTCATATGTAAAGAGAAACTTCTCAAGCCACAGGAATAAGGAAGAGTGACTTCAAGAAAGGTTAGACATCTAATAGGACAGATTATTGTTTTTGAAAGATTGAGTCTGAAAGGATCCATTTCATGAGGCAGCATCTTGAGCTAGTAATAAATTGGAGTGTGAGGGATTAATGTGAGGCCCCTGGGCATAGGACGTTTGTGACCTTGTTTGGAAAGCTGGATTCTTATTGGAGAAATTTCTAGACAGTTTTGTTGGGGTTGGTTTCTAGGTGAGTGGAAATAGAGATTAAAAGATCTAGTAGAGGAGTGGTTGCCTTTTAAAATATTTTAATTAAAGAAATATTGTCTGTTAGAGGCATATACGCATTCACCTTTGCTTTTTTTTTTAAATTAATTTGTTGGCTGAGCAGGGGCTACTCTTCCTTGTAGTGCGTGGGCTTCTCATTGCGATGGTTTCTCTTGTTGTGGAGCACATGCTCTAGGCGCTTGGGCTTCAGTAGTTGCGGCATGTGGCCTCAGTAGTTTTGGCTCGCAGACTGCAGCGTGCAGGCTCAGTAGTTGTGGTGCATGGGCTTAGTTGCTTCGTGGCATGTGGGATCTTCCTGGCCAGGGATCGAACCTTTGTCCTCTGCATTGGCAGGCAGATTTAACCACTGTGCCACCAGGGAAATCCCTGCTTTTTTTTTTATGTTACTTTTAGACTTGGGAGTTGGGAGATCCTTCCATGAGTGATTGCCTGCAAGTCCATTTTATCTCTTTAGGGTTTGACAGCTTGTGAGCTTTCATGAATTTTGTCCAGCATTCTATATGTCAGAGGCAGGATAATGCAGGGGTTAACAGCTTGGGTTTTGGGAAGTCATAAGTTCAAGTCCTAGTTTTATCAGTTATCAGCTGTGAGACTTTGGGCATGTTCCTTAATCTGCGTGCGGTTTCCTCATTTGTAAGGTGGTGATAATGATAGACTAAACGAGATAATGCATGTGAAGAGCAATGAGTGGCATATTGTCACTTCTCATACAGTGCTTGTCGTTGTTACTGACATACGTATGTTTTTGTTATAATGCTCTTTTAAGCTAATATGTTTGATTTTGCAGTTTTCACTTTCTAAGTGAAATGGACAACGAGGCTTGATGATTCACAAACTAATAGCCCACTGTCTACATGCAGACTGTTGATTTGACCTGAAGAGTTTTGATTATGAAAAATTTCAAACACACAAGAAAATAGCATAACAACCCCCCTATACCTGTCACCTGTATTTTCCACATTTGTTTCAGCTTCTTCTCCCCCTCACCCGCCCCCACCCCCCGCTGAAGTATTTTTTTTTTTTTTTTTTTGGCACACGGGCTTAGTTGCTCCGCGGCATGTGGGATCTTCCTGGAGCAGGGCTTGAACCCGTGTCCCCTGCATTGGCAGGCGGATTCTTAACCACTGCGCCACCTAGGAAGCCCACCCGCTGAAGTATTTTAAAGCAAACCCCAGATATCACATCACTGCATCCCTACATATTTCACTTCCCTACATGCCTTTTTAAAAATAATTAATTAATTAATTAATTATTTGGCTGCACTGGGTCTTAGTTGCGGCACACGGGATCTAATTCACTGACCAGGGATCGAACCTGGCCTCCCTACATTGAAAGGCAGATTCTTTACCACTGGACCACCAGGGAAGTCCCTGTATAGTTGGTTTGTTCAAATCCAGATCTGCATGTTATTGTTTGATTGTTTTCTCCTAAGTCTCTTTTAATCAAGATGGTTCTGTCTTCCCTTTTAAAAATTTTCTTCATGTCACTAGCTTGTTAAGGAAGCAGGTCAGGAAAAAAAAAAAAAAAAAAAAAAGAAGCAGGCCAGTTGTCCTGTGGAATTTCCATATTCTGGATTTGGATTTGCCTCTGTTTCCTTGTGGTATCATTTAACCTCCTCCTCTATCCCTGTATAACTGTAAATGAGAGTTAACTCAAACACATGGTTAGATCATTTTAGCCTTTTTGGCAAGAGTACTTCATTGGTGGGGCTGCGTACCTCATTTTGTACTGCATTATGAGGCGTCTGATTAGCTCATTAACAAGAGCTCAAGTGGTACAAATAGTGGGTTTTTGTTTATTTATTTACTTTTTAATTTTTAAAAAATTAATTAATTTGTTGGCTGCATTGGGTCTTTGTTGCTGTGCATGGGCTTTCTCTAGTTGTGGTGAACAGGGGCTACTCTTTGTTGCGGTGCATGGGCTTCTCATTGTGGTGGCTTCTTGTTGCAGAGCATGGGCTCTAGGCACACGGGCTTCAGTAGTTGTGGCACGAGGGCTCAATAGTTGTGGCTCATGGGCTCTAGAGCGCAGGCTTAGTAGCTTTGGTGCACGGGCTTAGTTGCTCCTCAGCATGTTGGATCTTCCCAGCCTAGGAATCAAACCTGTGTCCCCTGCATTGGCAGGTAGATTCTTAACCACTGTGCCACCAGGGAAGTCCCATTTTGTTTGTTTTATTTTAAAATTACAGTCAGTTGCCAACTAATTCTCAACAAAATCAAGATCTGGCACCAATTTGCCAGAGCTAAGTAGTAGCTACCCTCTTTTAGTTTGCCATTAGCCCCTGTACCTCTCCTGTGCTTGTATGTTGCTTACTTATATCACCCACCTTGCCTACGCAGGCATTTGATTTTGTGATGCATGCTTTAAAAGTGCCACCAAGTAAGTTATAACAGTCCAGGTTTTTTAAGAGGTATTTAAGTTGTTTCTCAGAGATTAATTTTAAGATTGACAAGAGCACCCAAACGGACCTGACTTTGGGCACAGGGAAATATCTTTTTTTTAAAAATTAATTAATTAATCAATTTTTTGGCTGCATTGGGTCTTCATTGCTGTGTGCAGGATTTCTCTACTTGCAGAGAGCAGGGGCTACTCTTCGTTGTGGTGCACAGGCTTCTCATTGCAGTGGCTTCTCTTGTTGCAGAGCACAGGCTCTAGGCACGCGGGCTTTAGTAGTTGTGGCACGTGGACTCAGTAGTTGTGACTTACAGGCTCTAGAGTGCAGGCTCAGTAGTTGTGGTGCATGGGTTTAGTTTCTCTGCGGCATGCGGGATCTTCCCGGAGCAGGGATTGAACCTGTGTCCCCTGCATTGGCAGGCGGATTCTTAACCACTGCACCACGAGGGAAGTCCTGGGGACAGGGAAATGTCTTAATCATTGGGCCATAGGTGTTTTGCTGGGATTCACTTGACATTGTCATTGGTGTTGACCCAGAAACCAGTTAGCAGCGTGTCTTGCTACCTGGCTGGTTTACTCTGTCTGCTGTCCAGTAGTGAGCCTATGGAGTCTGAGGGTACCAATTCTGTTTCCTAATGAAATTTGTACCTGTGGGAATTGAGGCCTACCTACAGAGCTCTGGGGCAAAACTCTTTCCCCAACATCCTGTTGCAGCCAAGCTTGGTGAAAAGTGAGAAGTTATACTGCCTAAGCGTGTGAACTGAAAAGCTTCAGGCTGTGTTTTAGTAAAGTCTGAATGCCACCCACCAAACCAGTTGGTTAAAATAAGCTTTTCTGGTCTCTTGTAGTTTTCCCTGTCCCCAGGCTTTTTAGTAGTTATCTGAAATCTCTGGCAGAGTGAGAACCTTATTTGCCAAGGTTTAGGAATCATCTGCCTGGAATTTTGTATGCTGCCCCTGGCTGAATCTCATGTCCATGTTTCCATGGTGGTTTTTCCTTCAAGGATGATGATTTTCTTTCTGACTCTGAATACATGGCTCTACAGGGCTGGAGAGTCTATGAGTATGTTTTTTTTTCTTGCCTTTAATCAAGAGTCCAGCACAGTAAACGTTGGGCAACAAAGGAGCACAGCCTCACTGTGGGAAACCCAGGTCAGGTGGCCTGCAGCACAGCGCTTTCACATACTCAACTTGTTATATTTGCTTGAAGGCTTTTTTTAAAAGTGTGGTATGCAGGTGGCATTTTCTTCAGACCCATCCTTTGTCTTGCTTTTCAGTGCCCCTTGCATAGTTTGTGCACCTGAGCTGTTGCTGCTGCCGCCGCCCTGCTGCCACATGGTGCAGAAGCAAGCTGCGATGTGTGGGTGGCACACATCTGATACCTCCATCTTCCCCCCATCCTCCCACCCCCTGCCCATGAACACAACTATAGATGAGAGCATGGTTTTAGAAGGCCTGCTTCCTTAGGTGGGATGCCTTGCCTTGTGTAGGGGTGGGTTCCAGTTCCTAGAGTTGTATCATAATCCTTCAGGTTGGCACTTCCAGAGCTAGTGGCACCGTGAAGCTCAAAATAGCTTTTGACCTGCTTTCCTCTGGGTAGTGTAAGCATGGATTTAATTTACGATGAGAGAGAGGAATTGAGTCTCTGCTAGTAGGTAAACGTTTTGTCCGTGGTAGCTCAGGTATTTCATTGTCCCATGATTATATGATCAAAGCAGAGGAAATTAGCTTAATTTTTTGGCCTCATGAATGCAAAGATTTTATTTCTGTAAGGTGGGTACCATGTATTTTTTCAGGGTTGCTGTGGGCATTTTATTAACTTTATGTCACCGATGTGGCCTTTTACTTTTGTAGTTTGTAATATGTACCCCGTGTCATTCTCCTCTGCCCTGGCAGCTATTTGAAAGTATTCTTCTGTCAACTGAGATTTGGCAACATGTGATGACAGGAGTTCATAAGAGCCTCTTTCTACAGGAAGAGGCTACAGATTGGCTATTTCTCATGCCGTAAGAAACAGCTTGGTGAGATCACTTTGAAAGAAAGTCAGAGCTGGGACTGGGTTTTTTTTTAGTTATTGATCCTGTGAGTTTGCTGTGAGGAACAGCCCCTAACAGGCAAGGGCTGGGGCCACCTGCCTGGAGCACTGCTGGACTCTTGGGCTGTCTGTCTTTGTCTCTTTGTGGTTGGCAGTGAGTGGAAGTTTCTCAAAGTACATTGGCCGTACCTACAAACCCTTAACGCCCCTTTTGACCTCGGTCACCAAACCACTTCAGGGCTTTATTTTTATCCTAGCCGTTTCGTTTCAAGATGTGAGGTTGGTTTCTTTCCTCTAGCAGAGCAGAGTTCTCTGGGGGGGAAGAAACAGAGTGCCAGGGTGCAGTTGAGGCTGGTTAGACACCAAAACCACACTCTTCGTCTTTCTGGGCTTGAGACGTGACATAAGCCATGCTGCAAACACCAGCTTCCACACGGTGAAGAAACCTCGTCAGATACCTGCTTCATTTATTTTTCATGTTTGTTTAATTTATGTTTTTAGACAAGTAAAATGTGGAGGAAGAGGAGGTGTACCTGCCCATTCTGCTTCAGCCAGAAATCTAATTCTAAGAATGGACACTTTCTTAAAAATCCATTATTTCCCAGCTGAAGGTTTTTCATCTTCCCCAAGAGTGTTGATGAGAACTCTCACAACTCCCCAGGTCTCAGGAAACCGGATTACCAACATATCCTGTTCGCGTGCATGTGTGTATTCTGTGTTACCCACAGGCCACTTTCCACCCCACGTGACCTTTAGTTACCATCCGGAAAGTCAGGACCCAGATACCAGTCAGATTTTCCAGGCTTTGGTTTGGTTTAGACATTTTAGAAAATGTTACGAGTAGTAATTTAAAGAGACGTTTTGAGTGGCACGCATAGTGAATAGGAAGTTGTATATCCTGAAAGGAGGGGGAAAGGCTGTCCTGTGCTCTTTTCAGTAACATGCTTGAAAACGAGCATCCACAAGAAAACTTGCTACTGAAATGCACAAGGGAGGAGAGGAGAGAACATTTTGATTGATTAGAAGTCAGATACATGCCCCAGTTCTTAGGATTCAAGACTAAATTCTGAAGCTCCTGTTGTGTTCTTTAAAATTGTAATGTTCATTATTGGAGTTGTTTATAACAGTGCATCGAATTTTATTTTAGTCAGCATCTCTCAATATAAATGGACTGTAGTGAGTCAGTTAATACTCTGGAACAGGGGTAGATAAAAGATTGCCAGTGGCCTGCAAGCTAAGAAGCGTTTATTACCTTCTTATGTAAGGAATTGTTTAAAAAGAAGAAGAACGTGTGACAGAGACATGTGCATGGCCTGCAAGGCCTAAACTATTTACTGCCTATTTACTGCCTATTTACTGCCTAAACTATTTACAGAAAAAGTTGGCCCATCACTGCTCTAGAAGCTGGGTGGGTGAAGGCAGTTAACCCAGAGGTCCTTTAGGACATTGTTAATGAGGGCGTTAGTGCCTTTTTGGGGCGCAGTTCATTTTTTGGGCCTGTCACCATAGGATGTTTAGCATTCCTGGCCCCGTCCATTAGATGCAAGTAGTGGGCCCCCACGCTTTTCCAAGTACTCCCTTGGAGGGGTGGAACTGTCTTGGTTGAGAACCAGTGAGCCTGCTGAGATTTAAAAAACACCTTGTTAAGGTTTCTTCCTTCATTTCCTCTCAGTCAGAGAAACAGACTTGGAATTTGGCCCTTCATGGCATAGGGATCAACCACAGTGAGAGAGAATTCCAGTCACTGGGAGAATAGGGAGAATTTTCAGTGTGGAATAAAAAGGTTGTAAGGAGGCCATTTAATGAGTGTGTTTGTTGCTTGTTCACCCTTCAAGGCTTGTTCAGGTTGATGTATGATTTATAGAAAGTTTGTTTTGATGTTGGCCATGCTTTGGAAAGCATGTTCCTCTCTACGTGAGAGAGGAAGAGTGGCCATCTTTGGCCTTAATGTCCAGATGATTTTGAGATGTGTGGGAATCCGTATGGTGTACTTGAAAGACTTGTTCAAAGCCAATGTAAAGACGTAGTTTTGGCATCTTCTGAATAACCTGATATCCAGACTTAAGCCAGAACTCTGGGGTTAGAGAATTTTCCAGCCTGGGAGAGTCGACTGAGAAAAGTCCTCCTTTGGCTCCTTACCAAGTTAGACAAGGGAGCAATCAGCTGCTGAGTTCCAGCCAACTGGAATGTATGTGCGGGTGTACTATAAATCGTCCCTTAGGATTCAGCTCCTAGTCTGTGAAGAGCCTTCCAAATAAGAATGAGACCCTTACACTGGATCCACGTTCATTCTGCAGCTGCTGTAGGAGGGATAGAATAGTGAGGTGATGCTACTGGTAGTGAGTGGGAGCAGCTCACTTTGTATACAACACACTGTCTGTTGTGTGGGGTGAGGGACTGCACCGACGTTTCTGCTTTCCCCATGTTGCCTTTCTCACCAGTTTCCTATGTTTTTTAAAATTTCTGACCATATTTGTGGGGAGACGTGTCTGTAGTTCTGTTATTTGCAATCCCTCTCTACTCTTTAAGGTCCCAGGATTTCATCTGTCTGCTCTGTTTCCACTGTCTTGGGTGTGAGGTTTGGGCTAAGGTAGAGAATGTGAAATAGTTGTCTTCTTGGCTTGTGATCTTACCCCAGTCGGCAGACTCTTTGTTTGGTTCCAGGGGGAAACTTGGGTTTTTTCCCCTCCTGGAAGCCTTTCACTTTACTCATAAATATTTAATATTGAAGTTACTGCTCAGCTTTATTTTCCCAGGTATTAGTATATAGACTCCCTAGACCAGAAGGAACTGAAAATACTATCGAGATGCTTTTTGATGCTTGAGTCCCTGTAAAATGTATTTACCACGCATTTTTATTATTAAGAGCTTCAGTGATTTTTCCAGTTGTCTCTCATCTATCTATCCACTGATTCAAAATTTACTGAGTATCTGCTCTGGGAATCACTAGGCATCTCTGCTCCTGTTGCTCTTTCCATGTCATTCATGCCTAGAACATGTACGTAGGTGACATATTGTTCCCTGGTAGTATTGCTTTAGCTGAATTGTACTTCGGTATAAGGTCATCAGCCTATACTAAGACAAATAGTAAAGAGGCCTAGAGAATCATTGCTATTTGCATTACTTGGTATCTTCTTTGTGGAAACCCATGAGAGAAATTTTTGCTTTTAATATCAGAGATAGTTGTACTATGTGAGTTGTTTTTTTTTTAACCTCATGCACATTTACAATTTTGTTATTCAGAATAATTCTCTATTTTAATTGTTTCAGAGGTTAGAACTGAACTTGTAACTGGCTTTAATAAGTGTCAAGGATTTCTGGTATGCATTTTGTGTCATGTCCTTATTACTCCTGACCTCTAATCTTTTTTCTCTTTGGCTCCTCTTTCTTTTTTTATTTTATCTTGCAGTACAGCATATACCTTTATACGTGGCCTTAAATAATTGGCTTCACAGTTTTTTTTTTTTAATATAAATTTATTTATTTATTTACTTACTTATTTTATTGGCTGTGTTGGGTCTTCGTTGCTGTGCGCGGGCTTTCTTTTTAGTTGTGGTGAGTGGGGGCTACTCTTCGTTGTGGTGTGCAAGCTCCTCATTGCCGTGGCTGCTCTTGTTGTGGAGTACAGGCTCTAGGCGCGTGGGCTTCAGTAGTTGCAGCACATGGGCTCAATAGTTGTGGCTCACGGGCTTCCTGGAGCAGGGATCGAACCCGTGTCCCCTGCATTAGCAGGCGGATTCTCAACCACTGTGCCACCTAGGAAGCCCGGCTTCACAGTTTTATATGAACATTTTACTCTTTTCTCTTACTTATTCAGTTGTGAAACCTGTTTCTCAGGTCAGCTGGTCATCTCTGAGGGGATCAGGGTTTTTCTTGTCCCCATTCAGGTCATTTCCATAAATATTTATTGAATAGCTTTGTATGTTAATTATTATTCGAGGCACTGCACCTAGAAAGGTAAATGATATTGGTCCTTCATTCAAAGATATAGTATAGTAAGAGAAATGGATATATAAGTAAATACAGTGAAATGTTACAAGTGTTGTAATAGAAATATGTACAGTGTGTAGAGGTAATACAGAGGAGAAAGAAATTAACTCATGACGAACAGAGAAAACTACCTAGAAAGGTGATCTGTCCATCATTTTGAAGGATGAAAGAAGTTCTTTAGGGAGATGCGGGTAGCAGACTTTTCTGGCAGAAGGAACAACATGGATTAAAAACATGGTGTGGTTAGAAACTGAGTGGTTGCCTCTGAGATTCCTAGCCAGGAGTCTGTCATTAGAACATCTTAGGCCACAGTACAGACGTCCGCCCTGATGCCATCTAATCAGTCAGCTGGAACTGAAGATTCATCACAAAGTGGATACTTCTGGGGTTTTGATTTGGCCCAAGCTTAGAAGTGAATCCTTCAGATAGTTCTTCTCTGCTTTATTTTATGCATTAGCAAAGGTTGAGTCATCCTACAGTCATGCCTTCCATCATTCTGGGAAGCTTTCTGAGCCAAGCCCAGCTTGGCTTAGGAATAAGTTATGCTTTGTGTTGTAACCATTGGCAATAAAGTCCTGTTCTTGCTCTTCACACGCACAGTAGGACTGCAACTGCTGAAGCATATGGGAAAGAGGAGCTGGAATAATTCCTCTGCAGATGTGCATATTTCTGGGATATTTCTTTCTTGGTGAAGAAACTAAAATCTTATTCTATCTAATGAGATTTTTTGCTGACTTGTGTCACAGATCTCTGAGATGCTAGGCCCTAATTTAATTTGTAAAGCAAACTATTCTTAAGTCCGTTGACATTCTCTTTGAGGAAATTTCATTGGCATATTTTCTTTTAGACTTCTGGACAGATCTGTAAAACAGTATGACTTTTTAAAATACTTCAAAGTGATATATATCAAAAGGTTGGAGAAGACACTGGTAGATGCCCTTGGTGCCCGCTGAGAAGCTGTCCCTTGTGGCTGATACAGACTTGGAGTCAGATCTTCTGGATCATATTCCTAAATTTCTTTTTATTTCTGCGAACACATTTCTCAGTCTCTTTCCTTGTTTCTACGTCTGTAAAGTAGGATCTAGTTTACACCATCAACAGGTCTGGTGTAGCTTTCTGCACCTGGATGGAGCCACAGACTTTTAGCACAGTCACCTTCATTTTTACCACCTCAGAGTTAGAAGCTCGGTGGGGGTTAGGACATACGGGGCAAAGCGTATTGGCATGAAATAAAGGCTTTTTGTGGAACAGCGGAAAAGGTTATGATAATTTAAAGAAAACTTTATTACAGTATAATATACACACAGGAAAGTGCATATATTGAAGCCATACAGTTTAATAAATTGTCACAAACTTAGCAAACTGTGTAACCCAGTGTAATTGGTTTGTGACTTGTCATTTTCATGCTTCTCTTTCCTTTTGACTCCAAACTCACATTTTCCCTATACATTTCGTAGTCACAGTGACAGGAATAAAGCACTGTAAGTAAGTTAGGAAGAAGTTAATGCTTGTGATTTCCCTGCTTTCTGGTGTGCCTAAGATTGATTTTCATTGTTGAGAGAGGATAAGGACAATGAAGGGAATTGGATCAAAGGTAAGAAATTCGAAGGCGTTTGCTGTGTCTTTTGAACTAGATATTTTGAGTCTGGGAACCAGCACAAAAAGGATATGACTGACAGAAAACTAGATGGAAGCAGGCCTTCCTCCAGTCACAGTGAAACTGAGTCTCTCACCAAAAGTGTCATGGTTTTCGGCCTTAATGTTGAACTATCTGGCTGTTTGGGGAAAAGTGACATCATGGCCAGCCTGATCTTGGAGTTGCTTGGGTCCCGCTGGGGTGTGGGATCCCACAAGTTCTGTGTTGCATGTTTATAGCCTTGTCTTTGGTGTCCAGGTAAATACCAGGCTGCATCAATGCATGCTGTCGCCTATGTGTAACCCATTTTTATTCCAACCGTTTTCTTCCCTTTCTACTTCTAGCTGCCAGTGAGGTAGAGGTGACTCTGTTGATAAAGAACAGATACAGAAGTTTACATCCAAACCTGAATAACCATTTTTAACTCGAAACACTTTTCCTAGGAGTTGATGCTCCAGAATCCTTCCCTTATTTGGTGCCTTGCTTAAATCTGAAGCTCACATGAGATTGTCCGAGCTCCCTGCAATGCTGGTTATTTGCTTTTTGGTGCCCACAGCAGAGTGGTTTGTGAAAGCTTCTTTGTGACCACATCTTGCTTGAACTGAAGCTTCGCTCTCCTCTGGGTTCTGAGATTAGTTCTCACTCCTCCCTTTCCTGAGCGAGTCAGGGGCTTTCCTGTACTGGGGTAGGTTGGTAGGCAGGAGGATATGTTTTCAGGTGTTATTTTTTCTGGACTCTGCACAGTCCCTCGATGATAGTGTGGGAATGGACATATATTTTTTCATCTTGAAGAACTACTTCCTTATTAAACAGGCAGATTATGGGTTTATCTAGAAAAATATTAAGGTTTTTATTTTTCTAGTTTTATTACTGCTATTTTACTGATACGGAGAACAAGCTTTTATTCACGTTTCCCACTTTTCTTTTTTCACTCTTCTGGCTGGCATTATCCTAGGGTGCAGTTGTGAAGTGCTTCCACCAACTTGCATGATATGATCTAGACTGGAAGTACCTACTTCCCTTAATCTGTAAGACTTCTCGATTGGTTTGGCCTAGTGGTCTCTCAGTGAATGATAGTTGGAACCATTGGTGGGTTTTTGCTTGGGGTTGCTTTAGCTTTTGGCCTTAATAAACATCCTCAGTGTCATTCTTGGTTCTGCCAAAAAAGTTGCCCTTTTTAAAGGTGAAAGATTAAGAGCTCAGACTCTGGAACCAGATTTGGGCCAGTCACTTAACCTCTCTGTGCTCAGTTTTCTCATCTGTAACATAGAAATAATAGTAGTACTTGCCTCACAGGATTCTTGTGAGGTTAAATGGGCTAATAGTCATAAGGTGCTTAGAAATGTGCCTTACACAGAGAAGGTGCTGGAGAAGTTTTGACTGTTACTAAGGTGGTTGAGTATGACACACTTGTTTTGTTCAGCTGGGAAAACTTGAGCTCTCAATCTCTGAACTGTGTCTGAGTAGGTTGGGGTACTTTTAACTCCTAAAGCACAGAGCCAGCTCTGTAAAGTCAACCTGTCCCTAGTTGGGGGCTGCCCCCAAGCTTCTGAAAGGTGCAGTCCAGTAGTTAAAATCAGGTATTAGGCCACACTCCCACACTGCGTGGATTATATATCTGGGCAGAAGAGTAGAATAGGTTCTTCCAATCCTTTACTCCCATTGGCTGAGCCTTATTTGTGCTTCAGGGTGTGTCTTTTGCTCCTACCACATGGCAAGCCAGAAATTGTAAAAGTATGGGTATGGTAATCTTTCAAGCAAACTCTCCCATGTCCATCCATCTCTTCAACCAGCTGTCCATCACTACTGATAATTCCTGTGTCGTGGAACGTGGAAACAAATAATTCACTATAGGACATTAGTCTAGAGCTGTGCTGACCAGTGTGGTAGCCACTGGCTGTGTGTGGCTATTTCATTACAATGAAATAAAATAAAAAAATTCAGTTCCTCAGTCACAGCAGCCACCTTTCAAACACTCATTACCCACCTGGGGCTAAAGGCTGCTGTATTATTGGTCAGTGAAGATAAGGGACATTGCCGTCATCGTGGAAGAGTTCTGTGGACAGAGCTGGTCTAAAGACAGACGTGTGTGCGTATAATTAAGGTGTACTGTGATACCCACAGAGGCAAGTGAAATGGTCTCTGAGTCTGGAGGAGGAGGTGTCAAGCTCAGCCTGGAGGTAGAGGGGTTGGGAGGAGGGGATTAAGCAAGGAAAAGTAGGGCTTTATTAGGTACAGAAAGGAGAGCATGAGAAGACGTTGGATGGATGTTGGGCACAGCAACAGGAAGAACATGGTGAATTTGGGGCACCATGAATAATTGTTTGTTGCGGAAGGGCAGTCTCTGTGGAGACAGGAGGAGCAGCCAAAGACCAGACTAGAAAGGCTATTTGTTCACCAAGTATTTATAGGTTACCTTCTATGAGTCTGCTGGCGGTGGTGAACAAAATCCACAAAGTCATGGTGTGTGTGTAAAAATGGGCGATAAGTGCTATAAAAACAGTGTAAACTAGAGCAGTGGTTCTCAAACTTTGCTGTACAGTACTGTCACCTGGGAAGCTCTTAAAAATCCTGATGCCCAGATTTCACCCCCATGCCAATTAAATCAGAATATCTGGAGACAGAAGCCAGGTATCCATATTTGAAAAAGAGTCATAGGCGATTCCAGTGAACCGTAAAGGTTGGGAGCCACTGGGCTAGAGAGTAAATATGGCCCCCCGACAACACCCCCATGCCCCTGAGTGGGAATGTGCTTGGCACATTCAAGGGTCAGGAAGCTGAGGAGTGGAGGATGATTATTATACAGCACCTTTTGTAGGCCATTGTAAGGACTTTGGCTTTTATTCTGATGTTAGCTGTGGTCTCTTCTTGTCCAGTCTCTTGAGCTGGAATGTAGCAGATACAGCTGTTACTCAGGATCAAAATCCTTAAATCCCGATAGTACCCTGTTTTCCTTTGAATACTTTTGGGTTTTGCCAAGTTATTCTCCAGAAAGAGAGAGCTTTAAATTCTCGTAAGTAGTGATGAGTGTGTTATTTCCCTCCAGCATTAGTATTAGTACTGTACTGTGAGTTTTTTCTGTGTATTACCTAGATAATCTATTTTACCACTATCAAATCTATGTATTTTAACATTCTTCAACAGTCACTTACGGAATATGTATTAAGTACCGAACACTACGCTAGGCTGTTTAAAAATATTATTGAACAGAAATAAGATCAGAATATCCAAATTATCTCTGGAAATGAAGTCAGTGTTTCACTTAGTTTAAGACTTCTGCATGATTCTAAAGACTTCTACTTGGTTCTGAGCCACTGCTGGTCTCTGTAAATTGAGTTACTTAGAACTAGGACCATTGGGGTTTAGGGACAAGGGATCGCGACTGAGCATGGAATGATCGTTTTCCTTGTCTTCCCTCATTTCTCTGTCTCTGTTGCCATTGGATAATTATGGCATCTTCTTAACTGGTCTCCTGGCCTCTAAATATTTTACCCTGCTCCCCCCCCCCAAAAAAAAAATTAAAAAACAATTTAAAATTTCTAAACAGTAGTCAGAATGTCCTTTTAAAAATGGAGGTTTGCTCATGTCACTTTCCTGCTCAAAACCCTTCAGGGGCTTTGATTAAGATCAAACTCTTTCACAAGGTGTTCTACCAACTTGGCCCAGCCTAGTTCTCCAGCTTCCCTCCTCCAGAATCACTCACCTGGCTATGCCAGTCTACAGCATGCCACTCTTTGGACCATCCCACATGCCATTCCCTTTGCTTATGACACATAGACATGACTCTACCCCACTTTTCCTCTGAGATAGCGGATGCTCTGCTGTGGAAATACACAGCATCCTGTACTTCCCCAGTCACAGAACTTTGTGATTGTGTCACCCACAGAGCAGGGATTATCTCTGCCTTGTTCATGGTTCATGCACAGTGTCGTGTACCTAGAAGATGGCAAGTAAGTTTTTGTTGAAGGAATGAATGAATGGGTAGACACTGAGAAGGGCCTCACCGTCATCAATACGCTCTTGACCCATTCATTTAAAAGACGGTTTGAGCTTCTGTATGTGCCTTTGGAAAACTATTTTCTGGTTGCCCACCTGATCACCAACTGGGGACTTCAGCCCTTTCCTCTTCTCTCCCACTTTGTGCTGTTGCAAAGATGTCCGAGCTCCACCGTTTTTTGGGTGGATGGGCATGAGAGTTCCCAGGCTCTGAGAGAGATGAGTCAGAAAGGGGAGTCATTCAGAAAGTAACTTAGTCAGAGCTACAGTGTTGCCCTTTGGCTGAACTTTCTCTCTTTCCCTGTATACCTTGAGATGCTAAGCTGGTGGCACTTCTGAGCTGTAGATTGTCAGACCACACAGCACAGGGATTCATAAACCTTTCCCTTGATTAGGGATGTTTTGGGAAAAGTCCTGGGTCTCTCTGGCCTAAGTGAAATATTGATTGGGCTTGGCTGTGTCATGTTTCCACCTGGTTACTTAGTCCCATAGTGGCTTCCAAGGTGGAAACCTTGAGAGCCCCATTTATATTCTCTGTAACATTTGGGGCATTTGAGTTCAAAAGCTTTGAGAGCAGCAGTCTTTTGGCGTTTGGTGTATTTTGTGCTATCATAGAATAGAGTGGTGTTTGCTCAGAAGCTGGCAAGAAAGATTAGATTTAGTTAGAACTGTACGTTTGTGGGCTTTTAGAATTGGAAGGAACACTGTGGATTGGTGATTCCCCTGAAGTGGTAGGTGGGAGGGTAGGTGTCAGAACATCCTGAGAGGTGGGGCTTCTTTTAAACAGCCCCTGAAAATCATTGCTGTTTCGAGTGTGTGTGTGGTAGCCCTCAAGTATTGTGCAAGTACAAACATTTTGAGATCCCAGTGTTATAGATGAGCCCAGGGATCAGCAAACTTTTCCTGTGAGGGACAGATAGTATTTTAGGCTTTGGGGCCATACACTCTGCTATAGCTGCTCAGCTCTGCCTTTGTAGGGGGAAAGCGGCCACAGAAAATACGAAACAAATAAGTGTGGCTGTGTTTCAATACAACTTTATTTGTGGACCCTGACAGTTAAATTTCATGTAATTTTCACGTGTCATGAAAAATTCTTTTGATCTTTTTAACCATTTGAAAAAAATATAAGAACCATTCTTAGCTCATAGGCCATAGGCCATACTAAAGAACCCTTCGGCCATGATTTGCTGATGCATGATCTATCTGGCCTGGGGATTCCCAAATCGGGTTGTCTTTCAGAATTACCTGGAGACCTTTTAAAAATGCTGATTCACGGTCCCCTCTCCCCTCCCTGAGGATTCTGATTCTGAAGGACTGCAGGATCTGTATTTTTTACAGAAGCTCTTGTGTTGCATACACACTCAGGGTTATGGGATCACTGATGTTGATCTCACCCAGCCTTCTCGTTTTATAGTTGAAGAAACAGCCTTAGAAAGTTGATGTGACTTGTTGATGGTTTTATAGCAAATAAATGGCATAACCCAAATGTGAACCCATGTCTTGAACCCAGGTCATTGGTCTTTGTTCCTACCATTCCGTACTACTCTCTTCCCCCCAGTAAACAATTGAGCAGTAAATACAGAATAGTCACACATTGGTGGTTCTTTCTTTTCTTTAGACCTAGTGCCAGTTTCCCTCCTGAGAGCCAGCTGGGTACTCTAAGCTCGGCTTTCCCTCTGCTTGCTGGCTGGGTTTTCCAGAACTGACTGCTGATTTGACATTTAGCCCGATTTCCCTCTGGTCTGCTGGCTTTTTAAGCAGGAGAGATAATGAAGTAATAGCAAGTAAATTGCTTTAATGTAAGACTTTGTTGAGGCAGCACCAAGCTGCAGTGTGAGAGGGAGAGCTGTTGTTTCAAGGGGTGCATTCGTTTTAAGAAGCATGCTTTACACTTGAATTCACATGGCTCAGGTCCAGCTGTCTAAGTAGGACATCTCTACATAGAACTTGGGCTTAATTAGAGCTAATTGAGCTGTCATGCTGCCCAGAACAGCTCAGGGGTGAAAAAACTGAAGGTGAGGAGTAATCACCATACCTGCCCCACCTCAGCCTCAGTGTGGCTCTTTGGGATTTGACAATTGATTTTTGTGATTTGTTCTGTCTCCCTACAAGGCATTTGAGTCTTGCTACTTGACTTGCCTCTACATTTTTCTTTACCTATATCCTGGAAAGAGAAATACTGAAAGTTCTAATGAACAATTCTTATTTATTTATTTATTTATTTATTTATTTATTTAAATGGACAATTCTTACTCCTACTGTATGATGATTATACTGCTGACTTAGCAGTAGGCTTCCGCACTCTGTGTGCCATGCCCTCCTTCCTCACTTTCTCTATCACCTCCTTAGATCTCCCTGCCACAGACTTTTCCTGGCTGAGGGATAGTGACAGCAAGGGAAGCACAGTGCCTCCTGGTACCTTCATAGTCAGAAGGCCTTGTCTTAGGTTTTGGAGCATAAATGATGAGTTGGCAGGTTGGTATGTTATTTATCTTTTATTCTTGGACTACAAGTTCTTTGGCTTTGGGGACCCTGTCTTGTTGGTCTGCTCTTTTTCTTTTATTTTTTTCTTTCTTTTAATATTTATTTATTAAATAATTTATTATTTATTAATTGGGTCTTAGTTGTGGCTCGTAGGCTCCTTAGTTGTGGCTCGTAGGCTCCTTAGTTGTGGCTCGTAGGCTCCTTAGTTGTGGCGTGCAACCTCTTAGTTGCAGCATGCATGTGGGATCTAGTTCTCTGACCAGGGATCAAACCTGGGCCCCGTACGTTGGGAGCGCAGACTCTTACCCACTGCGCCACCAGGGATGTCCCTCTTGCTCTGCTCTTGATTGTGCCTGGCAGGGGAGCACAGGGGTGAGGGTGGGCAGCTTCGCCTCTCTGCTCACATTCTTCTCCACCTTGTGATTTCAGTGCTCTAAGGAGATGGTAACTGGGCTTTGATGGCAGGCTCTGAGAGTCCTGGATGTTTTCTAATGGGTACCATTGAAATTTGGTCTTCACGTATGTTGTCTCATATCTAAGAGGACAGAGTCCCCCTTTTAAAAGACAACAAAGTTTTTTTTTTTTTAAGTACTTGGTATATAAAAGGAGAGACATTCCAGATGAATAAATTAGAGAATGATAGTTTCTATTCCTCAAAACACTTTAAAGATGCATGCTGGAATTCCCCTTAATACTGAGTTCTCCTACTGTCCTTAAAATGATTCATTTTTAGAAATTCAGTTTTCCACACAACTTTTTAGAAGCAGGAACAACTGTTAGGAATTAAAATTGGGCATGTTTCAGAATCCTCTGCTCTGGTGATGCCTTGCTGCCTCTGAGCAGCTTCTTTTCCCTTCCTCGCTCCACAGTTCACAAAGCACGTCGACGGTGATAATAACCAGGGCTTGCGTGAGACATTTACTCCTCAAAATGCTTTAATTTCTATTATTTCATTTTATCCTTTCAGCTCTGAGTTAGGTAACGTCAGTGGTAGAAATTCCGTTTTACAGTTGAGGAGCAACCCAAACCATTTGACTCATAACCCCATAGTTAATGGCAGGACAGACTTTGTTGTGAGTGTCTGGAGACCTACCCATCCAACTATTGCCATTAGTGTCTCTTTGGGTCATTGCTTTTATTTATTTATTTATTTATTTATTTATTTATTTATTTATTTATTTATTTTTGGTTTGATTGCTTTAATTTTTTTTTAAATTGGAATATAATTGCTTTACATTCTTGTACCAGTTTTTGAGGTACACCAATGGGTCATTGCTTTTAGATGGCACAAAAGACTCAGGAGTCCATAGTGAGTTGGTTTTGTAATTGACCGAAGAGCCAGGAGCCATTTAATAATTCTAACACTGTCTCTCAGGGCTACACCCAAGAGACATTTTTTGTGAACAGTATATGATTGCATGAGAGAGATCTAGAGGCAGATAGTCTCACCATACAAGGAGAAACACTTCTTTCTCTACCTGAATGAGACCATCTGAATGTATTGTTAAGAATCAGAAAGTCCCAAACATAAAGCCAATCCATGGTGATGTGTTGGAGAGGGAGGAAGCTCAGACTAAGACTTTCCTTACTGTGGACTTGGTATTGGTTAAGTTTTCCAAAAATATTGCCTCAGCATTTGCTGAGTGCATGTCATTAATACGCAGTGGTGCTTAGTCCCATTTTGATCAATGTGTAACAAATCTACTTCCTCAGTATAACATGCTTTACCTCTCTCTAGAATGTGTCTACATTTTAGCTCCTTTCCTACTCAAAATGTTGGTGACAAATAAAGAGAAACTATATTTAGGGTAACAGGTACTTTCAGACTAAAAATAAAGCAGTGGTTCTCATTAACCAAGATCAGCAAGAATGTGTGTATAGTTTGACAGAGTTCTCTAAGATTCCCTTCACTATCAGTAGTTGAAAAACAATGCGTTGAAATCCACTTTCCACTCGCTACGAGTAAAATACGATAATGGCAGGAATTCGGGTAATTTAGTTGGCTTCATCTACTACCCTAAGGGAAAGATGTTTGGGAAGTATAGCTAGAACCGCAGTATTAAAAAAACCTCATGGTGCACTCATTTTGTTCCAGGAGGCATTGTAGGTCACACAGTGTGTTTCCTACCTAATCGGTAAGGAAAACTTCAAAGTAAAACTGAACGGCTTTTCTAGGTGCTGTTATTCCCTCACTGGCCCTTCATGAATAAGCTTACCAGTTCCCTTTCTGAGGTAGATGGCAGTTTAAGGGGAGGAGAACTGTTTTGGAATCAGAAGACCTGGGTTCAAGTTCTAACTCTGCCATTTACTGGTTTAAGTTGCTTAAATTTCTGAGCTATCTTGTGACTTGGGGGATAGTAATTGGCTTGAATGAGGTGGGTTAATATTGTTCTGTTTCTACCAAAGTATCCTATATATATATAAATATAACTAGTTATGGTTGAGTTATCTAGTTTTTGATTGGCAGCTGGAAAAAGAGACAGTTGCGTTAAAAGATTAAAGAGAGAATATATATTTTTAGCTTTTTATTTTGAAATAATTTTATACCCATAGAAAAGTTGTAAGAATAATACAGAGAACTCCCGTATATCCTTCACTGGATGCTCCAGTTGTTAACATGTTACCACTCGCTCTACCATTCATTGGGAGAAAATGTTCAGCTGACACTTGAGTGTTTACACGTGACACTTGAGTGTTTACACGTGCCGAGCATGTGTTTTTACTTGCTTTATCTCACGTACCTTAGCATATAGGTACTATCATCTCCATTGTGTAGAAAGAAAAATTTAGGGAGGTTAGGTCAGTTGCCTGAGACCCCACAGCAGGTTAGTGGCAGAGGTTTGAGGGGTAAGTTTTTCACCACCTTCCTTTGCATTCTAACCCAGGCCTTGCCACTAACAGTGGCAGAACCCTTGGCCATTTATTTTGCAGCAGTTCCTCATCTTTCCATTTTGTTCATGGAGCCCAGTGTCCCCTGCCCTGACTCACCTCACTGTAGAGACAGGTTACCTTCCATGAAGTATCCTTTTTAGCTGCAGAAATCAGTGTTTGGTCTAGTATTGCTGATTAAATGTAATTTGTTTAAGCAAAAATATACTGAAGATTGTATGCAGTTTGTGGTTGAAGTCATTGATGAGGTGAGAATGCCCTCCTTTCCTCACACCCAGTGTCCTTGTGAAATTGGTGGAACTGCCACAATTTGATTGGTTTTCTGTTTTGCAAGGGTATAAACCAGAAGAGGTTTTTCCTCTTGGGCAGAGCATCCAGGGTGCTGGACTGTTCCTTGCCCAAACCACCACCTTGAGATCAAGATTCTTGATCCCTCTTCCTGTTTAGCTACAGGGCCCTTAGCATATTGCTTCCAGGGGACCAGGGAAGATGACAGGGTTTGGTCTTTAGATTATTTCCACTTTCTTTGGAGTTGAATTTTTTTTCCCCTGCCTTGTTTTTGCTCAGAGGAATGTCTCCCCGAAGTTCTGATAGAAGTAGATTTTCCTAGAACCTTGAACTGAGATTGCAGATTTGGTAGCTCGTGGATGTGAGCCAGATGTGGCTGGCAAATGTGTGTTTTTTGCTTGCCTGATGTTTAATTTTTCTTCATTAGTAGCCAACATTTAAAAGCCAGAGGATTTCACGTAAAAACCCAGCTTTCAGTTTTTCTTTAAAAGAAAAGGGGAAAAAAAAAAGGGAAGATTTGAACTTTGTTTTTAAAAGCTGGAGAAGTACCATTTGATAAGCTAGTTAGCAGTGGATTACCTTACCCTTGGTTACCAAAGAAGAGTTCTGTTTTCCGGGCAGGTAGAAAAACAGCTCGTAAGAAAAGTAGGCACTCATCTAAGATCATCATCATCTCTGTCCTGTCCTTGCTGGTGTTTCAATTCCATCATTGTGGGGACAGAGTGACTCCTAGGTGGCAGAGGGCGACAGGCATCTTCCTTTCCAGCCAGCTTAGTTGGGATTCAGTGCTTCGCTCCCTGCACTCAGGCACTACTGCCAGCAGGGGGTGCTGTCTGCTCACCGAGCCTGCTTTCATCTTGGCTCAGCTGAGCAGCAGCTGTTGGGCATGGGCCCTGGGTCCCTGTGAGAGTTTGGGCATGTTAATTTGGTTCCCATCCCTAGTGCCCACCCCTTAGACCCTGGCCAGGTTATTGTGTCACCAGGGACTCTGTTCAGTAACAGGAAACTGGGGAAAGTTTAATTGTTTTCTCCTCTCTCTTTTTCCCATGCAGCTGAACAAAAGGTTCATCCTCAGTTTTCTCCATGCCCATGGGAAGCTGTTTACCCGGATTGGGTAAGTGTGCAGGATGTTTATTTTATTTTCCTACATTACAAGTCATTTTGGAATTTAATATTGTTAGCAACTAGACTGTGTTTGTAACTGAGGGCACAGGGTGTGAATTCTTAGGGGCCTCCACCTTCTCTCCTCTTCCCTTCACTCACTCTCCTACTGTGTTCATGAAGTTTGGGAAACATTACTCTCCATCCCTCTGGCTCCCCTTTCCCTACCTTTAGTAAAACCCCCTTTTAACCACAGTCTTTTCCCACCCCCACCCCTACTCCCTCTGGGTTTCTCTTTCCTCTGCCTTCCGGCTCAGCCCCCAGTGAGCTCCTCAAGGAAGTCATGCTTAGTCCCCGGGTGCAGCTGCCAGGGGTCCTCCTTGGGGGAAAATACTATCCACTAATTTTCCCTTAAAGAGAAGGGAAAATTAGTGGACAGTAATTTCTTTCCTCCAACTTTTTCTCTTCCTTCGAGCCATACCCCTTCCTCCTGTGCTCAGTTTCCTGCACCGTATTGCTGAGTTCAGTGAATGCTAAGACTTTGCTATGGTTTCACCATCCGCCATGGGTTTCCATACAAATCTCAGGGAAGGTGGTGTGTGTGAGAACCTGTTACTTAACCCATTACATCTCTGGAAAGAGATCAAGTTTTGAGTATCCCTGTGGTGGTGGAGCAGAGCTTCTCCTTGCTGTGTAAAGCCGGTGCCCCTGTGCTGAGTGCCTCATTATTCCAGGAGAGGAATGGGTGGCAGTGCCCTCAGGTCTTCTCTGCATTTTAGTGTTTTCTGAGTTGGAGGTTTTATTGTGAACTACCCTTTGAGGTGATTTGTTTTGGATTATAGCTCCCCCAGTTGTTGTTAGTGTTTCCCTTTCACTTTCTGTCATAACCTTGTAAGTTTGTCTGTAATGCTCTAGAAGGTTTCCTTAGTGGGAGAAGCTGAAAGGCTTTGTCCTGCTTGAAGAAACCCTGTTTGTGGATGGTGAACTAGGAACTGTGCCTTTTACATATTCACTTGTGATCCACCTGGGCAAGAGTGACAGGGATGGCTATAGTCTTGATTTTGAAATGAGTTGGGAAACTTGGAATAGTGCCAATAGATGCATCTCTAGTAGCAGAAATAAGTGTGAAGTGATTCACTCAGCAAAGTAAACTAGGTGCATCAGTAGCACCCCACCCCCACCCCATCCCCATGTCAGCTCAACTCTGGCAGGATTTTTTGCTTAACACTGTTGCATATCCCCAGCACCTGGCATGTAGTAGGTACTCAGTAAATATTTGTTGTAGGAATAAGTGAATCATTACAAGAAATGGGTAGATTGTGAAAGACTGGAGAGAAGGATCTAGTATGCTATTGGGTCATAGTAGACCCAGGCTAGTCACTAGTGAGTAATGTAAAGCTGCAGTTTCAGGGTGGGTAAGATGATATTTTTTCATAAAATAGCACATCATACCAGAAATACTGTTGTACTGCACTTAAAATAGGTGCTGTGGTTCCTTATCTCTTTATTTCTTTTAAAATTCTCATTTTAAAAATCTTTTCCTTACTTCCTTTCTAGTCAGTATTTTATCTTTTTTCCTTTTTCTGTGTTCTTTAAATTTCTACGTACTTTTGTTCTAAGTCAGGGTTTCTCAACCTCTGTACTGTTAGTATTTTGAACCTTACAATTCTTTGTCCTAGGGGCTGTCCTGTGTAGGATGTTTAACAGCATCCCAGGCTTCTGTCCACTACATGCCAGTAGCATCCCTTCTCTCACCCCCAGTTCTGACAATTAAGAATGTCTCCAGACGTTGCCAAAATGTTCCCTGTGGTGCAAAATTGCTTCTGGTTGAGAACCACTGCCCGAGGTATTTCTTACCTCTGTTAGAGACTTTTAGAACTAAAAAAATTACAAATCTTGGTCCAGAATATAGGAATGTTTAGGAGATATATGTATGAAAAATCAGGTTAAGCATTAGAACCTTATTTTTTCTGCTTTTTAAAATTCTTATATTTAGATGTAGTTTGGAGAAAGTTTGAGAAAGAATCACAATAATGATTAAAAAGCTGGAAAATGATTTCTGAGAGGACAAATTAATCTTAAAAAAAAAAGTAAGGTTAAAAAAAAGTTTATTTAGAGACAGCTGTTGGAGGTACCCAACTGTGTTTAAAAATTAGAGTCATAACCAAATAGTTTTGATTTCTGAGGGACGACAGCGAGAGAAAAATAGGCTTATGTTGCAGCTGGAGAGGTTTGGGTTAGGTGTAAGAAAATTTCACAGAGGGAGGATGTTCAGGAATTTTCTTCCCTGGCAGTCTTGAAAAACGAATAGATTGGTTCATTTGTCAGAGGTGGTTTGCTGTGGTCCAGATCATTTTTCAAGATCTTTTCCATTCCTGCATGTAACATATTCTGTTGGCAAACAGATAAGGCCAGTCTAGTTCCACCTTCATAACCAGTGAGTTGTGGTAGTGTTCACATGAGGGAAGTGTATGTACATGCTAGGCACCCCAGCCTCTCGGTGAGTATTTCTCTTGTGCTCTCCTGGAGGTAAAAAGAGAATTGAGCCCCATATTTATTCTGGAAGGCAGAAACAGCAATCATTTTTCTATTGGGGGGAAAAAAAGTATAGAAGTCTGCAAGACTAGAAAAGCAGTGAGCCCAAGCCACACACAACAGCATGGACTGATGCCTAATTACCAAGAAGATGTGAAATGTGGGAGGCGTTGAAAACGAATTAAGAGTGAGGAGACGGTAATGGGGAGCAGCTGAAGACACATCCACTGTCCCGCCTGCCTGCCGAGAAGAGCCCCCAGCCAGGCTCATCTTCCCTGTGCCCCAGGTGCCCCATTGCATCAGTGTGCGCTCGTGGGCCTACTGTGTGCAACACTTGTCTCCTTCCTCCCAGCAGCCAGCAAAAAAGAGGTTCGGAGTGTCAGAGGCGATCAGATGCCAAAAAGAGTTTGTTTTTCTCCCCTGACTAGTTATGAGACCTCGAGAGGGAACAAGTCAGAGCCTCTGTGGGCTCTGGTTTCCTTATCAGTAGTTTGAATAGATGATCTCCAAGGTCTGTTCCAGTCCTTATGTTCTGTAGCACTATGATTTTTTTCTCTCACTGTTACCCTGTCACAACGGCCTAGTTGTTTTGTTTTGTTTTTTTGCTACTGGTTCGCTCCTATCTTGTTCAGCTTTTTAAAAATTAAGATGTTAAGAAAAGTTAGGGAGCCTGATTCTTTTCTGCAGAGAATGATGTCTGGCCCAGCTGTGTTCCCCAGCATCTTAGAGGTTGGGTCCTGTCCCATTAGTCACTGTCTGAGTCACTCCCGGGTCTAGGTCCCAGGATTGTCTGAAAGGTTGGTTTCTTGAAACTGCCATTCAAATGAGACAAGGTGTCTCTACAGAGATCACTTCAGAAAGCAGTCACTGAAGTCAGCGAAACACATATCCTGAAAGTGATCGTCCCTTCTGCAGCTTTAAAGGAAAGGGCCAGAATCCTCTCGGGCTCAGGAAGAGGAATCAGGCAGAGGTGCTGTGTGGCTCCTGACAGACACTGGCTTTCCCGGAGAGAGGCAGATCAGACCTGTGCTCGGACTCCTCTGAAAGCGGTTGGGAGGCCGGTAGCCTGTAGACTTGATTTGTGACAAATAGAACAATTTTGCTTCTCATTATAGCCTAGGTTGAAGTTACCACTTTAGTTTTCACTGCTTGCCGAGTCATGCTATTTGCACAGCTTCAGGATCTCTTGGAATTCAAAGACTCATGTTAATTTTGGACTGTGAATTGTTAAAAATATAATGTTTGCATCTTGATTTATTTTTAAAATTATAAATGTGTTGTATACAAAAGCCAGAAGTATTCATTGTAGGGGAAACCTTTTTACTATATACAATGCTTATTGTAAGATATTTAGAAAACCCAGCAAAAAGAAGAAATAAAACATTATCCCTTTTCTCACTATCCAGAGATAACTATCCATCACTAACACTTGGTGTATATTTTTAATCTTGTTTTCTATACATCGCACACACACATTCTCTTAGTTATATTTTACAAATAATGTATAAAGAGAGATCACGTTAAACTACTTTAAAACTGTCTTCATTTAATATATGTTGAACTTTCCCTCACGTGATTAAAAAATCTAATACAGCTTTTAAAAAATAGAATTCAATTGTATGGATGTGCCGTCTTAGTCATCGACTGTTGTTGGGCGCTTTACGCTGCTTCCAATTTTTTGCTGTTTATAAATTGCGATCTTTTTATGCTTTCCGTCCTCTTCCTCTGCTGCCACTGCTGCTTCTTCTTGCCTAAAACTTTTACAATTATTACATAAGTAATATGTAAAACCTCCTTACAAAAGTATAACATTCTTTCCTAAAATTTCTTTCAACTCTCTCCCAACCCCTTGCCCTCCAAAGAGATAAGGCTGGACATCAGGTTACGTATTCTTCCAGATCTTTTTTACTGCATTTACATACTTACACATGTAGCCATAAAAAAACCATAATTTTATTTTGGGGTTTTTTTCCTAAACAAATTGTATACTGTCATTATCTCAGTTTTACTATAATTTTCATTCTGCAATACGGGGTGGAGCGAAGAGAAAGAAATAAAACTACTTACAGGTATTCGAGGCCAAAAATCAGACAGCATTTTGGTTATGAAATTGGGCGCTAGAAACGCCGTTACTGAGCTCTGAGGAAGAATTTTTTATCTGTGCGTCCTTCAGTTGTTGCCTTACAAAGCTGATTTTGTCTGAGAACTCCATCTTTCCTCCTATCTCAGAATTGAAGTTACTCTAACTTATATCGTTATGCATTTCATTTCTTTTGTTTTAATCATGTTGGACTAGTTGAAAGGCGAACAGGGGATTTTTTTTTTTTTTTTAACTTTCAAAAAAAAGAAGATGTGGACATTTGGCCTGGAGGCTTCAGTCTAACCTAGGGAGTGTTAATGGATCTATTTCAATTCCCATCCCAGGGAAGAGGCTTCCTCAGACACAGCCTCGAAGCAAGACTGTCCCACGTGACACTTCTGTCGTGTCGTTCTGTGCTGGCTCTCTACCGCCTTTCAACACGGAGACACATGGCTCTGAAACTTGCGCAGTGTGGCTGCTTTTCAAGCAGAGTGAACTCTCTGCTGTTCTCGTAATGAGACGCGCTAGCCCCCCTCCCCACCTCCAACCAGAAGGAGTGCTGCACAGTGTCAGGATTTAAAATGAAACCTTTGTTATAACCCATGGGGAAAAATGGATCCATTCCAGCCCCGAACATATCTCTCTCTGCCATTCCAAACCAACCGAGAGTTTTAATGGTTCTGAAACTTTTGGGGTGGAGGAGTAGGGGAAGAGTGTGTTTTGGTTGTTTTGTTGTTGTTGTTGGGCGGTGGTGGCAGGGGTGGGGGTGGCACTTGCAATGGCATGTGGGGGGAAAAAGCAAATGCCTGGCATGTTTTGTGCCCGTGAAAATGAGGACAGCTCCGCAGAGAAGGGCACTGGAATATAAACTGTAATTGACCCATAACTGTGGCATGACTTCCGGGTACTAGGAGGTCAGTCATAGGAGTTGCCTCCAAGGGCAAGGAATGAAGATTGCCAGGATGCCAGAAAGCTCCGGAGTTTTGTAACCCGGGGAGGGTACTGTTCAGTGGGGAAAGGGCCAAAGTTCAGGTGAAAGGAGAAGCTCCTTTTCCTAGGACTTGAAACTGTTTTGTATCTTTTGAGGAGGATTCCCTTCCCTGTGGCTTTCTAGAAGCTATTTGTTAATCCAGGCTGGAGCTCTTCCTCACCCCACCCCACAGTGTACCACAAGCAGTTTGTTTGTTTGGGGGATGGGTTGAGGATGGATAAAAGATCCTCTACTAACCACGAGTTGTTCAGCATGGCCCTAAGGCCCGTGTGCCTGGTTTCTCTCTCTAGCACCAAGTTTGAATTTGCTTTTTAGTTCTGAGGACTTCAGCTGTGGTTTGTTCCTGTTGCCAGAGGAGCTCCAGGCATGCACCACTGTTTGTGGCCACATTTGGCGAGCAGTGGTTTGAATGACCTCTCTTTAGGAGCCCTGGGTCACTGGCTGGATTTCTACCTCCCTGCATTACAGGCTCTTCCTGTATTGGGAGTGGCAGTTGGCCAGGGCATTATATTTCCACTGGCCTGATGAGCAGAGGCTTGTGAGAGGGAGGAGGACAGCAACACAGGAAAGACCGAAACAGATCATCGGGGGCCCTAGGTCGAGGGATTCTTCCAGGGGAGATTCGGCATCCTTAGGTGGAGCGATTAGTGTGAGAGTCCCTAAGCAGACAGCAGCAGAACTGCATCTGGTTTTCTGAAGTAAAGCATCTTTAGATTCGCGTACCTCTTCACAGAATGTGGTTTTCATACCAGAGAGTTTGGGGAATATGCCGGTCTTAGAGCTTAAAGGAAATTTGTTCGCTATTTAGAAAAACTGATTGTTTCAGAGAGAAACTTTGATTTCACCCTGAATTCAGTTATTGCCAGAGGTTAGGAAATAGCATACCAAAGCATAATAACTCACGGCAATTTCTCCAAAAATTGAGTTGTTTCCATCTCTAAACCCTGAACACTTCTTTCTCGTAAATTTGCTCACAACCTTAGGGTACTAGGAAGGCTTGTGAAAGGAGCAAAGAAATGTCCTAGGTGTTAGCTGTCTGCTTTTCTGAGAGAGAGAGAGACAGAGAGGGAATGAATGAGTGTGTGTGTGTGTGTGTGTGTGTGTGTACACCAAGTGCTCTTGGGGATGTGCCTCACTGATGGGCTGACTGTATTTGTAGGATGGAGACATTCCCTGCAGTGGCCGAGAAGGTCCTCAAGGAGTTCCAGGTGTTGCTGCAGCACAGCCCCTCTCCTGTGGGAAGTACCCGCATGCTGCAGCTTATGACCATCAACATGTTTGCTGTACACAACTCCCAGCTGAAAGGTAAGGCACGTCCAGTATCTTTATCCAGGCAGATAAAAGATTAATGTAGCTTTTTTCCTGTGCTGCCATACCACTGCACAGTCCCCCCAACACACGCACAAACACACACACACACACACACACACACACACACACACACACACCCTTTTCCTCCATTGCCTTTCAGATCTTTAACTTACTCTCTGAAATCTGTATGACTCTCTAGTGCTTGGGTGGGATGGTTGGAGGGAATCATGGGTATAGAGCTTAATCTGCAAACCCAGAGATGCTGTTGCACATCTGGCCATGCTAAAGGCAGCAGCAAGGCCTCTTGGAGGCTGCAGACCCAGAGCCTCTCCCAGGGGGGAGGCATTGCTGAAATGTTTCGCTGCAGAGACCATACGCTTGGCAGGGATTGGGAATAGCTGTTTCTGGACTCATGTACCCTGTTTGTTCAGTATGGAAAAGTCTAGTTCCCCATGGGATATCCCTTGTGGGAGTCTGCCAGGGAGTAAGAACAGAGAATTGATGAGCTTCGGTGAGTCAAATCTGGAAGCACAAAAATCACCAGGCCCAGAATTTGGCACATGTACTGGTGTGCATTCTGAAGTGCTTTTCTGAACACTGGCAGGGGGCGGGGGTTTGACACAAGCTGGGGAATAGGGTAGGAAAAATGGGGGCAGGGTTTGCTGATCGACAGGATTTTTAAATGTTCTGATGACCAAGTCACAGTTGAAGGATGTTACTGGATCCCTTCCCTTCCCTTTCCTCCACCCCACTGAGGTAAGGATGATGTGGTTTGACTTGATGGAAATCGGTACCATGGAGAGGTGACATTACTTTTGTGTGTTTGTTTGCAAAGGAGATTTGGTCCACGCTGCCAAAGAATTATTTCAGAGCAGTGACAGAGCATGGCTGGTCTTGGGGCTGGAAGCTTATTATCTGCAATGCCAAGAAGCGGGAATTACTCTGTGGAGACGCTGTTGTAAAACAGACCTGGTGTTTCTGGACAGAGTATCACTAGTTCTTTCATTGCACCTTTTCCTAGTGGTTTCTCTCACTCTGAAGTTGATTTATTTCCCTTCCCGTTTGTATTTGGGGTTATGCTTCAGCCTGCTGCAGAGGGGTGTTCTTCCCTGATGAGTGGATATGCTGCACTTTCCCTTGAAACTTGGCTCCTCCTGGGATCCTGTGAGGTCCTCTGCTAGTTTGCCTGGGTTTTCTTTTCTTTTTTTTAACTCTTTATTGGAATATATTAGCTTTACCCTCTTGTACCCATCTCTGAGGTACACCAAAGTGAATCAGCTGCATCTACACACATATCCCCATATCCCCTCCCTCCCACGACTCCCCCCCACCCTCCCCTGCCTGGGTTTTCAATCACACCTGAAGCCTGGAGGGTTTTCTCCTCTCACGTCGCCTGCTGCAGCATTTAGAATTCCCGGCAGAAAGTGAGATGCAGAGGCGCTTAGGTGCCATTTTGAACTTGGCTAAATATTCCCATGAGCAGTTCCGAGGAGGCATGCAATCCTGAGGGGCAGTGGTGGTTTCCAGGAAGGAGGACCAGTTTATAAAGTGTGGTGAGGCCGTCAGTCCAGAGGCGAGGGAGACGGGTCCATTCATCGTTACTCCACTGGTCGGGCTACCAAGTGGGAAGCTCATCGGACTCAGGAAATGGGGCCCCCCCGAGGTGCCTTCCTATTCGTTTCCCTGCCTCCCTCTAACAACCACAGAGAGTTCAGCGAACTGCCTCTCACAGAAAGCCAAGGTACTGTTCCTGCATCAAGTGACCTGGAGGTGTGAATGTGAAGGCCCCGCAGCTCTTGCCTGTGGAGCACCTGTTGTCAGCAACTTCTGCTCCTGTAGAAGGAACACAGTGGCTTTTTCATAGGCCACCAGTGAGTCCTTTTCTTGGAGCTATGGTAGAGTAAAAGTTAAGAAAATATGGGTGAGAGGAAGGTGAGATGGTTAGAACAGAGAAAGAAGGAAGTAGGTGGTTCCCCCTTTGAGGCCAGGGTACTTTTTCTAGGACTGTTTTCCATGGTTGGTCATAATGAGGACCTGCTAGCCAGGAAGGACGTGTCGCAGCCTGTGCGTGAGACCCTGCCCGTGGTTCTGGCTGTGTCCTGACGCTCACCTCCACGGGGCAGCTGGGGCCGAGAGGAGTACAAGCTGAGGTGGTCAGAAGCTCCAAGGGTGTTTCAGGGAAAAACAGCCTGGGCCACAGGATATAACACTCAGCTAGGACAGAGTGCTCTGCGGACGTGCTGCCAAGTACCCGGTGTGCAGCTGAGGCGGCTGTCCAGACCCCACTGTGTGGGCTGCCATTGGGAGAGGGGTGAGCAGAGCACTCAGCGGGGCTGGTTGGTGGGAAGATGCACTTTTCCATTTCCCAGCACATGAGTCATCTTCTCTGGGCCCCTGTGCTGCGCTTGCACGGACAGTGGCAAGAAGGGGGTGTTGTGGCTGAGCAGCAGCATCTGGGCCGGGGGTGGAGAGGGAAGGGGGTTGGGGGGAGGGTAAAGATTTGAATCCTTCACTAATCAGCAGCAGTTTGAATCACATTTTTATGAGTAAGGAAGTGATAAATCAGCCCTGAGTGTTCAGCCCCCAAGTCCCATCAGCTGGTGCCCTTCTGAAGGCTTCCCTCCAGGCCAGCCTGCTTGCTGTCAGAGTTGCCACCCGGCTGGGGGACCCTGGCTGTCTGAAACCAGGAAGCAAGGGCCTGCTGCTGCCTGGCCCTCCCAGGTGCTTGGGGTCTGTGGTGATTTGGCAGTCACTGCAAGTTACAGAACATCTGGGCCATCATTTTTCTTTCCATTCCTTCTTGGATGTGTCCTTCTGGGTGGGTGTTTGCATATGTCAGTTCCTGGACTCTGTGGAGAGGGAACGTTCCAGCCTGAAGCAGAGGTGATCTGTGGCCCCCAAGGCAGTCGGGATGCTCTCAATCTGTGCCTGACCCTTCCCTGGAGATGTGGTACTTAAGGAGAGCAACAGGGATGTCCTTACTAAGAAGTATGTCCTTTGCTGATGCCTCTAATTCTTTTTTGTGTGTGTTTGGTGCTACCCTTGTATAAATCCTCCTTTCAAAATACCAGTAGTCCAGGGTGGAAATGATACTGTTACTAACACTTGAGTGTGATTACTTTTCGAATGTGTTTTCCTTGGGGTCGAGAGACATAGAACTGTTTAAAAGCTTTGGACACCTCACAGAGTTAGATGGTGGTGAAAGATAGGCATCTTTCCCCTTTCCTAGGTTATAGTTTTCCCTGGAACTCAGCGAGGCAGAGGTTGTAAGATTTGTCCCCCTTCCAGTAAGGGAATATAGTTGAATTTTGCCGTATCATTTAACCAACTAAACTTTCAGGTCATAGCAGTGATCTTAAAACTCACAGGTTCAGGGCTCTTGGTTGGGGATACCTTTATGTCCTCTCCTCATATGGGTCCTATGCAAAAAGCCTACTTCAGTGGGACTGCAGAGAGTCTAGAATCCTAATACTAATCCTAAATCCTAACAGTCTACACTGAATAGGTTGGGGACAGATAAATTTGAGGGATGTTTGGGTCCCTTAGCATAGTGCTTGGTATTTATTAGGCACTCAGTAAGTATTCATTGAATGCATGGCTGGAGAAGGCCACGGTTCTGGGCAGGCCAGGCCTCATTGAACAGTGTGTTCCCCTCCTGGCCTGTGTCCAAAATTGCCCTTTGGCGGGTGATGGGTGGTGGTGAGACAGGTGGCTCCCAGGGTGATGTCACACTTGGTAATCTCTCTGCGGCATTCCTGAAGGGAGGAATGGGGCCTTCTCCATGTGCCTCAGCATTTAACACCTCAGTAGCCATCTGATTGGCTGATGTGGTGCTGGAGGGGGAACGGTTTGATCTAAACCACAAACATTCCAAGAATTTTAATTTTTTAAAAAAATTCTGTAATTTTAAGGAAATAAAACTCTTGTTTCTTAAAGAGGTGTAATTGAAGCAACATTTGTGGTAGGGCATCACTGAAACCCCATTGCATCCCCCATCTGTGCCCAATTTGCTCCACACCGCCCCCCCCCCCCCCCCCCCCCCCGCTCTCTCTCTGTCTTTTTTAAAAATATGTTTTATAATTCCTGGAATCAGAACCATCTCAGGCACACACTGTTTTATTTTACTGTATTATTGGATTATACTTCCTATAAATCATTGGATGTTATTCATTGGCCACCACTGGAATAACTTCCCTTTTCTGTGCCCCGGCCCCCTCTTTTTCCTCTTCTTTTTCCTCCTCTACCAGTTCGTAGAGTAGGCCTCCATTTCAGCCTTACAGAAAAGCCCTGGTGGCAGCAAGAGGGCACCCAAGAGACACTGCTTGTGTGCACCGTTGGTGCTCCCTGTTCTTAGGGACATTTAGGGCCTGGGATTGAGGTAGGGCTAGGCTGGCATTCCTTTTGTTATCATTTGTGCCTGCTTTTATGGTTTGTTAGTAATTGTGAATTGCAGGAGGTGGCCAGAGGGAGTGCCACATGCGTGCCTCCAGCGGGATAGAGAATCGCAGCTGTTGACATGGGACCGATAGAGCTCACCCCCCATGTGCGGGATGCTTGAGATGGGAACCACACACTGTCACGCTGCAGTTGTCTATGCAGGTTGGCTCTAGTTGAGTTCAGTTCACAACCAAAATTTCTTTGTGTAAAGCATAAACCACCTTAGAGACCTTTAGTAAAGCAGTTTGCTCCTCTGTGGCAGTTCACTTCTGTCTGAGTCTCTTATCCAAGCAGAATGTATGAAGTGCCTAATCCCCTGCTTGTCAGAACAGTTGTACAGGAAATCCACCTTTCATAAAGGGTTAGGCTTGAGTTTAGCTGTATAAACTGTCCTTCTCATTCCTCCTTGTCTATCTCTGGTGGTAGAAGCCCTTGGGCTCTTTCTCCTCAAGGATCTGTGGGTAGATTTCTACAGGTAATCAGCACTGCCTGACCTTCAATTTCAGGACTGCTACGTTTAGAGCAAATAAACAAAGAAACAGCCCGCTTGGCCAACAAATTACATGAGAAATAGATTCAGAGGTCAGAAGAGGCTAGGCTTTAGGAGGCAGGCCAGAGGAGGAGGCATCCCTCAGCGATGCCCTCTCACCCTCAGGGGAAGATAGAGTTATCAGCAGGCTGCTTAGCACGGACTTCTTCCCTCAGAATTCCCAGGAAAAGAAGAAAAAGTTAAGGACGTGCGCTTGTCAAGGGATCTTCCTAGCTTCCCTGCTCTGAATTCCAGGGTCCTTGTTGTTTTCCAAATGAATCCGTTACCTGAGGCTGAGGGAGGAGACGCCATTGTGAAAAGCTAAAGAAATGAGAGAATTGGCTCACATCAATAAAGTTAAGCCTCTTAGCATGTCGGTTGACCAAATGATTTTTGGTTTTGCCCCAGGGTGACAGTGTGGTTTGGTGTCCATGGCTGCTTTGCCGTGCAGTACGGAAGTGCCGTATCCCATCGTTGCCTGGTCGCTAACGTGGGCTAGAAACCTCATCTCTGTTGCCATTTTATAGCTTCTCAGTTTGACTTTTTTTTTTCTCCTGGATGGACTTATTCTGAAAGGGAGACATTATTGGGGGTTGGGGTTGATGCTGTCAGCAGGACTCTCAGCTGCCTTATCTGAACTCTTTAAGCTTTTCCTGTGGAGTAAAATACTAAATTTTATAGGAGGCACAGGCCAGATATGTGCTATTTATTGAATACACAGGCGAAGTGAGTGGGTTCTGGGGATGGGGGTTACAGGGAGTAAGTTGCACTTTGGACCCTAACCAACTAAATGTTGATCTGGGGAAGAATTGTAGCTTTCAGAGGTAGTGGCCAATAATGACAACAACAGAACAACACTGTGATAATACCTGATGACATTTTATAGTTGCTACATGTGTGTTCTCATTTGATTTCTCCCATCAGCCCTCTGAGACAGGTGGGACAGATATTTTGTGTCCTATTTCATAGATGATGAGAAACATATCAGAAAAGCTGAGTTACTTAAGAAAGGTTGCACAGCTAGTAAATTACACCCAGGTCTCAAGGGTCCAGCCTTCTATATCAGAAGGCACACAGAAATTTCTTTGGACCTAATTGAGACAGCTAAACAAAGCAAGCAGTCCCACCCTGACACCCCCCCCCCCCAACCCCCCGCCCATTCTGAGCAGCTGCTGTTCTTTGATGAAGAAAGTGATCTTTGATCTGAGACTAGAAGAGGAACAGAAGTAGAAATGAGGCAGTTGAGGGAGTCAGAATTCTCCCAAGTTGCTTGAGGCTCAAGTGAGGCCACAGGTGATGATCTGGCAGAAGGATATGGTGTGAGCAAATCACGGTTGTCTGGGGTTCATGTTTACTGTTGTCATAGGTGAGGGGAATCTCTCCCTTGCAATGGAAAGCGTTTTTCATGACCAGTTGGTAAAGGAAGTGTTGGGTCTTTCTCTTGCTTGGGGATATGTAGTGTCTCTTAAAAAACACACAATCTTTTAGGTATATTGTTTCTTGTTTTCACCATCTTTTGTAGTATCCCCTTTGCTTTTAAAAGAGGTTTTTCGCATGCCATTCTTAAATGAGACTGTGATTCTTTTTTTCACCTGGAGGGAAGGTGGGTATATCATTCATACTGAAAAGGGTATGAGAGAATAAAATATTTGAAAGAACAATGAAGTGAATACACATACATCCAGAACCCAGGTTAAGAAATTGAATATTGTCAGTACCTCAGAAGTTCCATTTGTGTTTCATCCTCACGGTAGCTCCCTCTCGCCCTTGCAGGAGCTGTCATCCTCACTTGGTGGAAATAATTCCTTAGCTTTTCTTTATAGAGTTATCCTCTAAGTGTAATCTATACCTCTAAACAGAACATAGTTTGCTTCTGCTCGCTTGTAAATGGAATCTTGCTAATAATATTATTTATATTCTTTTATCTCTGGCTTATTTTGTTCGGGTAATGTTTGTGAATCTGTCCATGTTGATGTGTATAGTTGTAGTTCATTCATTTTTCTTTGCTACAGTGCTGCATTTTATTCATTTACTGCAGTTTATCCATTCTCCTGTTTGTGGACATTTGAGTTGTTTTCTCTTTGGGACTATAATGAGCATTGAGTCTATTGACAGGTAAATACCGTCCTATTTTTAAAAAATCAATTTCATTGAGGTAAAGTTTACATACATTAAAATGTACCAATTTTAAGTGTGCCTTTCAATGAGTTTGACCAGTTTATATACCCAGGTAACTAGTCAACATCACAATCAAGATACAGAACATTTCTGTCATCCAAGAAGTTCTCTTTGTGCCCGTCCCAGTTGCTCTCCATCCCTATCCCTGGCCCCAGGAAACCACTGACCCACTCTCTGTCACTGCACACTGGGTGTGTCTTTTGTAGAGTTTCATATAAGTGGAATCATGCACTGTGTACTCTTCTGTGTCTGGCTTCTTTTGCTCAGTGTAATGTTTATGAGATTTACTCATGTTGTTATATGTATCAGTGTTTGATTACTTCATGGTACTGAATAGTATTCTGTCTAATGGGTACACTACGGTTTTGTTTCTTCGGTTAGCTGCCAATGAACGTTTAGGTTGTTTCTAGTTTGGGGCTATTTTGAATAAAAAACTGCCATGAACATTTGTTGGAATGTCTTTCTGTGAACTTAAGTTTTCATCCCTCTGGGGTCAATACCTAGGAGTGGATTTCCTGGGTCATAAGTGTATGTTAACTTTGTAAGAAACTGCTAAACTGTTTTCCACAGTGGTTGAACCATTTTCTGTTCCCTCCAACAGTGTGTGAGAGAGTTCCAGTTTCTTTGCATCCTTGCCAACATTAGCTATTGTCAGTCTTTTTTACTTTAGCTACGTTAGTGGATGTGTAGAGCTATTTCACTTTGGTTTTAATTTGTGTTTCCCTAATGACCGAGGATGATGGCTTTTCATGTGCTTAATTTGCCATTTGTATATCTTCTTTTTTTTTTTTAATTGGCTGTGTTGGGTCTTTGTTGCTGCATTTGGGCCTATTCTAGTTGTGGAGAGTGGGGGCTGCTCTTCATTGCGGTGCATGGGCTTCTCATTGCAGTGGCGTCTCTTGTTGCGGAGCAAGGGCTCTAGGCATGTGGGCTTTCGTAGTTGTGGCACTCAGGCTCAGTAGTTGTGGCATATGGGCTCTAGAGCACAGGCTCAGTAGTTGTGGCTCACAGGCTTAGTTGCTCCGTGGCATGTGGGATCTCACCGGACCAGGGCTCAAACCCGTGTCCCCTGCATTGGCAAGCAGATTCTTTCTTTATTATTATTCTTTGAGGTACATCATGATCAATCATCTGTATTTATACACATATTCCCGTATTCCCTCCCTCCCTCGACTCCCCCCCCCCCCACCCTCCCTGTCCCAGTCCTCTAAGGCATCATCCATCCTCGAGTTGAACTCCCTTTGTTATACAGCAACTTCCCACTGGCTATCTATTTTACAGTTGGTAGTATATATATGTCTATACTACGCTCTCACTTTGTCTTAGCTTCCCCTTCACCCCCCACCCCCCCCCAAACCTCGAGTTCTCCAGTCCATTCTCTGTATCTGCGTCCTTGTTCTTGTCTTGTCACTGAGTTCATCAGTACCATTTTTAGATTCCGTATATATGAGTTAGCATACAATATTTGTTTTTCTCTTTCTGACTTACTTCACTCTGTATGACAGACTCTAGGTCTATCCACCTCATTACATATAGCTCCATCTCATTCCTTTTTATGGCTGAGTAATATTCCGGCAGGCAGATTCTTAACCACTGCGCCACCAGGGAAGTCCCCATATATCTTCTTTGTAAGTGTCTATTTAAATATTTTTGCCCATTTTTAAAACCAAGTTGTTTTTATTATTGAGAAAGTTTTGAGTTCTTTATATAATCTGAATATAAGCCCCTTATCAGATATATGCTTTTCAAGGTATTTCTCCCAGTGCTTTCCCATTCTCCTACCTATTCTGTTTCTTTTTTCTCCTTTGTTTCTTTAAAAAAAAAAAATTCCCCCCACTCTTTCTCCTCCTCCCCGCAGTATTTTCCAATTTTCCTTTCCTTTCCTTTCTTTTTTTTTTTAGTGGTTACTCTTGGAATTAAAATGTGCATATTTATCTTGCCAAAAGTTTTTCAGCATTTTCCCTCTCCTTCTAAATAATACAGATACCCTGGAACACTTAAATTTTGTCTGTTCTCTTCCCACTTTATCTTCCCAGGTTATATTCTGCTGTTGTCAGCTGTTTTAATTTTTTTTTCCTTTAGAACTTTACAAGTACTACTGTTTTCATTTCTGTTTTGTTTTCATTATTATTGTTGTTTTGATGGTAAATATTTGTTTAGACTCACCTATATATTTACTACTTTCATTCCTTTTTGCATTTCAGACCCCCCACCTGGGATCATTTCCTTTTCTCTTTTTTCCTTTTTTTTTCTTTTTTCTTTTCTCTCTCTCTTTTTTTTTTTTTTGGCAGCTTGTGGGATTTCAGTTCCCTGGCCAGGCATGGAACCCAGGCCCTCGGCAGTGAGAACGCAGAGTCCTAACCACTGGACCGCCAGGGAATTCCCTGGGATCATTTTCTTTCTGCCTGAAGTATATTCTTTAGAATTTATTGTGACATTCTTTTGATGACAAACTTTTTCAGTTTTTATCTGAAAAGCCTTTATTTTCGCTATTCCTAAAAGATCTGTATTCACTGGTAATAGAACTCTAGGTTAACGGTTCTTTTTTCTTCAGTCCATTGACGATATTTTACTGTCTCTGGGCTGTTACTGTTGCTGATTAAAAGTCAGCCATCAGTCTACTTTTCCTTTTAAAAGTAATCTATCTATACTCTCTGGGTGCTTCCTAGGGCTTTTTTTTTTTTTTGTACTCTGATGATCTACAGTTTTAATGATTTGTCTAGGTTTGTACTTATTTTTAAATTTTTCCTGCTAGGGATTTGTTGGGCTTCATATATCTGTGAGTTGATTTCAGCAGTTTTGGAAAATTCTTAGCATTCTTTTTTTAAATACTGCATCTGCCCATGCTTTTTCTTCTCCGTCTGTCTTTAATGTCTCTTAAACCTCTCTTTCATTTTTCTGACTTTTTTTGTGTGTGTGCTACATTCCTCATAATTTCCTTAACTCTGTCACTGAATCTTTTCTTAGCTGTATCTAATCTGCTAAACATGCCTGGCTGCAATTTTATTTCAATTATATATTTTAATTTCCATATATTTTGGGTTTTTTCCCCTAAATCTGCTCTTCTTCTATAGTTTCTTGTTTCCTGAACATATTTGTGAGCTTGTCTTTTATTTATTTTTTAATAAATTAAACCTGGTTATTTTATGGACTCTGATCAAGGGGTCCTATTAGGTGAGTTTCTGCTAATCTCTTGTTTCTGCTGGTTGCTACACATGTGCCTTGTTTCCTGTGTAACTTAAATTTTTTTTCTGTAATCTGCTTATTTTCTGTGGGATTTCATTAGTGGGAATTCTTGGAAACCTGGGATGAAAATGGGGAAACAATTTGTGTTTGCTTTTGTCTACAGCCTGGTGTGGGGGGTCTAAAATAATCATTCTAATTAAAATACCTGCTTGAAGGTTTTCAGACCACTCAGGTAATGTGAATTCAGGCTGCACACCCCTGTGAGGGATAGTATATAGTCTATACTTTCAGTACAGTATTTTTTTGTCTTCTAGTCAGCCCCAGGGTTTGATACAGTCAATTTTCTAGCTGTCTTATCAAGGGGCTGAGGGTTACTTTTGACTCACCCTTATACTTGGGTGTAGCTCTGTGGGATCTCGGCTTTATGTCAGGGATCTTAGGCATCCTCTTATGTTGGCTGTACCTATGAAGCCTTGGAAACCAAAGCTCAAGTTCATCAGGTAGCAAATGTTCTTAGGGTGAAGCCTGGCTATGTTCCACGCTTACAGCTCTAGTTTCCTGTCTTTACTCAATCCATAACTAGAGGATTCCTTTTCAATTTACTAACTCCAAAAAAAAAAAAAAAATTTACTAACTCATCACTGCTTTCTCAAAAGATTTTTCTTATTTATATATTTTTATTTTTTATGTTTGGCTGTGTTGGGTCTTCATTGCTGTGCAAGGGCTTTCTCTAGTTGCGGCGAGTGAGGGCTACTCTGTTGCAGTGCGCAGGCTTCTCATTGAAGTGGCTTCTCTTGTTGCGGAGCACTGGCTCTAGGTGCAAGGGCTTCAGTAGTTGTGGCATGTTGGCTCAGTAGTTGTGGTTCTTGGGCTCTAGAGTGCAGGCTCAGTAGTTGTGGCGCATGGTCTTAGTTGCTCCTTAGCATGTGGGATCTTCCTGGACCAGGGCGTGAACCCATGTCCCCTGCATTGGCAGGTGGATTCTTAACTGCTGTGCCACCAGGGAAGTCCCTCAAAAGATTTTAAAAATACTTTTTCCAGGATAATTAGTTGTTTCATTGGGAGAGTAGACCTAGGTTCCTCGTCTGCCTACTGTGTTACTAGAGGAAATGCTGTTATTCCTTTTTCCTTTGAAGCATCAGATTTGAGCATTTTTTTTACCTCTGCCTGTGAACAGTGTGATTTGGGCACCTGTATCTAAGGTGGCAGGGGCAGGGTAGGTGCTCTTTCAAAAAGGCAGCTCCTTTCCCAGCTCCTACAGTCTAGCTTTATGGCACATGCTGTTATTGGGCTCAGATTTTTCAGTTTTCTAAGAGGTGTCCAAGGTATAGACTACTTAGAGGACTAATTGGGTGGGGAAGAAAGGTAATGGAAGAGGATAGGGAGGCCTGCAGCTGAAATGATAGAAGCCATTTATTGCCAGAAGAGTGTGAGCTAGAGATCTGGAAAAGAGTGCTCTCTAGTTTCAGCCACATTACACTACAGAGCTGGTAAACTCTGTTGGCCCATAAAATCCTTTCCATTAGTCAGGGTGCTCTGTGCTTTTGTTCTTTACTACTGCTGTTCTTAGAGCTGTTTGGTTGGCTTGTACATCTCAGTTTCCTTTTTAGAAGGCAGATTGTCATATATTTAGGAATTTATTTACTGTAATTGGAGTTTTCTGGCTTCTCTAGTCCCCTCTTCAGATATAAGACTCCCATCTTGAAGCTTATTTCAGAAAATGCCCATGTGATCCCTTGCCCCAAGTGCCAACAGCAGATGCAGCAATTGACACGCTGCAGGGAGTTTCCAACTGCTGGGCAGGTTTCTGAAATCCAGACACGTGCTGTTCACACGTTGGCTTCTGAAGCAAGGATCAGCGGTTGAAAGAGGGGAGGGGTTGGCAGGGGACTGGAGGGAGAAAGATCTTATAATGCTTGCCCAGGGCTTAAGGCTGTGTCAGCTTTCTTCATCCCTCCTCCAGCTGGCGTTGGCAGGGTAGAGTAAATCACTGTGGAGTGGTTATGAGCTGAACTCACTGGGGGCTTCTCTGAGGCACACCTGTGACGTCATCCTGTTATCACTGCTTGTTCTGCATAACCTCTTTTCACTTCTCCCCTGAGAGAGGGTGATGCCCAGAACTCATGTCAGGGCAATGAGCAGAGAGAAGTGTTTGGTAATCATTGTTTTGAGATGCCTGCTAAGGACACAATTGCAGGCCATTGACACATTCTTCAAGATTCCACACTGGAAGCAACAGTCCTCTTTGCAAACATGGCCTGGATACCCTTTGTAAGACTTCTTTTTAAACATGAAGAGAAAGACAATCCAGAAGACTTGAAACTCCTAAGTGTGGTTTCTCTCTCTCGTTCCCGTCTCCACCTACTCCAGACACACACACACCCACCCACACACACACACACACCTCTCTATACAGCAGTGATTCTTTTTTTTTTAATATTTTATTTATTTATTTATTTTATTGGTTGTGTTGGGTCTTTGTTTGCTGTGTGCGGGGTTTCTTTTTTTAGTTGCAGTGAGTGGGGGCTACTCTTCGTTGTGGTGCATGGTCTCCTCATTGTCGTGGCTTCTCTTGTTGTGGAGCACGGGCTCTAGGCGCGTGGGCTTCAGTAGTTGCAGCACATGGGCTCAATAGTTGTGGCTCACAGGCTCTAAAGCGCAGGCTCAATAGTTGTGGCGCACAGGCTTAGTTGCTCCACGGCATGTGGGATCTTCCTGGAGCAGGGATTGAACCCATGTCCCCTGCATTGGCAGGCGGATTCTTAACCACTGTGCAAGCTAGGAAGCCCAGTAGTGATTCTTTTAAAAACATCAGATCATGTCCCTCTGTTCAGAATCCTCCACTAGCTTCCCATTTCTTTCAGAGCAGAAGCCATGGTCTTTACAAGGCCTTCCTGTGTGGACCTCCCCGCCCCTCCCTCCTCACTCCCCTCCTTGCTCTCTCTGGTCTTATTCAGACCAGACCCTGACTGACTTACTTCACTTTAGTTACTCTGGCCTTCTTGCAGGTCCTCTGGTAAGCCAGGGCTTCTCCTGCCTTTGGGCCTTTGCATTAGCAGTTTTCTCTACTTGGAAATGCTCTTCCTCCAGCTGTCTGCATGGCATGTATCTCATCTCCTGTGAGTCTTTGCTTAAATGTTGCCTCCATGTTGCATACTCTGATCATCCTGTTAACACTGCTGCACTCCCACCCTGTTCTCCGATCTCCCCATCCTGCTGCAATTTCCTTTTTTATAACACTTGTTTTCTAAATACTAGGTAACCTACTTTTTGCGCATATCTTTATTATTTGTTTTCCCTTACTACTCCTCTGCAAGATTGTAAGCTCCCTGCAGGTAGGGGTCCTTGACCTGGCTTATTCACGGACGTATTGTGAACATCTGGAACAGTCGCTAGTGTGCTGTAAGTTCTCAGTAAGTAGGTTTTGAATTGAATTCAAATCAAGAATAAAGTTTGTCAGCAAGTCAGTCTAGACCCTGAAAACTGAGTGGCAAGGCCAGGAGGCATCTTCTGTTTGGACCATTGCTTATTTATTTATTTATTTGACATACAATAAACTGCATATATTTAAAGTGTACAATTTGGTATTTTTTTTCTTATTAGTAACGTATATATGGCAATCCCAATTTCCCAATTCATCCCTCCCCAACTCCCTCCCCCCCGCCCCACTTTCCCCACTTGGTGTCCATATGTTTGTTCTCCACATCTGTGTCTCTATTTCTGCCTTGCAAACTGGTTGATGTGTACCATTTTTCTATATTCTGCGTATATGTGTTAATATACGATATTTGTTTTTCTCTTCCTGACTCACTTCACTCTGTATAACAGTCTCTAGGTCCATCCATGTCTCTACAAATGTTTGGGCCATTGCTTATAATTGTGTTTTTTCTTGTTTTTTGTTAAGGTGACACTTCTGAATATGTAATATCCAAGTGCATATTTTATATTCTGAAATTAAATTAAAATGCATTAAATGTGCCTTGGTATTTACTGTTAATACTAGAGTTAGTGTCTTCAGGGCTTTGAAAAGCAACATTTCTTTGAATACAGCATGAGTTCTGTCCTTTTTCGTGGCCTAAATCTTTCATCAATTCTCTGTCCTTTCTTACTGCCCATAAATATTCTTTTATTTCTCCTTCTCTACTCATTTACCATATTTTTACTTTCACCTTACTAGAGCAACTCTGTCCTGTTTCGTAAGCTAAATAATTTTTTAAAAGGTTTAACCTTTTGGGTTCTGTTGAGTTCTAAAAAAAAAAAAATTAAGAAAAAAGGTGGAAACCACCTGTAAACCAGCTTCCCAGCAGTGACATTCCTTCCTATATGTATGTGTGAATATTCAAGTTTTTTTTTTACACAGTTGAAAGTATACTGAATATAAAATGTTTGATTCTGTTTTCACTTATTATGAGTATTCAGTTATAAAATTCTTTGTAAATGTGTTTAATGGCTGAATAATATTCTCATGTAAATATGTTAACATTAATGTAATCATTACCCTGTTCTCACACTTTTTTTTCCACTTTTTTCTAGGATTATAAATAATGCTTTAATTAACATCTTTGTAACATTAAACCATTTTCTGCTTTTCATATTGTTTTCTTGGAATGTATTTTTAGAAGCTAATTTTTGGGTGTAAAAGGTTTGAAGTCTTTTAACGCTTTTGATACTTGATGCTAGATTACTTTCTCAAGAAGCTGTGCCAGCTTACAGCCTTAGCAGCAGTGTTTGAGAATGCCCAGTGACCACCTCTTGCTTGCATTGAGTACTGTTCGTGTTTAACAGTCCTTAGCACAATGTAGGCATTCATAAATTTGAATAAATGATAGAAGAAAAACTGTATTTTTTTAAATTGACCTTACTTTTTAGAGAAGTTTTAGATTCATAGCAAAAATTGAACGGAAATACAGAGAGTTGCCATATTATCTCCTGCCCCCAGACATGCACAGCCTCCCCTACTATCCACATCCAGAACCAAACTGGTTCATTTGTTACAACTGATAAACCTAGTCATCATCATCACCTAATGTCCACAGTTCACCTTATAGTTCACTCTTGGTGTTGTTCTGTGGGTTTAGACAAATGTATAGTGACATGTATCCACCATGATAATATCATACAGTATAGTTTTATTGCCCTAAACCTTTGTGCTCTGCCTGTTCATCCATCCATCCCTCCCTCCCTCCCCTTAACCCCTGGCAACCACTGATATTTTTACTGTCTCCATAGTTTTGCCTTTTCCAGAATGTCATAGAGTTAGAATCATACAGTAAGTAGCCTTTTCAGATTGGCTTCTTTCACTTAGTCATATGCATTTAAGGTTCCTTTATATCTTTTCACGGCTTGGTAGCTCTTTTTTTTTTTTATTATTTTTTTTGACTGCGTTGGGTCTTTGTTGCTGCATGTAGACTTTTCTCTAGTTGCGATGAGTAGGGGCTACTCTTTGTTGTGGTGTGTGGGCTTCTCAGTGTGGTGGCTTCTCTTGTTGCAGATCATGGGCTCTAGGCTCTCAGGCTTCAGTAGTTGTGGCACATAGGCTCAGTAGTTGTGGCTCACAGGCTCTAGAGCACAGGCTCAGTAGTTGTGGCGCATGGGATCAGTTGCTCTGCGGCATGTGGGATCTTCCTGGACCAGGGCTTGAACCCATGTCCCCTGCATTGGCAGGTGGATTCTTAACCACTGAGCCACCAGGGAAGTACCCCCCCCCTTTTTTTTAAAGCGCTGAGTAGTATTCCATTGTCTGAATATATCTAAGTTGATTTATCCGTTAACCTACTGAAGGATATCTTGGTTGTGTCTAAATTTTGGCAATTTTGAATAAAACTGCTATAAACATCTGTGTGCAGCTTTTTGCATGGACTTGTTTTCAGCTCATTTGAGTACATACCAAGGAGTGTGATTGCTAGATCATATGGTAAGACTATGTTTAGTTTTATAGGAAACTGCCAAACTGTCTTCCAACCTATCCTGTTTTCAATTGCATTTCTTTGATTATTGGTGAGAGTGGACATTTTTTCCTATGTTTTATTAACCATGTGTAGTTCTGTGTGGTCTTGTTCTCTGCTCATTTTCCTGTTCCAGCCTAATATTTTTCATATCAGTTTATTTGAGCTTTACAGATAGTAAATACAGCAAGTCCTTTCTATATTTACTGGTGATTTTCTTGTTTGTATTTGATTTTTAATTATATTTATTTTTTTTAATGTACAAAAGTAAAATTTTATATAGTTAAAAATGTCATCCTTTATGATTTATTTCATTGCTCTTAAGCCTAAAAAGGTCTTTTTTTGGAGAAGTTTTTAACCATCTCTGCAAATATACTTTCATTTCCATCAGCTGGAGGGAATTCTAGCACCATTTGTAATTTCATTCAGTTGGTAAGAGATGTGAGGAACCCTACGTGCTTAATTACATAACTCGACATGTTGTGAGAGTAGGTCTTTTGCACCAGATGTAAAAGTTCCCAACCAGTTCATCAGCCCATTTTTATACATTACTTGGAGTGAGGTAAGGTTGGAGTCAGGGGCTGCATTGTCAGAGTCAGACCTTTCCCCTCACCTCACCTCAGGTTAATGCTTGCCAGCGGGGAATAGCTCAGGCCTGGAGAGTGAGCATAGGTATGTAGGTAAGTAGTTGTGTTGTCTTGCCATTTCAGGGAGGAAAGAATACTGTTGCCTTTTGTGGCTGTCCTGCTTTTCACTAATGAATGACTCATCAGTGTATAACAGGATGTTACTAAGGAGGTACCATCTTTATTTTGGAGTACAGGCTCTTGGAGTAAACCATCTATTGAGCTGACAGCAGGGAAGTAAGGCTGTATTAGTGGGGGCCCACACGCCCACCAATACATGGGACTAGATTTCAGCCAGAGACATTGGGATACAGATGTTTCCCATAATCTCTGGTGGCCCTTTTCATTGGTTAGTCTTGGCTTTGGAAGCACTGTGGAAGGTGTACTGAGGGCAGCATCTCTGCTGAGCGAGTCAGTGCACCTGTTATTTTGGGCTTGGGGATGTGCAGGAGGAGGGTGCAAGAGAATAAAATTTCTTTGCTTTCGGGAACTCAAGAGTTATAGGGATAGAACAGATATATAGGGAGGTATGCTGCCAGGTATAGGGAGTCAGATCATCACATTGCTGTTTTCTGGGTGACTGACTCGTAGGGGTGGGGTCAGCTTCCAGAAATGTGATCTCTCCTTTCTCTGAAGGCCATGTGGTCTCATGATTATGAACTTCGCAATTGATCACATTTTCATAAAATAATACACATTATGTACACATTCAGAGAAGACTGATGGATAAACATCAAAACTTAATCATGATTCTCTAGGATGGTAGAATTAAAGATGTTTTACGTTTTCTTTTCTCTGCATTTTTGTAGTTTTCTGTAGTGATCACAATATTTTTATAGTAAGAAACATATTTTTAGAAATTGTAATGACAAAAAAATTGAACTTCGATAAAACTGGGTTCTAGTTCTGATTGTGTTATTTGCTGCAGTATCATACAAATTAGTCAACAGTTTCTAAATCTGTTTCTATATCTAGTACCTTGTGCATAGAAGACGTTTAGTATATATTTGTTGAATTAAACCTTCTCATCATAATATTGTTCACCACTGATTGTCAGTATTTCTCTTCTCCCTTAAGGGAAGATTCTGTTTCCTCTCTTGAACTTGAAGTTCAAACAAAGCAACTCTGGTTTTGAGGGTTTAGTGTTTTTTTTTCTTTTGACATTGCTGATTCTTCTCTCTTCTTTCATTCCAGAAGACTAATAGACCAACTAGAGAATATTCAGCTATTCTAAAAACTGCAATTATTTTAGCTTCATGAATTACATAGATCCCTCAACTGGAGTATGTACTCCGTGAAGGCAAGAGAAGACTGTATATTTTATGAAATCCCTAACAGTGTTCAAGGCTGACTTCAAAATTCAGTACTTAATCAATAATGATTGATCGATTGAGTAACTTATCAGGGTCAGGAATTATATAAAATGAGTTTAGGCATGTAAGAAATTAGCAGACTGTTAATTTAAAAAAAAAATTAATGTCTTTCTTGCAGCCAAGTAAATGTGCCTCATAAAATGTTAATTTTTTTTTCTTTCCTTTTTTTTTTTTTCCTGACTGCCCTGTGCAGCTTGTGGGATCTTAGTTCCCAGACCAGGGATCGAACCCAGGCTCCCTGCCGGGGAAGCTCAGCGTCCTTACCACTGGACCGCCAGGGAATTCCCCAGAATGTTATGTTTTTAGAACATTCCTTTAAAATAGCCTTATGCAAGCCTCATGGTGATAAAGCCATCAGAACCGTAGCTTTGAGATCGAAATGCTACAGTGGGCTGCTTTGAGAAACCAGGAGGAAGATCTTTGACATAATTCCCTCCCTTTTTTTTAGCCTCAAATTATGGGGGCCTCTCCCACTGAAGACAGTAGGAAGCCAAGATTATAAAGACATTCCTGTTAATTAACTAACGCTCTTTAGCCCATGCATGATGCTTCTTTCCGAGGGAGGCGGAGCAGCTCATTCAGCCATGGTGATACCTGCTGTCAGCTTCTCTGAAGCCCTTAAAGGTGAGGAGAGTCCTGTTGGGAAGTGGTGGAAATGCCTCCGCATATGTGTGCTATTTCTTTAAAAGAAAGTCGAACGGAAGTGATGCTGTAGGGAACATCTGCACTCGGGGCTGAGTGGAGAGCGAGATGCGCTGCAGCTGGTGTAAGGCCCTGGCAGGCTAAGGCGCTGCTGTCTGTTGGGGTTTACTTCTGTCTACATTGAAACATGGCTTTGGGAGGGGGTTGGTGGCCTGCTGCCAGCCTCAGTTAGCCTGCCCTTCTCTTTCCTCCTCACTGCCCTCCCCCCCAACTCCCCTCCCTCATGCTTTAAAGTCACATTTCCAGGCCAGACGTAGAATTAATCTCTGGGCACTTCACATTGCTGGCAGCTGAAAGCAGGATGTGGGATCTTTTTTTTCTCTCTTTCTCTCTCTCTGCGTCTTGGCTGACTTTTTTACCTCTCGAAGAATTTGGAAGGCCGTGAGATCCCCCCCCCCCTCCAAGTACTGTGGAGTTTTTCAGCACGCTGATCACCCTGCTGTGGCTTCACCCTAATAGACTTCATATGTTGATGCAGTTGACATCAGTATCAAACTATTTTACATGTGATCTGGTGTATTTCCTGAGGAAATCTGCAAGATATTTATTAAGAACTAATAAAATAAACCTCTCCATGAGTTTTTAGGTAGTTTTCAATTTTTCATGTCTCTCTCGTTTCCTCTTATCAATGAGTTGCTATTTTCTCTCTCTACTCTGACCATCGCAGAAAGGAAACAAAAATAAATGTTTTAAACTGTTCCTGAAGGGACAGAGAGAGAATAGTTCTGCCATGATGTATCAGCCGGGGCTGTATTTTTAGTGCAGCATTGTAGAAACTAAAAATATCCTGTTATAATGGATCCTTTTTATAGGTCTGTGTGTGTGTGTGAGCGCGCGTGTATGTGTTTATAATGTTGTACGCACAAGTGCCTTTGTGCACCAGCAGCCGCTCTTCCCATTACAGCTGGACTCCATTAGTCCTTGAAAATTAATGTAATCCCAGTTAAGAAAAAAATTAATTACTCTACCAGAGCTGCATTTTATCCAAAGCTAGTGTTAGCTCCCTAGCTGGCAGCTTAGTTTGAGAGGCTCCAGGGGCCCATGGAGCTGTGGCTTTGGTATCAGAGTGCTTGCTGCTGGGTTTTTCCCTTTGAGATCATCCCTCAGTCCTTCATGGTCAGGCATGTGATGTGCAGAGAGTCCGTGCAGATCCTCTGCCTCAGTGAAATGCCAGGTTTCATTCTGGTCATCCCAAAAGGGCGTATCTGCCACAGGCTTCATGGCAGGTTTTCTTATCAGAATTCTTTAAAAACGAGGTTCTCTGGCAAGGGTTGATTTTTAGTTTTCTCTGGAGGAGAAATACTGTTTATCAGAGTCCCAGAGGTGCACAGGATTCGCCTGGGAGGGCTCCTCGTGGACAGTTAAAAATGCCAATCATGTTTTGTTCTCACTTTTTGTCTAAGGTTGGACTAGTTTGTTGAATACACACCTTCTGTGATAAATGAGTGTGTCAGAGTTGACTGCTGGTTTCTAGTCAGACTTCTCAGCACCAGCCCTGGATGAGGAGGGGCTGCCTGGCTCCGCGTGTGAGGAACGTTTCCAGCTCTGTAATCAGTGTTCTGGGATGAGGTGCAGGGCACAGCCCAGAAGTGGTTGCAGTCGGCCTCGCCTTCACGGTACAGCTCTTGTGCAATTGCCTGCATTTGTTGTTGTTTTGTGTATTTTTCTTCTTTGGGGGCCTAGCTTGGGGTGGAAGGATGGAGAGGGATAGGTGGGAAGGATGGTTGTTTGTTTCCTTACTGGTCAGACTCTCCAGGCTCTCTGCTGAGAGTCCGGCCAGGATCCATCTGTCTTGGACTGCAGTTCTCTTTTTCTGCTGAGCTGGGGCGTGGGCAGCACAGGCCTGTGTAACCCGTGACAGGCCTCCCAAAATGCCATGATGGCATGGATCCCCACAGTGCTATTCAGAACAAAAGCAGGGTTGGTGCCCTTCTGTTTCTTTTTGGGCATGGCCTCTGAGGCTGGTCTGTGGATCTCATACTCTCCCTCTGGTGACTCCAGGTCCTCCCCTCACCCCCCTCCTCATCACCCCCTAGCTGACAACTGGTTGAGCTCTTGGCTTCCTGTACTTGATCCCCAGGCAGTGTACTTCAGTAAAAGTAGTAATTAGGCCTTTACAAATTTATTTTATTAGTGAAGAGAGTTAGTAGGTAATGGGCTGTAATTCTAACACAGCCAGTTTGGAGATTAATAAAAAATTTAAAAAGAGCAGTTTTTACCAGAGGCAGTGGGCCTGTTATTTTGAGTTCTCAGCTGAGCCGAAATCAGAGCAGCGTGGGACCGATGGCGGACTGTGCTGCTGGGAGGATGCAGAGCCACGTTCCTTGTTGTTACAGTCTGTGCAGTGCCCGTCCTTGAGGGTGTTTTACGCTGGCATTGGAAAAAAGGAAACCTTGTTTTCCAAGAACTCTGCTCTCTCTCAGCTTGATAAGCATTTAAAAATAAAAGCTGCACAATTGAAATTGGCAGTGCATCCTCATTCTTTTGTCTCTCTGTTTATTTTTTTCCCTCATCCCTCAACATGTGTGCTACAGCCCATGGTTATTACACCCTCAAGAATGATGGCCTGGAACTCAGCACACTTGCACCAAGGTCTGCCCGCCCTCTGCTCGCTGTTTGAAGCTGGCGGAGGCATCAGGGCCCAGCACTGAGAGGCCTGGTGGGGCAGCCGCAACAGCTCCAGCTGTGGCACATTTCCCTTTTCCCCTGAAGCTGGTGCCTGGAATTTTTAGCTTCTCCAGAATCCTGATTGTCAGCCCAATCCCTCTTGTTAGTTTTTGCAGTTAACTTAATTGATTTGTTTACCCCTCCATTGGAGGAGCTCAAAAAGAAAGTGCTTTGGCACTAATCAGGAGCGGTCCTGGCTTTTTAAAGAGTCTTCTGAGCTAAAATTGTATGACACTGATCCAGGGAGAAGAAAAGCTACTATGGCTTAGGCTGGGGTGGACGGTAAGTCCTGGTTGCCCAAGGATAGTCCCTGTTTATACATTATTAATAGCACACTCCTTCGCTCTCACAAATATCCCAGTTTAGGAGATAGATTTCAGCATCACCCTAGCTTAGATGAATTTAGAAAAAGACAAAAGAAAAAAAAAAAAAAAGCAAACACAGACCCCCAAAATTGAAAAAACAACTCACTTACTACAAACTGTTAATTCTTTGTCTAGAAATGTAATGGCTTGTAAGTCAGCGCCAAACCCTGCCCGAAAGCATTGCATGCAGATTCCACTGGAGTCATGCACATGTGACCTCAGAAAAAATTGCCATATCTCTGGCTCTGTGAGCGAGGACTGGCCTTCCTGCTTGAGTAGGTCCTGGTAAAGCCAACTTTGAAACACCATGTCACTTGTTTTAGCATTTCTGGTTATCATTGCCTAGTTGGTTGAGTCAGAACCTGGAATTCGTTTTTGGTGGGGTGTGGTTTCAGGTTTGCAGTCTTCCCAGTTGATGCCTGTGAAGGGTTGGTGCCTGATGTAACTGAATAGGGTGTTACTTCAGGTTAGTCGTCCTTGTTTTTGCTTGGCTGGTTGGGCTGAACCTGGTATTACCGTTTCCCAAAGAATATTTTTGGTTTGAAAACGGAGGGTCAGCAGTTCGCAAGTGCCGAACTTGAAGCCAGCTCTGTGGTTTGCCTTGTGCCACTGGGCCAGCAGCACTGCAGCCCGGATCAGTTGATCTGCAGCAGTATGAGACCACGAACAGCAACTGCCCGACGAAACTCCCCCTCACCCCACTTCACCGTCCAACCTGTCTCTCTTCCCAGATCCCCTTTCTTCTTCCTGGTATGTCTGTCTCACTCTTAGTTATGTATTTCGCTTTTTTGGGTCTATCTTTTTCCATCTCCCTGTCTCTTTCCATAACAGTTTTTAATAATGTTTTAGTTAGTTCCAGCCTTTTCCCTGAATGGATCCCATTGGAAAATGCATTTGAAAGGAAACAGTTATACACTTCCCTTCCTTTGAAACTCTGTTGGCACCTTTTCCAGTGCAGTAAACCATACAACATGTATTTTCAAAGTTTCCAAACACAGACACGCTGGCGTTAAATTTATGAAAAAATATTTTATTCAGCTGTATGGTTAACTGTGACTTTCAGAGATGCTGATCAGATTTGAAATTGGTGCTGACTTTTGGAACTCCAACAGGTTTTCAGATCTCTGCAGGAAATACACCCAGACTGGCTCTTGGGCATCTGTGATGCCTTGTGCCTTGGCCTTTGATTGCAGGTTGGGCAGGAGGAGTTGGGGCAAGAGACACAGAAGTGGGGATCCCCCAGCCACACCCAGAGGAAAACAGGGAACGTCAGTGAGTCATTGAAGAATGTTGCATAGCTGTGTTGGGCACAGGAGCAGAAGCTGAATTCTGTTTACTCCGGTCTAGGACTGGAGGTCAGATAACACCTGTTTGTGTGGTATGTCATTTACTTTAGGGTGCCATGGCTAAGAAGAGTTCGTTTATTTGTATTCAAAGCAATGATGATGTCACCAATGTCTGTAAGTGATTACCTCCCTCCTCCCTCCTTAGACCTATGGTCTTATGCCCCCCCACACCTCAAAAAAGTATGCTAGAGTCAGTCTATTTAAATGTCTGTGGGTTTGAATTTGGTCAGTAGGGACAGTGATCCTCCTTAAGGATCCCAGCTGTTTGTTCAGAAGATCCCTGGGAATGCTCTTGAAAGAAACCTTTCAGAAGGAGGTTTCTTCCAAATTGCTTAAGCAGCTGAACTCTGTCTTGGCTCACTTACATTCATGTACTAGGCCATTTCAACTTTTCTTTGCTTACCAGTCTAACAGTGGATCTGCTTCAGGGCACGCAGGTAGATTCTGTGCCTATGGCCATAGGACAGAAGCTGCCGCAGACACCCCAACAAAAGCTGAGCATCCTGCAGGCCACGTGTTCCACTCCGCTCAGTTAACAAGGGTTTGTTAAGCATTTGTTGTGGCTCGTTCTTCTTAGCTTTTCTGGTAGCATTTGCCTGTTGACAGGAGACTTTCCAGAAATGCTTTCCATGATACTAACTCTGTATTCTCTCCGTTCTTCCCTTTCTCTCCGCCCATTTCTCGGGTCTTCCCTTTCTCATCCACAACCTAAATATCAGCGCTTACTAACGATTTTACCTTGGCCTTCCTCTCTTCAGCCTTTCCTCATTGGTGTATTGTAAAATCCCATGGTTTAAACTGTCACCACTCAGTGGATCACTCCCAAATCTTTTCCCTGCTCAAATCTTTTTCCTGAGCCTTAGCCTACATTTCTCACTTCTTGTTGGACATTTTAACCTGGAATCTCAAGCTTATTAAAAATGGATTCATCCTATTTCTCATGTGTTGCAAGTCAGGTTCCCCAGGAAGCAAGCTCTTAAGATGGAGGTTTGCATCCCCAGGAAGTTGGTTGGGAATGCCCTCAGGATTGTACCCGAGGGGGCGTGATGGAAGCAGAATGGGGCACAGGGAGAGGTTGAACTGCACTGCAGATGTAATGAAGACCTTAGCCAGTCCTGTAAGGAGCTCTGGAGCTGCTTAAAGGGGACTAACCCTTAAGAGTAGTCCCGGAGTGGGCCAAAGGGGCTGAAGCTTTATACCTCCTCCTGCCCTCTATCCACCAGTCAATGAATGTGAGTTCCTCCTGGGAAGGGGGAGTGATATTGGGGAAACGCTTTTCTTCAGCTGAGAGCAAGTCTGGGAGAGGAATCAGCTGAGATCTGCTGCTGCCAGCACTCCCGGCAGCTGGGAGAATGAGTGCGTTAGTCCCGGAGGGGATCTGGGCAGTGTACCAGATCATCCCCCGCCCCGCCGGAACTCTTCCTCCTGTGTACCGTTTTTCTGTTATTGGTACCAGTGTCCTCCATATATTCAGGCTGTCTTGGCCTCACTGTTTCTGTTTTTAAATTGAGGTATAATTTACATAAAACAGCAATGCACAGATTTTAAGTGTTCAGTTTGATGAGTTTTGACAAAAGCCAACCCCACTTTTTATTCTTTTTTACCCTGTATGTTAGGAGTGTTTGAAAATGACAAGAACCATCTTGAAATAGCTTAAACAAGAAAGGAAATGTGTTGCAAGGAACTTGAGGACAAGGATATTGTCCTACAGAAGGGATTGGAACCTGGAACGCCTTTTTCTGCACCTCTGCTTCCTTCTGCATACTGTTTGCCCCTCTGCCTTGCCCTCTCCTTCCTGGCAAATAGTAAAGGTTCAGTAAATTGTAGCTTGGGTTTTTTGTTTTTTTTTTTTTAAAGGTTTTTTGTTTTGTTTTGTTTTGTTTTGATGTGGACCATTTTTGAAGTCTTTATTGAATTTGTTACAGTATTGCTTCCGTTTTTACGTTTTGGTTTTTTGGCCTCAAGGCATGTGGGATCTTAGCTCCTCGGCCAGGGATTGAGCCTGCACTCCCTGTATTGGAAAGTGAAGCCTTACCCACTGGACCACCAGGGAAGTCCCAAGAGTAGCTTTAATTATTATGTCATTTTTGTATACTTGTATTTTTACAAACAGTTATCTCACCCTTTTAAATGGCTATTTTATTGTATGTATGTCCTGTAATTTAATAAGCAGTCCTCTATTCGTGGACACTTAGGTTGTTTGCAGGCTTTTCCTGTCCAAACTATGTAATAGTGAATTTCCTCATTCATGTCATTTCACACATTATCTTTATCTCTTAAGATAGTTTTCACTTTCTTCTTTGATTTAAAGTTAACTACGTGCGGGAATCCTATTAGATTTCAACTCTTTGAGGGTCCAGTTCAAGTCTGATTCATCTTTGAAAGCTAAATGTCTAGCATAGGGCCTTGCATGTAGTAGCTGCTTAGTAAATGCTGACTGTGTGAATAAGGAAATGAATTGATCCAGGACTTAGTAAGTTACTACTCAGAGCAGATAGTCTCTGATGACCAGGCAAGTGCTTGGGATTTACTGGAGTCAGCACTATAGACCCTGCCCTCGTGGAATTTCCAGCCTAGTGGGGAAGCTTGGTAAATTGTAAATCCTGTGCTAGAGTGGTTTTGAGCCACCTGCCTGATGCATGTTATGGATGGAACCACTTTGAGTACAGAGAAAGGAGGCATATCAGGCAGCACAGTATGGGTTTAATATATGTTGGGTCTTGAAGGAAGAACTTAGATACTGGAGAGGAAAGAGGTGGGCTTTGGAGAGTGAGGGCAGGAGAATAAGATTTTAGGATACTTCAGCCTTTCCTTATCAACTGCAAGTAGCTCTTGCCCTTCGGTTTCTCTGACCCTTGGTCTCTGTCACAGACTGAATGTTGGGCATTGGCATATTTATGTTAGACATCAGGGATTTCTCTGCTTAAAGAAGCCCTCCATGGATCCTTTTGAGATAAGAATTACAATCTCCTAATTAGCTTTAACTTAGTTTCAAAGAGTTTTGTAAAGCATTATATATCTATCAATATATAAAATATTCCTATATCTGTGTTTTTGAAAAACATTCTTAGATTGTGATACATAATGTGTTTTTTCTCACAATACAGATAACTTTAGGGTAATAGTTCTTGGATATCTTTTAATAGTATATGGTATGATGCTGTATGTTGTAAAGGCCTTTTCAAGGTTATTGTTCATTTTTTCACACAATATTCCTTGCGTAGACTCCACGTTAAAAAAAAATTATTTTAGAACTCAGTGCTGAGAAAAGATTTGTTTTTCCTGAGAAACTGATATACTTATTCCTTTCCAATAATGACAGCTATACAGTTGTTGGTGTTTCCTTTTCTGCTTTGACTGCCAGGAAAATCAGAGGCAAATTTTAAGTTCATTCATGGAAGACTGTTAACCCACATGATTGAGATATTTGTATTTTCCTTCTTCTTGGTCCTGATTTTCTACATTTACTGAAATGTTATTTCATTGTAGGTGATTTTGCCCTGAGTTGTCACAAATCTTTTGTGGAATTGAGGTATAAAAGAATAAATATAAACAAAAAAATTTTAATCTAGTTTAAAACAATGTAGATAGGTTTCAGTTCGTATTGTTGACAAACTAGCCTGTCTACCATCTGAATACAAATTCTGAAGGGGATTCTCTCTCTAGAGCTTCTGAGTCAGGGGACTAGCCAGTGCCTCTTGGGTTTCTAGTCACCTTTATTGAGTGCTTTCTCACTTTCTTCTTCCTTGGCATAATTTCTTTATTTACCTGTTATTCTGTTGGTCTCTTTTCTACTTTAAAAATACATGTTCCACAATGGGTGGGGTTGATCTAGCTTGGGCACTGATCTTGGATTGTAAAGTTTTGAGGAACTTTTTAGGGTGAGTTGCTGGAGCAGAGCCGGATGAATTGCAGATCTGGATATGCAAGAGAAACCCACCCAGGAGATAGGTTTTATCATTGTCCTCATTTTTTCAGTACTGACTCCTCAAGATTTGTTTGATGGCTGTAATCTTTGCATTCTGAAAGTTTCTCAAAAGGAGTCCAAGAGAGCTTTCCTATCCTGGGTGCCTCTCTCCCCTACCTGTCTCAGAGTTGTTCTGTTTTTGGCCTTGTTTGCAAACTGTCAAACTCTTAAAAATCCTTCAGGAAGCTATAAAACGAAAAGAAATTGAGCTAATGTGTGACAATGAAAGCTGAGCACTTCTGTTCCCCTCTGCCTGCCATATCAAAGGAGCTTCCTTTGAATGAGGATGTCTGCAGGCATTATCTCTCAGCAGCTTTTACTTTGGGCCCAAATTGCTCCTGAAGCGTCATACCAGCAAAGGCAGGTTTCAGGCTGTTTGAAGCAGATGCCAAATCTCTGCCTGCTCTGTCAGAAGAGGTGTAGCTGTGTTAATTACTTCTCACTGTTACAGCAAAATCTTTCTTCTAGGTTGGCCAGTGGGCATGCCTCTTAGGAAGCCTCTTTCGCTTCTCTTCTCCTCCACGACCTTAAGTAACTTCTGACGCAAGACACCCCAGATTGCCTGATGGAATTCCATAGGGATTTGCCTACGTGATGTAATTAAGAAGCTTGACGCTTTTTTCTACTCCTCCTTTGCTTTCCTCAAATATTGGGAGAAAGGCATGCTTCCTAAAACCTCTGGTAGGCAGTGTAGAAGCAGAAACTGTGTCCTCCAAGATCTACTTGTAACTCCTCCAAATGCGATGCTGAAATGGTAGGCACCCTTCCACTGGGCCCCATTCCTGAGAAGCTTGGCTGGTGCCAGCATGCCATTCTGCTGGCAGCAGCGGTGCTTGCCAAGAGGGGACATGCATTTGAATCACCTTGAAATCAGGCAGGAAATTCTGAGTGACAAAAGTTTCAATCCAGAGATACAACTAAGGTGGAAATGGCCAGAGTATGTTTTGATTGGTGATTGATTGATTGATTAAAATTTTCCAGGAAGTCTATAGGAATACCATTTCTAAAATTGCATGGGTATTTCCTGGAAAAAGCTAAGCATTTGTTTAGAAGTGTTTTCATTTTTCATTGTAGAGAATAGAAATGGTTTGCCGTCTGTCTTGCCAAGATGTATCGATAGAATGCCCAGGACTTTTCTTGGCTCTAGAGCTGCATGTCGAGGAGGAGAGAAAGCCAAGTTGCCCTGCGGAGAGTGCCTAGCACCTCTGGAGGTCATTTTCATACCTTGAGAAGGTAGCAGTTGTGTTATAGTGCCATAAAGAGCTTTGCAATCAACTAGACCAGAGGTTTGAATTCTCCACTCAGCCATTTATCAGCTGTTTGACCTTGATGAAGAAAGTTAACTTTTCCTCTCTGAAGCTTAGTTTTCTGAGGTTGTTCACTGGTCTTCCATTGTGTGGATATACCACAATTTGTTTATCTATCCCCTTGTTGATGGGCTATTACGCATAAAACTACTATAAACATTCAAGTGTAAGTCTTTGTGTGAACATATGCTTTCATTTCCCTTAGGTAAATACCTAGGAATGGTATACCTAGGTCATTTGTTAAATGTGTGTTTTAACTTCTTAAGAAACTTCCCAACTGTTTTCCAAAGTGGTTGTTTCATTTTATATTCCCAAAGCGGTGTGAGAGAGTTCCAGTTACTCTACATCCTCACCAGCAGTTATTATTCTCTGTCTTTTTGATTATAGAAGTCCTAATGGGTGTGGAGTTGTTCGCGGTTTTATTTCCCTACTGATTAGTAATGTTGAGCATCTTATCAGAAGAACACGTTCATTTGTTTTGTTGGTGTTTTTTTGTTTTGGGTTTTTTGTTTGTTTTTGGCTGCACGGTGGGGCATGTGGGATCTTTAGTTCCCTGACGAGGGATTGAACCTGTGTCCCCTGCAGTGGAAGTGCAGGATCTTAACCACTGGACCGCCAGGAAAGTCCCTAGCATGCACTTATTTGCCATCTACATAGCTTCTTTGCTCTTTTTTTTTTTTTTTTTTTGGTTTATCTTATTAATTTGAAAGAGTTCTTCATATGTTCTAGATATGAGTCCTTTGTAAGGTATATATTTTACAAACATTTTCTCCAAGTGAGGAAATTTTGTATGGCTTCTTTTTTCATTTTTGTCTTTTAAAGAGCAAGTGTGGTTGGTTTTTGTTTTTGTTTTTTTTTTTAAAGAAGTTTATTTTTTTTTTTAAGTTTGGTCTTTACAGATTTATTGGCAAAGGAGCAGTTTAAGATAGTATTGTTAGCTGATGCTGCTGATTTAAAAAAAAAAGTCTTAATAGCCTTCTGATTAACAGTCCGAAGCAGTGCAGCACTGAAAGTGCATAAGCAGTGTCATTTATGAAGAAAACAGTGCTAGGGCTCATGTGTTAAACAACTTTTCCCCCCGACTGCCCTTGTTTGAAGAATGTACATACCACTGGTTTGAGATTTATACCTTTACTTATTTTTTGAGCAGCAAGAACATGTTTAAACAGCTCACTTAGCTTCTGCAATTCGTTCTTCTTGTCATCTTTCTTCACTTTCTCATCACCTTCACTTTGTGCTGCTTGACATGGATTTTACTGATCCGATGAGTCATAGCCTTGATGACGACGTTCTCTTGCTTTACTCCTTATTCTTTGGACAGAAGTTCTGTCTTCAGTGAACTTTCCCTTCTTTTTCTCTTATATTCCTTTTGGTTGCCCCGGCAGTTTCTTGCTCAGTCCGGATAAGGAACCACACAGCTGGGCATCCCCAGGAGCTCAAGCCAGGCAGCACACGGTGAGGACAGGGGCTGGAGCATCTGCACAGAGTATTCTCGACTAACTGAGAAACTGTCCTCAAAATGTCTTAGTAGCCCTTTTCTGTGTAAAAGAGAAATGTTTCTGGAATCCTGTGTCAGATCTTTTGGGGTTTTGTTTATCAGCTTACTTTTGTCTACTTGTTTTAAAATTTTCATTTTGAAATAAAGATTCACAAGAAATTGTAAACAACAAAAAAATGTACTTAAGGTTCTGTGAGTCCTTCATCCCTCCTTCCCTGATATTAGCATCTTACGTAACTTTAGTGCAGTATCAACACCATGAGATTAACATTGGTACAATCCACAGACCTTATTCGGATTTCACTAGTTATACATGACTCACTTGTGTGTGTATGTGTGTGTGTGTGTAGTTGTATGCAGTTTTATCACACAGGTAGTTTCATGTAACTACTTCACAATCAAGATGCAGAACTGTTCTATCACTACAAAGCTCCTTCATGCTACCTTGTAAGAACCATCCCTAAGTCCTAACCCCTGTTTTCCATCTCTATAATTAAATTATTTCAAGAATATTATATAAATGGGACCACATAGCTTGTAACCTTTTGAAATTGGCTGTTTTTAGTCAGCATAATTCCCTGACTGTCCAAGTTATTGCGTGTACCAGTAGTTCTTTTCTTTTCACGGCTGAGTAGTATTCCAGAGTGTGGATGTTCCGCAGTTTGTTAACCATTCATCCAGTGTAGAACATCTGGGTTGTTTCCAGTTTTAAGCTGTTATGAATAAAGCTGCTATGAACACTTGCGTATAGGTTTTTGTGCAAACATAAGTTTTCATTTTTCTGGGATAAATGCCCAAGAGTATAATTGCTGAGTCATATCATAAGTGCATTATTAGTTTTAGAAGGAACTGCCAAACTGTTTTCCAGCGTGGCTGTACCATTTCATATTCCAATCAGTTATGTATGTATGATCCAATATCTCTGCATCCTCATCAGCTTTTTGGTGGTGTTACTATTTTTTGTTTTAGCCATTTTGGGAAGTAGTTTTAATATTGTGGTTTTAACTTTGATTTCCCTAATGGCTAATGATAGTGAACATCTTTTCATGTGCCTATATTTCACCTGTATGTCCTTTTTGGTGAAATGTCTGTTCATATCTTTTGCCCATTTTCTAATTGGACTGTTTATTTTCTTACTGGTGAGATTTGAGAGTTCTTAATATAGTCTAGATGCTCGTCCTGTGTAAGATATGTAGTTTGCAACTGTGTTTTCCTGGTCTATAATTTGCTTTTGCATCCTCTTAGAGAGCAAAATATTTTAATTTTTATGAGGTCTAGCATATCAATTTTCCCTTTATAGATTGTGCTTTTTGCATTAAGTCCAAGAATTCTTCACTTAGTTCTAGGTCCTGAAGATTTTCTTGTTTTTTTGTCTAAAAATTTTATGGTCTTATGCTTTACATGTAAGTCTTTGATCGGTTTTCAATTAATTTTTGTATAAGGTGTGAGATTTAGGTCAGGGTTCTTTGTGGATATTTAATCACTCGAGCAAATATTTGTTGAAAAGGCTATCCTTTTTTGTTTGACTTAACATCAGGAAGAATAACTCCTCCCACTTTGTTCTTTTGCACAATTGTTTTAGCTACTCTAGGTCCTTTGCCTTTCCATATAAACTTTATTATTTTTTTAAAATAAATTTATTGATTGATTGATTTTATTGGTTGTGTTGGGTCTTCTTTGCTGTGCACAGGCTTTCTTTTTAGTTGCGGTGAGTGGGGGCTACGCTTTGTTGTGGTGCACGGGCTCCTCATTGCCGTGGCTTCTCTTGTTGCAGAGCATGGGCTCTAGGCGCGTGGACTTCAGTAGTTGCAGCACATGGGCTCAATATTTGTGGCTCACGGGTTCTAAAGCACAGGCTCAGTAGTTGTGGCGCATGGGCTTAGTTGCTCCACGGCATGTGGGATATTCCTGGAGCAGTGATCGAACCTGTGTCCCCTGCCTTGGCGGGCGGATTCTTAACCACTGTGTCACCTAGGAAGCCCCATATAAACTTTAGAATAACCTTGTTTTTGTCTACAAAAAAACTTTGCTGAGATTCTGATAGTAATTGTGTTAAACCTATAAATCTTTTGGGAAACAATAGACATCTCTACAATATTGATTCTTCCAATCCATGAACATAGTAAGTCTTTCCACTTATTTTGGGTCATCTTTTATTTCTTTCATCAGCATTTGTAATTTTCGGCATAGGGTCCTGTTCGTATTTTGTTAGATTTACACCTGAGTATTTCATTTTCTTTGGCAATATTGTGTTTTTAATTTCAGTTTCCACATAGTTATCTCAGAGCTTTTAGTGCAGAATTGCGGAGTAGTGTGAGGTTTTCATGTTTATAGCAAAGGAGAGAGGAGGGGTTGGAGTTTGAAACTTGAATCACAGGCATTTGGAAACCAGGTACGGGGAATTCCCTGGTTGTCCAGTGGTTAGGACTCAGCACTTTTACTGCTGAGGGCCCAGGTTCTATCCCTGGTCGGGAAACTTGTAATCCTGCAAGCTGCACGTTGTGGCCAAAACAAAAAGTGAAAAACACCAGGTATGGAAACAATGTAGATATAAGAGCAGACAAATTTGGATTCAAATCCCATCTCTTTGTGACCTAGGGCAAGTCATTTAACTTCTCTGAGCCTATTTTCTCAACTGTCAAGAAGGGAGAATAGCACCTCCTGTGCAGATCTTTTGTAAAGCTCTGAAATTTTATATATATATATATATATACATACACACACACACACACATGCACGCTCACACACACGTAAATATATATATATAATTTATATATGCTCTGTGCCTAACATAAGTCTCCCTGTATCTTAGTTATTATTTCTGGTCACAGTGGAATCATTGTTTATGATCCACAAATGGAGAGGCAAGTGTACCTGCTGTTAAGAGCAGCAAATGTTTCTTGAACCCCTTCATTGTGCTAATTTTCAAGGATGTGAAGTCTTGACATAGCCCTTGTCCTCAAGGGGCTTATAATTTTGTTGAGGAAACATGCTATATGTATAAAAATTCCAGGACTAGGCATCACTTGTTAAGTTCCAAATGTGTGGTGCAGACAGTGGGTGCATCAAAGAACTTTCTCTTCCTGGGTTTCGTTTGCCCTTTTGTACCCTGTTCATCAAGGTGGCTTCTGGATGTTGTTAATGAGAGGACGTGTGGGTGTGGGAGGGGGTGTGTACAGATTTAGGGGAAGGGAGTCATGTGGGAATATGTAATTAATTTTTATACTTTCCCCAGTAAACCATCGACCCTTTTTATGATGTCATGAGGGATTCCTTAATTTTGCAGCTGCTTCCTGATTACGTCAGAGAGGAGCCTCTCACCCCACAGCCTGGAGCTGCACTCATACAAGAATTGGAAACAAATGAAGTGCTGAGTATCTAATGGCTTCCACAGGGAGAGCCAGCTCAGACTTCCCAGCCCTCCTTCTGCAAGGTCTTCCTCAAGTATTTCTGACCCCCTGAAGTGTCTTTGTTCTGGAAAGACAGGACTGGCCCAGAGCCAAGTGGGCGGGAGCCTGGGGACCCCTTGCTGCACACCTCCCTCCCTCCAGGTGTTCCGCAATCCCACATTTCTGCCCTTTTCCTGGATCTCGTTTGGTGGGTGTTACCCTTTTTGAGGTCTCAGGATGCTCTGGAACCTGCAGGTTATCAGCGAGAGTCCTTACCTTCCCCACATCATCTCCACCATCTCTTCTCTAGATTTTCCTTCTGCAGCATTTCTCATATCTGTGCACTCCTTTCCATTCCCTCTCCCACCTCTCTTCTAGGAAAGATGTTACATTTATTTGGCATTATAAAGTTTATGAAGTGCTCTATATGTAATTCCTCTTAATTCAAGCAAGTTCATGTCCTCTTAGCTTCTCAACCAGTTTGCTTCCCTGTTCCTTTTTTCCAGCTATGCTGATCTATCCTAAATGCTTTAACTAGATTAATCTTCCTGAAATACTCACCTCTGCTTCACTTAGAAGCCTTGAGCGAGTGCCCTCCTCACTACCTGTTGGGTCAAGCCTGTGTTCCTTGCTGTGGCTTCACAGGCCCTGTGCTTTGTGGTCCCTGTTGTACGACGTGCCGAGTACAGTGCTTGCCGTCTGGGTACATGCCTGGCGTGTCCCTACCTGCGTGCCTCTTTAGCACACTCAACCCCTCCTTCATCCTGCCTATTCCATCTTTGTTCATCTTTTGCAGCCTTGCTCAGAAGTGCTCTCTTCATGAAACCTTCCCTGATATACACTAGCTGGAAATGATTTTCTTCCCTTCTGGTGAAAGAAAGCATCTTATTTCCACGTTCCTTATGGCATGTAATAATAACACATTGCTGTGAATTACAGTTATATGGGTGTCTGTGTATTCTTCCTGTCTTCCTCATTAGAATATCATCTTCTCACGGACAGTATCCTGTTTTCCTTTGTATCCTCCACAATTGGGCTTAATAAACAACTTTGGAATTAGTGGGAGAGGTCACTTTGTTAGGAGGTTGGGATATCCTTTGCCCCGACATTTACCTGCTAGAAGAAGTCAGCGTTTTATAATCCTAGAAAATCCAGAAGGAGTAGGGGCTCTTAGGGAAGAAAGACTGCCTTCCACGTTCCTTTGTCTTGTCTCGGATGTACCTTGTTCAGGGACGTGTTGTGGATTGCCTTCCACCCAGTCAGCCTGTGTCTGCCATTGTGCGTGAAAAATTTGCTTAGGTGCATTGGTGCCTGATTTTTCTGACTCATTCATTCTCCTCCTTGGGGAAGGAAATGATGCCCTGATGGCATGGACATCTCTGCTTTTGCAGTGAGATTTTTGTCTGGCTCCTATGAAATGACTGCCTCTTCCACCTCCCTTTCAGCCAGCGACTGCCACAGGGAACTCTGTGGCTCAAACAGCAGCAGTCGAAAGATGCTCTCACTGCCCACTTCCTGTAGGCAAGGAGGTTTTGGTGGGCTGCTCAGGAACTGTGCCAGCTCTGTGTCTGACTGGTGACTGACTCATGAGAAAAGCAGCCTCATGTCTGAAAGATAAGAGCCAACAAATCGCCTCCAGGTGGTGTTAGTTTGGAGGTGACTGACCATTCATTTCCTCTCTGGGAGGAGCTGGTGGGGATGGAATCAGTGAATAAGTGGTCTTGCCTGCATTTTTCTCTGACTGTTAGTGAAGCAGCCAAGTAAGTAGTTGGTTGTCTCTGCTCGAATGGCGCGTGGACCCCCGTGCCCTCTGAATGCCTTCTGTGGCTCTCAGGGTAGCAGACGTACGTGTCCTCTGTCCCGTGTCTTCCCTTCATTACTCTTCCCGTCCTCCTGCCAGGAAGTTGGCCATGTGCACCAGGCGAACTCTGCTTGTTCCACTGCTGCCAGGTTTTTCTGTGAGCAGCCAAACCTCACCCTTGCTGATTTGGTTTCCTCCAGATCTCTGCCCGATCCAGGCGTCGATCCGAAGCGATGGTTCTGAACAGCTGTCCCTTGGCTGGGCTCAGTGGGTCCGGACAGGTGGGCCTGCCTCGCTGCCCCTCCTCTCCCCTCTCCCCCTCCTGCCGCGCTCCCATTTCCTGCGGGAGGATGCTCTGCCATCCTGGAGCCGTCAAGCACAGCTTTGCTTTGGCAGCACCGTCGCGCACACACTGGTGGGAGAGGGGACGTGTTTATCACTTTTCCTGGAGATTATCTGTTTAAGCACTTCTCTGACAGTTACAATAACAAGGGCAGTGTGTTGTGTTTCCCAGCAGAAGGACACTTGCTGTTGAAAGATGTATAGCACTAATTAGAAATACATAACATCCGGCCACATGGCAGCCTTCTCCCGGCCGCTCCATTTCCTGATTTCATACAACTTTGACGACAGTTGGTTTATGTTTTCCATGAATATGTTCTCAGAAAAATGAGAGAGTCTCCCTGTTACATAGGAGCGAGAAGAGCGTTTCCACTTGAGCAGGTATTTGGCCAGAGGACTAGTGGGAGCTGTGGTCACCTGCCCATCTGAGAGCATGTGGGAAGGGGCAGAACCAATTTCAGACTTCAGGTGACTTTCTTGGTAAGAAATATTTCCATCTGACGTCTTTAGCCAGAGCAGTCCCCCTCCACCCTTGAACAAGCCTGCTTTTGGAGAGAAGGGGAAAGGCTGTTTCACAGTGTTAATGAGTTCCTCAGCCCGTGTCGGGCTCCAGCTACCTGACACAAAGCCAGAGGAACCCGGGCAAATACCAAGGCGAACAATGCTTTTTCCTTCCCCACCCCACATCACTTGTTGGCCTGGCCCAGCCCTCTCTAGGGATACAAATGGGTATCTGTAAGATTAGGGCCAGTTTCCTAGGCCTAACCCTAGGGTGGGCGGACCTGGGAATCTGGATGCAATTTTCTCCTGCTCACTTGCATAAGTGTGGGTACTTCTCAAGGACTGGCATCTTACAGCTTCTAGTCCGCAGAAGCCTAAGTGAGGCGAAGAGCATCTCCTGAAGATACCAGAGCACTTAGTACATTTCTCATTGGAGGCACTGGGTCCGGGTTGCCATGGTTACCTGGGGGTAAATAACCCATTTGAAATGTCCTCAGGTTGCAGGGATTCTGTTTTATTTGTAGCTTTGTTCTTCAGCACAGGGTCAGGCACATTGTAGATGCTCAGTATGTGCCTGTGGTACCCACTGTGGTGCCTGTGGAGGAGGGCAGGCCTTCCAGAAAGTGCTCTACATGAAGAGCTGACCAAGACCCAGGCATTCTGACCCATAGATAGCTGTGATATCACCACCTGCTTGATCAGAGCAGAACAGCTTACTGATTTGTACATCCCCATCAGTCAAACCAGGACGCAACAAGGAGTGCTGTCAAGCCCTTCCTGGGGAGATGGAGGGGCAGGGTAGGGGGTGAAGGGTTGAGGTAATATAACCATGGCCAAGAGCAGAGCAGTCATGAAGCTGCCTTTGAGCCCTTCCAGACACAGCAGAGAGGCTCCAGTTGTCACTTCCCCACCTGGTCCCTAGACCTTATTGCAGGAAACTTTAAAAAGGAGCCAGTCTGGACTCCCAGGGGCCTCCGTGTCATTTTTCTGAAGCAGTTAGTTCTCCCCACTGAGACCTAGCCCTGTGCACTCCGAGAAGGAGTCTAACCTGAGGTTGCCATTTATGGTAAAAATAGAAATGGTCTTGGTGAAAGTCATCTCCCTTTGCCCCGTCTTACCCTTATCAAGGCTGATGAGAATGTCTTGTTGTAGTCTTGGGCTTCTGCCAGTCTTTGAAGCTAAAATACCCACCTCCATCCCTTCTGAGGGCCTTCTCTCTGCAGGTAACACCTGCCTAAGATGCCCAGTTGACGAGGGGGCACTACTGTATACTCAGTGTGTCGGCTATCAGGACGTGGCCTCCACTCATCCTGTCCCAGTTTGCTCTGTTCTGGACTTATTCTCCCATTCTGGGATTTGTTGCTAATTAGAGGCAGGCTGCAGGCAGTGCTTGGCAGGGGTCTGGGCTGAGCTGGGGCGGTTAGACAACAGTGTGGCCTATAGTAAGGGTGGAGAGGAGAAGCTGGCAACTTTCCTTAGGATCGCTTACACATCTTCCCCTTCCCTACTTTCCATCCTCCCTTCGCTTGGTTTTCTGTCGCTCTAGCAGAGGCTTAGGGCCTTACCAGAAGAAGAAGGAGACTGGTGATCTATTCTAATCACATGGATTGTTACCACTTCCTTACTGCCTGCCACAGTTGAATTGGAAAGTTAGAGGGTGACATTTGGGACCATTGGGCATCTGGAAGGATGGCGGGAAAGCCACAATAGAATTGCTACACTGATGCTATTCATATGTTGGGACCTTCTGAGTAGCAGCCTGTTCCTTCTCACCCCCAGGGCTTTCTAAAGTGGTTTGGGGCTGGCTTTGCATACTCCAGTCATGTTTGCTCCTGTGGCCAAGACAGTTAGGAATAACTGTGGTTGTGTAGCATCTCCTGGAGTAAAGACCTCAATTAGGCCCCATTGAAAAGACGAGTATCTTTTGAGGGGAGAGGCAAGAGGGCTCCCCCGTGGCTGCTGAAGTTAAAATGCAGGCAGGGACAGAGATCAAACACGTGGCTAATTATCCTTTTAACACTTGGAGGTTGGGAGAGTTCTCCTGTATTACAGAAGGGATTCACAGATCAGCTGTGCCAGAGCAAGCGAGCCTGGCCCCTGACTCGTCTTCTGTGCGTATAGGGTGTCTCCACCTCCGAGGCCGCAGGCGCGGCTGCTGCCTTCTGTGTTTCACTTATTTCTCTCAAGTCTGGACAAAGTGGCTCTCAGGGCAGGCCACTGACAAGGAGCAGGTACAGGCAGTGGTTCGAGGGTGTGTATGTAGCTCCCGCTAAAGAACCAAAGAACCGCCCTGGCCACCACCAAGGTGGCTCCTTTCCCTGACCTGCAGCCAGAAGGAAGTTGGCTATGCTAAGAAAGTGAGGGGGATAGGGTGCTGGTACTGGAAGCCAGATTTCTTTCGTAGCCCTAGGGGACAGGGTTTGTGAAAATAGGTTGTTTGTAAGTGTCGTGTGTGTTCTCTGAGGAGGAGGAACAGGGAGAAGGAAGGAGGGAACCAACGGTTGGTGAGTCAGGAAGATAACTTTTTTTAAAATAAATATATGTATTTATTTTTATTGGCTGTGTTGGGTCTTTGCTGCTGTGCGTGGGCTTTCTTTAGTTAGAGCAAGCAGGAGCTACTCTTTGTTGAGGTGTGCAGGTTTCTCATTGTGGTTGCTTCTCTTGTTGCGGAGCACAGGCTCTAGGTGTACACGGGCTTCAGTAGTTGTGGCACTCAGGCTCAGTAGTTGTGGCTCACGGGCTCTAGAGTGCAGGCTCAGTAGTTGCTCCGTGGCATGTGGGAACCTCCCAGACCAGGGATCGAACCCATGTCCCAGGCATTGGCAGGTGGATTCCCAACCACTGTGCCACCAGGGAAGTCCCTCAGGAAGATAACTTTTAAATTTGTATATTTCTGATCTTAATCAGTGATTATATTCCCTCTGTACATTAGAGAGACTGAGTTAATTAAATATGACTTCTTGTTGCTGTGGCTTCATCAGCAGGCAGCTCCAGGCAGAGAGCATGCAGCTCAGGCTCAGCCTGCTCACCTTGAAGTAACTGGTCCTGGGGAAGGGATGGGATAGAGAATTGACACAAGTGAGCCCTGTAATAACCTTGTTGCATGCTTACCCACACACCAGGCATGGTGGTAAGTGCATTACTTTATTTAGCCTTTCAACTACCCTTTGCAAGAGAGACTATTAAAACAGTCTTAGAGGAGGGAAAAGAAGCTCAGTGACCCAACCAAGGACTTGCACCTAGTAAGGTGGAAAGAGGAGCCCTTGGCCTCCAGGATACTGATGGACGTTCCTTTGCCCCTTCTCAGACTGCTTCTCAGAGGAGTGTCGCTCTGTGATCCAGGAGCAAGCTGCAGCCCTGGGCCTGGCCATGTTTTCTCTCCTGGTGCAGCGCTGCACCTACTTACTGAAGGAATCGGCCAAAGGTAAGCAGATGAGGGGCCCCCTGACTGGCAGACTGTCCAGCTCCTGGGTCCTGTCCAGACAAGCCCAGAATGCCATGCTGCTTTCTCCGTGTCTTCTCCCTCTGCTCCGGGCTTCCTCTGCCCACATACCCTGTTCCTTTTGCCCACCCAACTAGTCCCACTTCCTCTGTGGTCTTCTTTCCTCCTTGTGGAAAGGAGAGGAGGCCTCTTTCCTCCTCTCCATCTTTTCTCCTTTAATAGTTAGGATTTTCACTGTACCTCTGAACTACTGCGTGTTCCTGCAACTTAAAAAAAAAAGAAAGAAAAATGAATTTCCCTTGGTGTTCATAATCGATGCTTTGGTTGCTCCCTCAATCTGTATGTCCCTCTTTGTCTGGTACCTGGTGGGGGTTATGACCACTGCAGACCAGCCATCTCGGGAGCCTCACTGGTCCAGAGCAGGGGTTCTTTTTAGCCCTCCGTTTGAGCAGTGTCCCCATATCCTTTAAGGCTGCTCTTAGAGTTCCAAGCCTGATTGCTGAGCTGTATAAAGGTAGGGCTGAAGGGTGCACCTTTCTTTCAGCTTCTGGATCAGTTTTGATGAGTGGTGAGGCCCCTCTCTTGTTCCCCTGCCACATCAGCCGTTTGTGAATGCTGGTAGCCTCTGGGACTGCCTGTTTTTTGGAGGGAGGGTAGGGGTAACTCTATTTGGAAACAATTTCAAATTTATGGAAAAGTTGCAAGAATAATACTAAGAACTCTCTTACATACTTTTCACCCAGATTCCCTAATTGTTAACATTTTACCATATTTGCTTTAAGTTCTCTCTCTTTCTATACACACACATAAACCTAAAGCTTATTATTATTATTCTTTAAGGAACCATTTGATTGTAAGTTGCAGACATGGTGGCTCTTTCCCCCCAAGTACTTGACCGTGCATTTCCTAGTCACAAGGACATTCTCTTACATGACAGTACTGTTATCACAATCAGGAAGCCAACATTGATATAGTACTATTATTGAATCTACAGACCTTGTTGAGTTTGTACCAGTTATCCTAAAAAAAAAAAGAAATTTTCTTTCTGGTCTAGGATCCACTCCAGGATCACATGTTGCATTTATATGTCCTGTCTCTTTAGTCTCCTGCAGTCTGGAATGGTTTCTCAGTCTTCCTTTGTCCTTCATGGTCTTGACATTTTTGAAGTGTACAGGAGATTTGTTTTGTAGAAACGCCCTACAATTTGGGTTTCTCTGATAGTTGCTCACCATCAACTTCAGGTTGTACAATTTGGGCAGGAACCCTGGTACCATCTCAGTACTGTGCTGAAGGAAAGCTAAAAGTGGGTGTGGGGGCGGGGGCTGGAGGCCAGGGTAGCGACTTTAGCCAGGCCGCAGGTGGAGCAGAGACAGCTGTCTGCAGGGCAGACCCAGTGCACTGGTTCTCTCTTTGTCCTGCTTTTCAGAATCCTCTTAGGTGCTGGCACTTGTCCTTCGCTTCTGGGCCCAGCTTTCCTGTGGACTTGGCCTCCCTTCCCTAAGAGCTTACCGCCGTCCCAGCGCCCCAGGCCTCATTCGGGGGCCACAGCAGACCTAGGCCCAGTTCTCACCCTTTGCCTCTGCAGCTCAGCTGTCCTCTGCTGTGGAGGAAGAGGATCAAGATGACATCAAGGTGTCTTCCTTTGTCCCGGACCTGAAGGAACTGCTCCCCAGTGTGAAAGTCTGGTCAGACTGGATGCTCGGCTACCCAGACACCTGGAATCCTCCGCCCACCTCCCTGGATCTGCCCTCACAGTGAGTCAGCCTTGCCCACCCGTGTTCCCACAGTGCCCTCTCCCGCAGCCCGCTTGTGTCTGTCTTCCCTCTTCACTTGAACTTGGGTTTTTCCCTTCCAGGAACACCTTCCTCGTCCCCTGATGTGTTAGGTTATTTTTGCCTGTTCTCTAGTCTGTTCCTCCTCCTCTCAGGCTCTCTTTCTCTCACACCATAGCTTGCTCTGTTTTGTTCCTTGCCCTTGATCTTGCTAATTTTCACTGTGTATTGTTCATACTCACCGTCTCTGCAGCTGCCTCCTGAGTCTGGGTGGGTGTCACTAAGTGTGTGTGAGAGACTTTGTCTCTCTCTCCCTTTTAGTTTATCTCCGTGCATCTCTCAGGCTCTCGCTGCTTCTTGTGCTGTCCTCCGCACTCTGTCTCCCTGCCTCCCTCTCACGACACTGCAGTGTTGGGGGGCGGGGTGAGAGCATGCACCCCTCTCTCCCACTCACTTCACCCCTGTCCCTGCAGCACACCCTGCCCCGACTCCCTGTCTCTGTGTGTTGATGTGGGATGTGTCGGTCTGGGTGTATCTATGTAGATCTCTTTGTGTGTCCATATGACATTTTTCTCTTTTCTAATAAGTGTGGTAAAATATGTATATGACAAAGTTTGCCATCTTAACCATTTTTAAGTATACAATCCACGGCATGGTGCATTCAGATTGTTGTGCAACCAGGTAGGGCTATTTCTTGTATTTGTAGCAGTGTGTGAGTTGTAGATCTGTGTATGCCAGTTTGGGTCTGGTTGTGTGTGTGTGTCTGAGTATGAGGGCTTGTGTGTGTGAGGGGGGATTTGTTTTAGCGAAGGCTCTTTGGTGTGCCTTTCTATGTCTGTCTATGTGTTTGTGTCCATGTGCTGTGTCCCTATCTGTGTCTGCATCTCCATCTGTCCTTGTGTGGGGGGGTCTTTGCAGGGTTTCTGTGTCCCCATGAGGAATCTGTTTCACTCTGTGTCTGTCTCCCTGTCTGTGTGTTCATATGTATATGTCTACATCTGATTCTGGGTCTGTGTCAGTCCATGTCTGCTTTGGTCCTGTCCACGACTCTCTGCGTGTGGCTGTGTCCTGTGGGAGTGTTTGTATAAGTTCCTGAATGGCTGTACCCAGGACTGCCTGTGTCCGTGTCCATATTTGTCCATGGGTGTGTCTCTGTGTGTCAGTCTAGGTCTCTCTGTCAGGGGACGGGGGATTTCTATATGAGTGGGTCTGCCTGTGTCCACCTGCCTGTCTTGGCTTGTCTTGGCTTGTCCCTGCCTGCTTCTTTGCCTGCCTCTGTTTGATTCTCTCTGCTGTGTGTGTCTGTGTTGAGGTCAGCAAGCTATGGCCCACGAGCTAAGAATGGTTTACATTTTTAAATGGTTAAAAAAAAAATCAAAAGAATAAGACTTCATGACTTATGGAAAGTATGTGAAAGTCCTATTTCAGTGTCCATAAAGTTGTATTGGAACACAGCCACGCTTGTTTGTTTACACTTTGTCTATGGCCGTTTTCTCACTGCAGCAGTAGAGTTGAGTAGTTATGACAGAGACCATGTGGTCTGCAGAGCCAGAAATATTTACTGTCTATCCCAATTCAGAAGAGTTTTGCTGGGTCCTGATCTGTATCCATGTTCCTGCGTGTCTTGTTCTTCTGTGTGTTAGGGTCACCGTGTGTGTGTTTGTGTTTGCATAAGAGTATCCTAGTGAGTGTACACATAGGCAACTGTCCATCTCTCTCCCTCCCTCTCCCTTACTCTTCCTCTCTTCCTATCTATCTCTGTCTTTGCCTTGGTGTTTCTCTCTTTCTCTCTGTTTGACTTTTCCTTCTCCCTTTCTCCCCTCCCTTCACCCCTCCTTCCCCCACCCGCTATACCGTGGTCTCTGGCGGGTGTAGTGTACTCAGAGTTCCTTCAGGCTCTGTGTCAGGTGTATGTGTGTGTTTGGGAACAAGGGTCCATACCCAGCATCTCACCACTCTTCTCCAGTGTTCTTCCCTGGGAGGGGGAGATACTGGAGGGTGCAGGATGGATACCTAGGATGGTGCCTGTGGCATTTCTAGGGAGTGGGGAGGGGTGCTTCTCCGGGCTGGGGACCACCCTGTGAGTCTTCCAGACTCATGGGTTACCCACAGAGGGAAGACAGCAGCAGAGATTCCTGGCCAGCAGTTACTGACCTTTCTGTGTGGACTATACAGTCTGGCTCTTTCCTGCTTTTCCTTCCTCACATTTCTTCCTTGCTCCTCACCCCAGGAAGCACCCTTGGACCATTAAGCCTGCTCTCCCCAGGCGCCCCCCAGCTCTAGCTCTGTAACCATGTGGGTGATGCTCACAGCATCAAACAAATCTCTGCATCTTTCCTTTGAACCCTCCTAGGTTTCCAAAATGCACTCCAGGCTGAAGCCTCGTGAGCCAGGGTTGAGCCCTGAGCTGGGCAGCCGTGGACACACAAAGGAACAGACTGATCTGCTGACTAGAGGGCAGCTGTTTCCCAGCAGTGTCCCCGGAAGAGTTAACAAGTACAGCCTCAAACTTTTCAGGCCGTTAATCTACAGTGCCGACTAGGCAATTTGCAATTTTGGAAAGAAACTGACAAGGAAGGGCTCTGCTCTCCAAGTATCTGAAGCCCCTGCTTCTGAGCATGTGCAGGGGTCACGGAGTATTCCTCCCTTCCTCTTGGGGGCAGAGGGGGGAGGGGTTGGGGAGGTAGACCGTCTGTCCCTGGAGCTTGGGCCTTCCCTGGGTCACCTCACCTCACAGCCTTAGATATGGTCCACCCAGCCCCTGTTTACCCATATCCTGGCCATCAGGCCTGCTAACTGTCTTCTGCGACCTGTCTCTCTTCATCCCTCCTCCCTCTGCCGCTCCCTCTGGCTTTTGTTTGGCTGCGGAAATGGAAAGCTCACACAGGAAGTGCTGGGCCTCATTTGCTTGAGGTGCTGAATCTGTTTTCTCTGTGGATGCTGGAGCAAATGGCCCGTTGCCGGCTCATGCGAGCTGCTGCCCATCTTTGGGCAATGGCTCAATCTGCAGCTGGGCACGTGGTCCAAGCTGCATCCATCCCCAGCTGGGCTTCACCTCCAAGGCGACAGAGAGGCAGAGGACACTCAAATCAAATTTGCTTAGTGTTTTCAGACTTTTCTTCACAGGGATAGCAAATCTGACCAAACATGTTGAGTCTGATTGCCTAGTAAACAGATTCCTGTAGCTGTCACTTACTTTTTGATGAGTCCAGTTTAGGCTAGAGAAGTCAGTGTGACAGAGAATCGTCCCCTTCTGCACTGTCTCCCATTGCAGTCAGGATCAGCAGCTGGTTGTCTCTGGAATGCAAGTTTAAGCAGAAAGGAGGGGCTCTGTCATCCTGGGGCCTGACCATAGGGCATGGTGGTTTGAGGGCTGGTGCCAGTGTTGGACAGAGCGAACCTGGTCTGACCACCACTGAGGGTCATCCCACCTCATAGCCTTCAGCTCCAAGCAGTGGAAAAGTGAGATAAGAATTTACCTCCCTTCTTTCTGGTTTCTCAGGTAACTGTCTAACACTCGCTGAGTGAACACTGTGGTTGAGAGCTTGGCAAGGTGTGGTGGTTCTCCTGTAAGTTTCAGAGTAACATCTTATACCCACTCATCTTCCGTACTGTGGAGCCTTTTCTTTTAAGGCTGTCGGGAATAAAATACTCCAGATAGTTCTGTAGATGTCAGAACAGTAATCCCTCTGACACTCTTAAGGTCCTTGTACTGCTCTTCATTTTGGAGGGTTTAGGAATGCTCCCAAGAGAGTAGGAAGGAAATGGCTTCCACTTAACACCTCTCCTTTGCGTGTTTTCATGGGTCTTTGCCTGCATTCGTTCTCTGCAAAGACAGATTCCTCACTGATCCTATGATAAGGTGACCAGATAGCCTGCATTTTAGTTTGCTTCTTCTCCAGAAATTCCCTACTCTCAAGTTGTCTCCTTGACCCATTTGGACTGTTGTTTAATCTTGCTCCCTTCATTTCCTTTCTGTCTTTCATTGTGTTACCATCTTTCCTTGCACAGTTAGTCATTTCGAAGCATCCTCTACTTTCTCAAGGGATTTCTAAAGCGCGTCATTAATCTCCTCGGTTCTCTCCTCTTTGCCCATATTCCTCTTCTTCCTGGTCAGGTTTACTTTCCCTGTGCAGTAGCCACTTAGGCACATATGGAGCACGTAGAATGATGATGACAGAACATCACTGACACTGCAGAGTGACAAGGGCAGGATCTAGGGCCATTTGTGCCTTCTCACAACAGTGGCACTTAGTAGGTATGTGTGCTGGAGTCAGCACGTAAGTATGTTGACTTCCCATCTGTATCTGTTAGGAGTTGTAATGGGATGGCTTTATATCCCAGGAGATTTTGGTACAGAGGATTGTAGCAGGGTGTGGAAAGTTGCCTTGAGCCACTGTAAAAGGCAGTGTAGAGTGCTTTGGTCTGGTTAGAACAGACCACAGTGTTTGGAGGGGCCATCTACTTGTGGGGGTTGGGGAAGGAGTGGGGAGTACAGTTTCTGTGCCAGGCCTCTTGTTAGAGGGGAGGGGAAGCTGCTCCCCACTTTACCAAGTGAGCATAAGGTAAATTGTGGATGTCAGGTGGTGGAGAGGAGCAGAGCAGCCGGCTTCCACGAGCCTAAGTGTAGCCCCCTTGCATCCCAGGACCTTTGGCAAGGCTAGGGCAGTGGGACAACCTACCTCATTTCATAGTCTCTTGCTGAAGCCAAATCTTCCCTCATCTTGATCTCTAGTTCTCAGTAAGTGAAAGAGTCAGGGGACTTTGAGAACATCCAAACCTAGCCCAGCTGTGGCAGTTGGTTTATTGCTTTCAGCTGGTACTTGAACCCAGGTCCTGGTCTTGGAGGCTTTCCCAGGTTTAATCCCCAGAGCTTTCTCTGCAGCTGTATGACACTGCGCTGACCCCGAATGAGGATAGGAAAATAGAACCAGTGCCAAGCCAGAGTCTCTTTTTCATTTGGAGTCTGGCTGTCTGCCCATGACCAGGGTTACATAATGGGAAACATAGCTGGGGCTCTGGAGAGCCCGCGTTTCACCAGGCTGCCCAGACCTTCGCATTCTGATGCTATATATCTTCCTAATTGTAGCTCGGATGCATTTATCACACTGTTGGATTGGAGTACTGTAAAAAAAAAAAAAACAAACCTCCAGAAATTCTTGGACTTGCTGCTTTTCCATGGCTTGTCTTGTATAGTCTACAGAGCATGCTGGAAATGGCTTGTAGGGAGCCCTCTGAGGTGCTGTCACACAGGGAGACATGGGGATATGGAGGGAGTACGCAGTAAGCTCATTTCTGCAGGGAGCCTACATGTGTTGACCCTGCAGACGAGATAGAAATTCTTGAGTTAAAAAGCAGCTCGTTCACTCACCCTCACAGGGCAGCCCTGAAATAAGAACTAATCCCAAGTCTAATCGGCACCCCTTCAAGGACGCTTAATACGTCTTCCCAGAAGGGCATTTTAGGAGGTCACTAAGTAATAGTCCATCAGCACTTCCCTGAAGGAAGTGGTGGTGACTGTGGGAAGCCCCTTTGCTACCCTGGCTCCCCACCCAGTCTCCCTGGCTCCGGGTTGGGGCGTCAGCACTATAGCCTGGCACCAGGGGGTTCCTCTTCCTCCAAGTGCTGAGTGTGGGGCACACGTGATCTCTCCCACGGCAGGAGCCACGGTCCCCTCCCCACTCCTCCCACAGGACTTCTTCTGAGAGGAAGGGGTGTTGGCCCAAGGCTCCAGTCTGACCCCAGCAGGGTACAGCCGCTGACCCCAGGGAGAGTACTTTCCAGCTCTGGGCTGAGGTTATTTGGGTCCAGTGTGTGCTAAACTAAGAAGACGTGTTGGAGTGGTTACAGCTGAAAGTTTAGAGAGGCAGGAACCGTGAGAATCCGCACCAGGGAGGCCGCCGAGGGCTCCACTCATGCCGTGGAGATGTCGAGGTCCCCTGGGAGCTGCTCTTTCCCAAACACACAGTGCTGATGGGTTTAACACACCACAGTGATGCGACAGAAACTATACATCTGAGTGTAGTTTGGGAGAACTGAAGTCAGATAAGGCACTGACCTACAGAGAGGTTGAGGGAGGCAGAGTAGAGGTACTTGAGAAATCCTGGAATGAGGTTACCGTGACCTGTTGTTGGCCATAGGGCTCCAGCTGCACGGCTTAGAACATGAAGTTTGTGTTCTTGGAGTAGTGCAGGGTGACTGAGCTGCAGATTGATTTTGCCCTATTGGGCAGAATTAATTTAAGTTGGGCACTCTTCCAAGGGCCCAAGTTGACTTGTTAGTGTAAGTTAGAAGGGCAGAAAGGATCTTCTTTAACTGAGTCTTGTATTTTCTTAGTGGTCACCTAATAAACAGCTATTATTCTTGGAGAATGGTATCTTGCTGCCCATGTCTTAACTCCTAGAACAGTGATTCCCTGATAATTTTGTCTCCTGTGTATATCACGGTGGCATCTGGAAAATATGCTGTAGTTCCTCAATCTTAGAGAGAGCTGCATAGGTCTCCCCCCACCCCCACCGAGTCTCTGCCCCATCTTGTTGAGCTGCCTAGCCCTGATACCAGAACCAGACCCTCAGCCTACTGAAAACAGAGTTGGCGTGACATCCTGGCTTTCCAAGGGATTACTAAGCTATTTCAAGCCCAGGTACTGTTCTTTTGACTCTGCCAGACTTGTTGGATTCAGGTCCATTTCTGTTGTTATCTGCTCACTTCCTGCAGTTTTCTCCAGTTGGTTGGGAAGTCCTCCAGGCCTCAGTGGTCTTAAGTTGGCCATTGACCCCCATGTGGAGAGTTGTGGACTAGAATACAATGGCCCGTAGGCAAACAAGTTTTTAAAAAGGGGATATTACATATCTTAAGAGCATTTTTATTGCTATGGCCTTTTGTCTTTCCCCTTTGTGACTATAGTTCATGGACGTTCTCTTTTTCAGTTTCCTTGTGCCTAGTTTTTATGCCATCTTAGCTGTATTTCCAGAGCTCCTCGCCCCAGGAACCAAAAGACCCAACTCGTTTCCCATCTGTACTACTTCTCTGATCTTCCATAGCTCCGAAACACAATGCAGGGCTTCTTCTCACTCAACTCTTTCCGGGTTTGTTCTGCAGCTGTGGAGTTTGAATGTTAGTGTTTAAACAAGCTGGTATTACACAGGAAATGGCCACCTCCACAGGCCCCTGCAGGCTTGTAACATGGGGTCATTGTACTTGATATTAATCACCAGTCAGCCTATTCCCCCAGTAAAAATATGAAGGGGTGTGTGTGGGCTCAGTCCTCCTTAGACTTGCCAGAAGGATGGCCTGAGCCCTGGTCAGACCTTGGTACTCCATTCTCCAAACTATCTTCCTCCCTTAGTCTGGGCCTTAGATGGAGTTTGCAGAAAAGTTCATACTTGACCTCTTTCCTATAAAGCTGGCGGATCCGCCTTTCTTTCTGAGTTCTAGGAAAGAGATGGATTGTTGTGGTATAACCTGCCTCACATATCTCACGCCTTAATCTTTCTGAGCATGTTGTAGTTGAGTAACATATCATATGAGAAAACTCCAAAATTGTAGACACATAGAAACCCACTGGTCCACCTGAGATCAGGGCTTCTCAGTTCCTTGCGCTGAAGCTGCTTTTCTAATGCTGTGTGCAGAACTAACCCCAGCCTGAAGGGTTAATCTGATTCCCCAAGTCAATATCCCTCCAAACAACCAGGCAAGAGTGTGTGTTGGTTCATTTCTGTGAAATGTGTTTCCCTGGTCACCTGGGCTGGCCTGGGCTGCATTGCATCGGCCGGCAGCTGCACTGCACTCAAACTGACAGCTACATTAAACCTTGGAATTCTGAGGCAATAAAAAGTAAATTAACTCTTCTTTTTTTCCTTTCCTGGTGGAGTAAGTGAATGCATGTCTGTGGGGAAGTGAGTGAGCCTTGGTCCTGAGTGCATACCTCTAACTAGCCACTGCTGGTCTGTCCCAAGCTGGGATCTGGTGTTGAGACTGCAGCCAGAGGTCTGCGTTCCTGGTGTGTGGTGTGTTCCGTGGGGTTGGGCCGCTGGGTCACCCTGCGACTGCTGAGCCCTGCTCACTAGTCACGTCACAGCTGCTTGGGAGCTCCCTGGCCACCATTCTGAGAGCCATAAACAGACTCACTGGGTGCAGTTTCACAGTCTCTGGCTGCCTTGTGTCTGTCTGATGGGAGTTTTTTGGACTCTGGGAGCTTTCCCAGAATATGAGTTGGGACCAGGACAGGTCAGAGGGACTTGCCCCAAGCCTGTAGCACTCTAGAGGGTCCATTTAGAACCAAAGGTGGCTTGAGAATGTCTGAAAACTGTTTGGGGGAGTCATTTCCCAAGCATTTCTAGAAGATTGGGAGCTGTTTAAAGTTCCTCACAGCCACCAGAATTTGACTTGGGGCTCCTTGGCCCAGGCCAACCTTGAATCCTTAGAATCCAAGGACTGGATTGGAGTGAAGGTTGGAAGGCCCTCCCAGCTGGGATAAGGACTAGAGCAGGAAAAGGCTGACTTTTCCCCTTCTGCTCAGGCAGGAAGCCCTGTGTTCACCCACGGAACTGAGCCCTCAGCCCAGGGGCCTGATCGGGGTAAGCTGAGGTGATGTTGCCCAGGTTCCGGGAATTACCCCATCCTTCTGCAAATATCTTAACTTTGGAGTTCAGACATCTCACCTAGTTTTTGAAAGTACCTCTTCCTTTTAGTATTAGTTTCCCGACACTCCCCTCTCCCCCACCCTGTGTGGGGAGTCATCGTGTGGCCGATGGGTGCCTAGTCCGTTGTGGTGCTCAGTTAGAGAGGAGAGAGCTGATGATGAGATGGGACGTGATCTGGGGCCGCCCCACTGTGGTGCCGGAACCACACACCAGTCTGACGGGATCAGGGCCGAAGTGACCTTTCATCAGAGTATTTTGTGTATTCCCTTGGTTCTGCTCAGTCTAGCTTGGCTCTTGAGCCACTTTACATTTCTGAGTTGGGAACCCAGGATACTTCCTGTGTCTTTTGGCATCAGCAGCTCTCTTACAAATGAATACTAGGGTAGGAACTCTGATCCACTTCATTTTTGCAGTGAGTCTTAAGGTTTTGGCACAAGGTGGGTGGTAATGGGCAAAAGGCAGATGTGGGCAGGGGTCCCTGGTGGTGGCCAGCAGTCTCTGGGAGGAGTCAGTTTTGGTTTATCTGAGCCTTAGGGGACAGGGAGCCTCGTAATGAGAACCACATGGTACCACATATTTCTTCGTCTTGGATCCAAGATGGTAAGGGTGGGAGGATGAGAGAGGGATGTGGGGCCTCCCGTTGTGGCAGCCGTGGGTAATTTTCTGCCGCCTCTCCCTGGATGGAGATGCTGCTGCCCACACCCCCCCCCACCCCACCCACATCCTAAAGCAGCCTTGACCTGCCCTAGCACCAACCAAGGCCCCCAAGCCAAGAATTCAGCTGGGAGACTTTTCACCTTCTTCCTTCTCACTGTCGTCTTTCCTGTTTATTTTCCAAATTGCTGCTCTGCAGCCGACCAGTGCCTGTTGGCCAGAGCTCACCAGCGCTGTGGGATCAGACTCAGGCAGTGGGCTCAAGTGGCCAGCAGGGCACTGGGGGAGGAAGCAGGGAGCTGGAAGAGCCTCCCTGTGCGTCTCCCATGGGCAGCGCTAACCTCGGAGGCGGCCCTGAGCAGCCCTATCACATCCGGTGCTTGTCTCTGCAGCCGGGACTGGAGGATAAACTATCAGAGCTGTGGGGCAGTGCATCATTCCTCTTATTATTTTCTTCTCTGCAGATGGGGTCGTGGAAAGTTCAGTTCCTTTTAACCCTCGAAGTTCTGTTTATTCTACAGCTGGTAGCCTGAATGCCGCGTTTCCCATTACATCACAAAGGGGCTCAGGCAGATCTCTGCACAGAAACGTGTTGCAACTGTTTATTTTTTTCCATATTTAAACATTTCTGACAGCCAAACTCAGCCAAGCCAAAAGATGGAGCTTTGTGAATGAGTCTGGTTGTCGGTGTCTGTGCAGAGAGAGGCTTTAGAAAACTTGTCCCTCCGGTGATTCTTCCCAAACGTGTTCTTTTTCCTGGGTAAAGCCTGTGAGGCAGGTTACTTGTGCAGTACACGTGTGTTGATTGTGTGCCGTTGTGTGATTAATGGAGCTGTGTTCCGCCTGGTTCCCAGGACACTCTTGAAAACAAGATGTTTCATTTCATTGCCTTTTCTTAGTGCCGTGATTACAGTAAATAAACCAGTGCAGGCTCCTTCCACCTGGAGCCAGTCAAGGAGTCCCCACACTTCTATTCCACTTTCTCCCTGGCATCCCCTTCAGCGCCACATCCCTCGAATGCCCTCTTCTCTGCCCTCTCCCAGAGGCTCCCAGTCTCCAGGAGGAACACGCTGCTCAGGTGGGAGGCCCCTCCCTAGCAGACGTGGCTCATGCGCAGTAGCTCCTCTGGGAGAATTCCAGGGTGTAGCTCGCTCTTCTAGCTCTCCCTGCATCTCACGTCTTGCCACTCTACCTCTTGAGCCTAATTGTAAAGTTTTTCTTCGTTATTCTATGCAGCTCACTCCTTTTAGAGTACGGCTTAACATCCACAGGGCACTGCCTGTTCCAGACTCCCTGGTTAGGTGATCTTCTGGAAGAGAAAGCCAAGTCTTATGCAGCCCAGGGCCGATAGACTTGGCAGACCTTGGATCTGACCAGTCTGGCTATTTGAGCTGCATCCTGTGCCGACATAAAAGAAAGCTCTTAAGGACCCTTAGCACCCCTCAAAGCAGGGATATAAACCACAGTATGATGGTGACAGAGAAGTGAGCCTTCTTTTTCTCATTCTGCCCCTGAGATTGAACTGGGGAGAGCCAGACTTTGCACTGTCAAGATTTCTTCTTGGGTTCAGCCGGGACCTGGTGATATGCAATTAGGGGTGAGCAGCTATCCCAGTTTGCCCAGGACTGAGGGGTGTCTGGTGACATGGGATTTTCGGTGCAAAAACTGGGACAAATCCCAGGCAAAACAGAACAGTTGGTCACCCTATATGTAACCTTCCACAAGTGAGGGAGAGGTGAGGGAGAGGGATGGCCAAGACAGCACTGATGCTGGTTCGTGTGCTTAAATGCATGAGAAATTTTACCTTCCTGGGAGGATCTTGCCAGGCCAGGCATTGAGGTTTTTGTTGGGTGTGTTTGATTGTTTTCCTACTTATATGTAGGAAGAGATTCTGAAGCCTTGTAGGGGACTGGGGCGGGAGGTAATAACCACATGACTCGTTGCCTGGTGTGACTGGCCCCTCTGGCTGTGTAGGAGGAGGGGAGATTGGCACTCTGTTGCCGTCTGTGTGGCATATACTTGGCTGGATGGGAGTGGGGGAATTCTGCGAGCTGCCTCAGGCACTAGTTGTCTTGAGTGTTTGAGTAAGTGTCTCAGGCACACTATCTGGAAAGGTGACAGGACCTGCATTAGGCAACTGATTCTCTAAATTCTTTTTCCTTTCTGGTTAGGACTGAAAACTCCCCCAATCAATTTCAGTTTTTTGCATAAATGGACACACAGCCGTCAGATTACTGCCACGGGCACAACTTGGTATTCTAGCTTTTGGAGTTAGATTTCCTGGCAGATGTCAGCCATAGACAACATCTGCCACGAGTACCTCCCTGCTCACAAGTGCTTAGAATACTTTAATGGTCCCTCTTTAGAGCCGCTCTTCTTTTCTTACCTTCTTTCTCATAGGGTTGCTGTGGATGTGTGGTCGATGCTGGCTGACTTCTGTAACATACTGACTGCAGTGAATCAGTCTGAGGTGCCACTGTACAAGGACCCGGACGCTGACCTCACCCTCCTTATACTGGAAGAGGATCGGCTTCTCTCGGGCTTTGTCCCCTTGCTGGCTGCCCCTCAGGACCCCTGCTACGTGGAGAAAACCTCGGATAAGGTCAGCCCCAGGCCAAACATCCCTCCCCATTCACCCCTCCTCTTAATTCTCCAGACTTTTTTATTCTTGGGAAGTTTTCTGTGCAAACGGAACATGATTAAGTCATTGAGAAGGGTGTTAAGGGAAAATATCGACCTTTTAGCCGCTGACATCCAGCTCTGTGTCCTGAAAAAAAAGCCCTCTCGACTTCCTTTGGTGTGTGTGTGCGCTCGCTGGCATGTTGTATATACGATCATTTCCTCACTTGTTTAAATAGTGCAGCTTGTGTTGGCAGTGCTCTCACTCAGCTCCAAATGGTTTGCATCATGCTTAAAGCACCCTCCTTCCTCCCCCCTTTCATCCTTCCCCCCAGCCACAAAACTCTGCACTAGGAAAACAGCCAGGGCTTTTTCCCTTCTCTAAGGAGAAGAGTGATAAATAGGTGACTAGAGAGAAGCAGACACCATGTGTTAACTAACAAAAAAAGCTTTTAGGAATATGAAGCATTCCCCGCTGCCTGGTTTCTATTTTTCTTCCTCTGAGGACTGTGTTTTAACCTAAACTTTTTCCTTGTCTGTCTGTTTATAGAAAACAAAGCCCATTGCCTGTTGCCCTGGTGGGGACTGTGGAACTCTTAGTCTCGGCTTAACAGTTGGGTCTGCGGCCAGGTGTGGGGAGTAGAGCAGTCCGTTCTGCTTCGCTTTCCTGTGTGGAGGTTGCTAGGCTGGGGAAGTCGTGTCCACAGACCCCAGGAGCAGGCTCTCCTGTGCCGAGCAGGGGAACTCTGTGACTGACCTCTCTATGGAGTCGTCAGCATCACGTCCCTTAGGAGAGAGCCTTTTGGGGCGAGTCCTCAAGTGGCTTCTCAGAAGAAAGTCTTTTGACCTAGATGAAGTATGTATAGAGATGTAGGTAGATTTTTTTTTTAATGTCAGATAGTAAAAACTAAATTCCAAGCATTAACTACAAATATGAGAGAGTTTATGTTGAACATAAAATTTTTTAACTCATTCTTAGTGAAAAAAAGAATATATGTTCCTTGTAGACAAGTAAAAAGAAGAAAAATGTATCCACAATCCCACTATTCTACCCAGTGGTAATGTAACTGTTGTTTTTGCTAATTATATATAATCATATTTAACTTCTAGTATATACACACAGGTTTGTTTGTTTTTTTTTAAACACAACTGGGGGTCGTATTATACATGTTATTTGTAATCTACTTTTTTCATTTAGTATCTTTTAATGTGTTCTTATATGGAATCATTTTTGATGACCACTTAATATTCTTTTCTATGCCAAGATTTCTTTAACCAGTCTGCTTTATTGAACCAAGGGACTGTCCTGAAGTTTTGGACTACTGTAAACAGTGAGGTGATTCCTTATAGTGGAATTTTTTTCATATATTCCCTTTGGTTCTAGACACTGACATATCAAAAACTCATTCTCTTTGGGTACATTTAATGGCTAATATTGGGAATGTGAGAACCTTTCTCTCTCAAGAGGAATACTTATTTTATGCTTTTCCAATGAAAAGTTGGAATAAAATCCTGCTCTTTTAGTCTCAGAAGGGAGTAATAATGGGGAGGTGTAGTGTGTGAGGCTGAGGACAGCTGACAAAGTTCAGACTTTGTGGAAGATGTTCAGTTAGAAGAGTTGGAAGAGAAACCAGGCAACCATGGCTTGGGCCAGGGGAATCCTAGTACTTACTGTTCTTCTGTGATCACGAGGTGGTCTTGACTCTGGAGGGTGCTTTTGGGAATTGGCTGTTGGGTTAGCTGTCTTTCAGTGCGGAGCAAGGAAGGAGTCCTAACCAGCTTAAGACTTGCTAAGCCCTATCTTCTCAATCAGCTCTCCCAGCTTTAGTGTTGGCATGTGATACATGTGTATCGTATAGTCTATGGTGCATACACTGTATGACCTGGCAAGAAGAACACAGAGCCAGCGGGCCATGCCCTCAGCCTGTGGTCGTGAATCACAGGCTGCCTGCAGTTGCAGCTCATTGAGACTAAGGTAGGTCTCCACTTCAAGGGCTGTGAAATAGGTGTGCCCAACACAACATCTCCAAATCCAAACTCCTGAATTTCTCTCCCCCAAATGTAGTCTTTCTTCAGTCTTCCTGTCTTGGTAAATGGCAGCTTTGACTTTGGGGGTGCTCATGTCAAAATTATTGGGGTTATTCTTGGCTCCTCTCTTCTTCTCACACCGCCATATCTAAACTGTCAGCCATCCAAGTCTTCCTCACCTTCAAAATAAATGCAGATACAACTCTTTGTTACCACTACACCATAGTTCAAGTCAACAAAATGCCTTCTGACTGGTTTCTCTAGTTCCTCCCTCCTCCTACTCTCCAGTCTGTTTTCAACACAGCCACTGGAATGATCTTTTTAAAACATCAGTAAGATCATGTCATTTCTCTATGCATACTCTGATCCAGCTCCTGCTGCTTTCCTTGTGCCCAATATGTCCTAGTCACAGTGGCATCCTTGCTGTTCCTCAGACGAGTCACATACTCGTGCCTCAGGGTCTTTGCACTTGCTTTCCTCTTAACCTGGAACACCCTGTCCCCAGATAGCTGTGTGGCACCCTCACTCCCTTCTGAATGCCACCTCGTTGGAGAGGTCTTCCCTGGCTACCCCATATATAAGATGTAACATGCCTTTCTTTTCCTTTTTCTCTGCTTTATTCTCCATGGCAGAGAAAAATAACATCTCTTGAATATCTAGCATGTATCAGTCCCAGGACGAGGTACTTCTGCCCAGTATTTCATTAAGTCCTCATGATATGCCTGTCAAGTAGGTATTAATACCTTCATTTTATAAATGAGACAACTGAGGCTCAAGAGAGTAGTGAAGAATGGTGATAAACTCATATGAAGTATGTCCATGCCTGACCTGGAAGATTGGTATGGATGTGTCAGAGGGACTTTTTAGGAACTCTTGACCTTTTAGATTTCTGCAGAAGATAGACATCTTCTCCAGCTTCTGATATTCACTACTAAGAAATGTAAAGTATCTCAAGGACTTTGTAGCAGCAACATGAGCAGTTTCACTGCTGGTAGTCACATGTTTGGTCCAGCCTGGGTGCTCACTCAACAGGCATTCACTGAACAGGCCTACGTTACACACCTGCACACACGAGAGAAATCCAGACATACAAGGCAAACACCCTCCTAGTTTGGGAGGCTATTTGTGCCACACACAAAGATGTGAGAAGCAACCTAAGTTAATTTGAACCTATAGTTAAGGAGGAACTCTTGAAATTTTGTAGAGTTGGTACAATGAAGGCAGTGAGTTTCCCAGGGAAGGCATTGCTCAAGGAGCACTGATTTGGCATTAACCTATCACTGTACTTCCCAAGCATGTTCCACGAAACTCTAGTTTTATAGGTTCTTACTAGATGAAAAAAAAAAGAGTTTCACAATCATATAAGTTAGGGTAACATGCTATTAGACAGCACCCATTACTGCAAGACTTCTTGGAGCTTTTAATGTAGTGTACGTTGCGAGGAGGATAGCCTTTGCTGTCTTTCCCAGACTTGCTTCACCCTTGGTCTTTTTGACTTACTGTACATCTTGCAGGATTAATATTCTGCCTAAAAGAAACAAGCCATAGTAGAAAACCGAGGTATGGGATGAGTAGGAGGTGAGAAAACAGATTGCTGTTGCAATTATGCAAAAGTAAGATGAAGAGTACAGATTAGGGTAAAAGCAATAGAGTGAAGCTGGTTACATTTAGAGAGAAACATCACAGATGTTGAAAATTAGAGCCAACTAGAAGAAAGTGATCTTAGGTTCATTGAGTGGCTGCTTGGCACCTGATTTCATAGGTTAAGTGGCTTACCCAGGGTCATGTAGCTAAGTGAGGAAGTATAGGATTAGAATCCTTGTCTGTATGACTTTTGACAGTGATGTTCTTATGAATGACTTGACATCTAGGATTTGCTTCAAAATAATCTGGGGAGGAAGGTGGATGGGAGTGTAGATGGGGGGTAAAAAAAGGCCAAATGTTGATCATTATTAGATCTGAATAATGGGTACATGGAGTTTATTATAGTATTCTACTTTTGTATGTATATGAAATTTTCAATAAGAACAAGTTTTAGAAGAATAAATAAAACTCCGTGTCCTTTCTGCTGCATTATACTGAATAAGCATAAGTGATTGAAAAAGTAATCAAACATGATAATAATAAAGTTAAGATTTTGCAGTCATAATCATGTTCCAGGCACTGTGCTAAGCTCTTTACACGTATTTCCTCATTGAAACCCCAATAACCCTATAGGCAGATAGGAGAAGTGATAAAAAGGAAACTGTTTTAGGAGAAAGATGTTAAGTTCATGTTGTACGTTAGCCAATATCAAAAAAGCTTAATTATCATCTTCAAAATATACATATGTGACTGTATAGCTATAGGTAGTACTGAACAAGGATTTATTTAGTGACAGGCCGTGTCTTTCCCTTAGGCTCTGAAGCTGTAGCCATTGAATGAGAACCAACACATTTATGTCATAAATAGATGTAAGCAGTCCTCATTCCAGCATCCCCAGGAAGATTAATCTGTGTGATCTACATTGTCTTCCTTCCCATATTATCTGACCAAGAACTAAGTGAAGAACTTTCCAACAAGCTAATGCCGGAGCCACTCTTTGGCTTGATTAGGGAATAAATTATAGGTCATATTATATGGTGATGTTATGTCTCACAGTCACATCCCATACATTCTTACAGTCATCTTTGCTTTCTGTCTTGGATGTAGGATCCCAGGAAACTTTGTCATTAATAAAGTATGTAATTGAGGTTAAAGATGAAGCTTGATTTGTCCAGCCTTCAAAACTACTGGCTTGTCTGTTAAATGACATTTTTGGCATATTGTTTGTTGTACACATAATTACTCAAAAATATTTTGAATAGAAAATAGAGACAAGCACAAGAAAATAAGAGTCACCTACAGACTACCACCTGAAAGTAAGCGGTATTAAGGTTTCGTATATGTCCTTTCAGTGTCTCCCCCCCTCACTTCTTTTCCTTTCATAAAATTGGGACCATACTATATATGCTTTGTTCTTGTTTTATGTTTTTTTAAAACCCTTGTTTTTATACACACACACATACGTATATACATACATACATACGTACATAGTTTGCGGGGAAATGTTGCCTTTGTTTTTTGGTGGTCTGGAAAATGTTAATTTTAAGTGCTACCAGTGGCTAATTTTTGGAAAAACATACATAATCTATTCTTGAAGTATCAACATCAAGAATGAAAGGGAAAAAAAAAAACAATTAACTATCCCATATTTAAGATGTGGAAATTCAGACCACTTACAATATGTATTTTGTTTTTCACATAGTTGCATTTTGTTTCTAAATTTACAATAATTATTTAGAATTAATCTTATATTGTTTTCAGTGCTCAGTTTTCAGTGTTTTTAGCCTTTTTATTCTGTGGCTGTCCCATTCTTATGTTCTTACTTTGATTTATGTGTTAATCAGATACAACATTGTAGAATTTTTTACAGCAGAGATAACATGAAGGCTTTTTAAAAATTAAGGTGATTTTTTGTAAAATACAGTAGTAATATACATACTCATGCAAAAGAATCAATTCACAAAAATATGTAGTCAGAAGTCACCCTCGGGCTTCCCTGGTGATGCAGTGGTTAAGAATGCGCCTGCAGGGGCTTCATAGGTGGCGCAGTGGTTAAGAACCCGCCTGCCAATGCAGGGGACGCTGGTTCGATCCCTGCTCCAGGAAGATCCCACATGCCGCAGAGCAACTAAACCTGTGCGCCACAACTACTGAGCCTGCACTCTAGAGCCCGTGAGCCACAACTATTGAGCCCACGTGCTGCAACTACTGAAGCCTGTGCGCCTAGAGCCCATGCTCTGCAACAAGAGAACCTGCTGCAATGAGAAGCCCACGCACCACAATGAAGAGTAGCCCCTGCTCACCACAACTAGAAAAAGCCTGTGTGCAGCAACGAAGACCCAACACAGCCAATAAATAAATACATACATACATACATAAATTTTTAAAAATAAAAAAGTCATCCTCTAGGGATAACCACTGTTAACAATTTGATATTTATCTTTTTAGAACACTTCTCTGCCCATTGAAACATATTAATAAATACATATATATGATCAAAATGATAGTGTGATGTACATTGTCTTCCTAACTTTGTTCTTTTCATTAAACAGTGTATCAAGGCCATTCTTTATGATTACTTTTTGAACACTTGTGTTTTGAAAGTGTTCTTATTTTGTCCTTTCATGTGAATGGCAACTTAACTTAGGTCAGCTTTTTTTCCCTTTAAAACAATAGCTATTATTCCATTGCATTAATGGTTAGGAAAAATTGGAGAAAAGGCTGATTTTTCTTCCTTTGTAAATAAAACTTTTTTTTTCCATACAGCACGGGTAACTTACAACTTTTTAAATCTTGAATTTCAAATTGAATGAGGATTTGTTTAGATGTTGGTCTCTAATTTTTCATGGCGCATAATGAGCTCTTTAAATCAGCAGATGCAGTTCTATCTTTGGATCAGAAAAGTTTTCATCTCCCATGTCTTCGATTACTGATGTTGTGTTTGTTCTTTTCTTCAGTAATTTCTTTTCTCCTAACACATATATTAGATCTCTGTTCTTTGTCCTCTGCATATCTTTCTGTCACCATTTTAATCCCTTTTTGTTTTGCCTCTGCAATCTCAGAAGGTTTCTCAAATTTTTCCTCTCTCTAATTGGTTCAGATTTTTATGGTGCTAATTCTGCTCTTTACTGCTTCTAATTCAGTTTTTAAGTCTGCTGTTGCACTATTTCTTCGCTTACATTATTTCCCTGTCTTATCCTGTAACCTTTATATTTTTGCCTGCCATTTACCAAGGTCTTTTATTTGTTTTTATTTCATCATTTATTTTTTAGCATACTTCACAGAATCTGTAATTTTAAAAATCCAATTGTAAGAGTAAAGCAGCTACTGTCTTCTTCATCTACCATTTTTCCCCCAAGTATTCTGTATTTCTCTGTCTTTTTGCATGCTCTGTTCCCTTTTCTATCTTGCAGACCCTTTTCATAGGCCCCAAATTGTACTTCTACAATTTGATTCTGGCCTTTTATATTTCTTTGAACAAAGAAAGGTTTACTCAGGTCTGATATTTTCTCTACAGTAGGTTAGGTAGATTCTCATTGGATGCCTTCTTTATCTACAGATATTACTTAGAATCCCCGTCTCAAGTCTAAAACTGGTTGATATGTAAATTTGTGTTACCAAGTCACCACCCTGAAGGGGGTGGGGAGGAGGCCGGGTGGTGTGCATTCTCAACATGTGAATTTATTTTCTACATTTTTTGTCCTGTATATGATGAAACTTCTGTACCAGAGCTAGTATCCCATGTCCAGTTTCTATTTCACATAAATGATACAGCAATTTCTGACCTCCTTCCTGGAGCTGTGGCCCACCATGTCAAGAAGAAATTCCACCCTCTGGCCACTTCCCATTTGCGTTTACTTGGGCCTCTCTGACCTGCTGATTGTGAATGGTACTGATCTGTAGCAGCGAAAAGCCTTCCAAGTGGTATTTTGCATCTGCCCCCACACCCTCATGTTTTGTGGTAGGCAGAATAATGTCCTCCCCTAAAGATGGTCCACATCCTATTCCCTGAAATCTGTTAAATAAGTTATGTTACAAGGCAAAAGGGCCTTTGTATGTAAGTTAAGGATATTGAGATGGGAAGATGACCCCAGATTATCCAGGTGGTTTAACATAATCATGAAGGTCCTTACAAGGAGGCAGGAGTGTTAGGGTCAGAAAGAGGAGATGTGGTGATGGAACCAGAAGTCACAGAGAGAGAGATTTGGAAATAGTGTGCTGAAGATGGAGGAAGGGACCAAGGAATGCCAGGTGGCCTCTAGACAGTAGAAAAGGCAAGGAAACAGATTTTCCCATAGAGCTTCCAGAAAGAACACAGCCCTGCCAATACCTTGATTGTAGGACTTCTCATCTCCCAGACTGTGAAATAATAAATCGTATTGTTTTAAGTCATTAAATTTGTGGTATTTTTTTACAGCAACAATAGAAACTAGTTGACCCTTGCATACTGGAGGATTTTGCCAGGCTCTTTATGGTTTCTTCTCTTGCTGCTTTGTTTTTCTTTTTTAACCTTTTAAATTATGAAATATACATACGGAAATATGTAAAAACAAAAGACTCAACACAAAGTGAGCAACTGTATTACCACCAAGCATGTCAAGAAATAGAGAAGTGTGATTAATTACCAGTTTCATTCAGCTTGTGTTGAAGGTTCTAGCTAGTGCAGTAAGATAAGAATAATAAAGTACTAAAAAGACAATTGGAAAGGGGAAAAAAAAGCTGTCTTTATTTGCAGATAATGTGATTCATATGTAGAAAATACAGATAAATTATTCAGATTAATAAGTGAATTTAGCCAAGTTGCTGGATATAAGGTCAGTATACAAAAATCAATTCAATATCTACATCCTAACATCAATGAAATTTTTTTTAAGTTGCTTTCTTAGGAAGGGAAGCTGTGAATTGGCTCTTAATGCCCTGTTGCCAGCTATCCTCTATCCATCTGGAAGTAATTCTTTATGGTTTATGGCAGATGGGTGCCATTTTCCTATTTAACAGCTATTGACTGTGAACACAATAGAGGAGGCGTCATGGGGAATGGGGGATATACTCTGTGTATTCAGTCTGGTCACTTCAGTTGGGATTTTGGAAGTAGAGTTATTCAACTCTGAAATGTATGCTCTTTACGTTTTTTTTATTATAAAAGTCTTCCTTTGTATTACAAAATAGATGTTCATTTTAAGAAATGCTAGAAAAATCAATATTAGCAATAAGGAAAATAAAAGATTGCTTGATCTTTCTGTCTTCTATCCTGGTTGGGTAGATGGATAGACAGATATATATGAAGTTTTTTGCTTTTTAACAGAAATAGAATAAAACTGTATATATTGTTTTGTAATCTACCTTGTTCACTTAGCAATAAATATATCCTGAATATATTTCCATGTTCACTTATAGTGTGAATTTTAATGGCTGCATTATATTAACATGTATGGGTATACCATAATATTTTAGTCCTGATCATTAGACATTCTAGAAAGTTATTGACTTTTTCACTTTTATAAATGATGCCATCTCAGGCAATCTTACATATATATTTTATCAGTTCATAAGGTACATTTTTGAGTGGAATTACTAGGTCAGAGAGGGTATCAGAGTTTTAAGACTTTTGATAGATAATACCAAATTGCCCTCCAAAAAAGTTTATAGCTTTTAAAACTGCAGAATATCATATCTGTTATCTAGCGTCCTCACCAATCATGAATGGTTTGATTTTTTTGTAACTTTGCCAAAGATGGGCAGAAAATGGAATCTCATTGTTTTGATTTTCATTCTTTGATTACTAATAGAGTTTTTTTTTTTAAGTATTATGCTTCCTGACTATCTGTATTGGTGTCATATTTTATAAATTACCTTATGTTCTTTGGCCATTTTACCATTAGAATGCTTGTCCATCTTTCTTTCTCAATGATGTGTAAAAGCTTTTTATGCATAATTTTTGAACTTTCTTTGGTTACCCTTGTACACGAGATGTTTTATTTTTATACTGAATGAGATAAGAACTTTTGGAAACTTGGTAGGGAGAGCTCTCTTTTTTAGGCAATAAGACACGTATGTTCCTTTGTCACACCATGCTGGATAAGATCTTTTGTTTTCACCCTTTGTGAAAGGGTGGAAGTTTCTCCTTCTTGCACTTCCCTCTCTATCAGTCTGTAGATATCTAAGGAAAAATTGTTTCCAGTCAGATATTTAGAAATGAACAATGAGCTGTATTTATTTCCTTCTCTGTTTTGCCTGTTTAATCAAAGGAGCCCTTGATATCGGTATAAACTTAGTAAAAGTTATACAGTGCTTTGAAAAGTCCTCTAATTTATATCTAAAAATGTTGTAAATTTAGACTCTTTTTTTCCCCCTTTTCTTTTTGCCTCTTCTCACATTATGTGCAGTAAATACTTTGATGGGCCACTTTGTTTGATGACTCATTTCACCAGTGGCCCCTTGGCACTGATCATTTACATGGTGTTTTTCCCTCTGTCTACTCATGGTTGCCCTCCCTCACCTTTTTGATGTGCTCTCTCTCTCACCTCTTTACTAATTGTATATAAATTTATAGAATTACTAATTACCACTTCCACTTACTTCAGTCCTTTCAGATTATATCAGTTACTGCCTGATTTGCAAATCTGATTCCCCAAATGGGCCCTGTTGAACTCAGTTGTCTTTATGCCCATGCTATGGATAGTTCAATGACTAGGTGTTCTTTTTGTGCAAGGATATTAGTTCTCACACTTAGCATTCATCAAAACCACCTGGAGGGCTTGTTGAACTTGCTGGGCCCCATCCCCAAGAGTTTCTGATTAGTTAGGAGAAAGAGAAACTTAAAAATTGCATTTCTAACAAGTTCCCAGGTGATGCCAATGATCTGGGTTCCACACTCCAAGATCTACTGTTTTTAGGAATTTGGTGGCTGTTGCAACCATTAGGCAAAGATTTTGGTCAAGGTAAAAATAATATCTCTGGTATAAGTAGTCTCCCTAATCCTATCTTTAACTCTGAAATGTAGAGCATATTACATGACAGTTCATATACTTTGCCTCCATGTTGCCATATAGCTTTCCGGGCTCTTCAGAAATTATATTCAGAATGCGAGAAATACATTTTTCCTGAATATACATGAAAAGTCACATGTCTGGCTCTCCTTTCCCAAGAGGACCCAGAGCAAAACAACTGACTTTTTAGTGAATGCTTAGCATGTGCTAGACACTGCGTTTTTTGGTTTGTTTTTTGTTTGTTTTTTAATTAAAGTATAGTTGATTTACAATGTTGTGTTAGATTCTGGTGGCTAGGTATTGTTTTAATGCTTTATATTATCTCATGTAAATTTCACAAAAGCCCTGTGGGACTTTGACTGTAAGGAAGAACTTGCCCGGGATGACACAGCTAAGAATGAAGGAATCAAAACCAAGCAATCCAAGTCTAGGGCACACACTCTTAATTGAATGTAAGTACAGCTGTAAAGTGGTTGAACAAACACGCTGCCCGGTACATACTTCTAGTTCTCTTCTCAACTTTGACAGTTCTTTTATTTTCACTGGGAGCTTGGTTTCTCACCAGGAGCTTGGGAACTATTGAGCTGGTTTAGGGAGATATCTGATCTCCCATAAAATAGTTCCTGAGGATGAACAAAGAGGTTAAAGTTCATATGAGGGGAATGGGTGCTCAGATTGATTTCTGAGGCTGCTGCTTTCTCTCTGGGTTGGATAGTCTTCAAATCTTTGAATGCCCTGGGGTCCAAAGATACCTGAGTATCTAGAATATGAGTCTTTGGAAAGAGAACTTGATTTATTTTTGGCAAACCCTTGAGACTGCTCTAAGAGGCACTGAATATATGCACTGGATGAGCTACATTGTTTTGGAAGTGTATTCAAGGGCAAAAAAATCTAAGAGTAGTGGTAGTGCAACCTCTAAGGACCAGAAGATCAGGACAGTGCCCTGGATTCCAGGTTTTACAGGCAGGATTGCTTATAGATGGACAGTAACTCTTAGAGTTGGCTGATGGGGATAACTGATGCATAAAAGCCTGAAGGTCAGTGATGTAAGTATATTTTCCTATCTATGTACATACATACAAACAGTCTTTGGCCCAAGACTTAATAAATATGGGCCATAATGAAAAATAAATTTGAAATTGGTAAGAAGATACATGGTACTTAGAGAAAATCCTTGACTTATTGACATGAACTTCTGCCTGAGAACTTCCTGTCCCACCCTTTTAGATTTTCTTTACTAATGTAATCCCTCATATCTGTAAAATAATATGTATTATATTTTTATTTCATAATTTTAGATATCTGAAAAAAATTTTATTTAAAGTTCATACCTTCACTTTTATTCATCAGCTTATTGATATATAACTTACCTTCAATGAAATCATACATTTGAATGCACTGATGTATATATACACCAGTGTAAGGACTACCCCAATCAAGATATAGAATATTTCCATCTCCCCAAAATATTCCCAAGTGCCTCCTTGCAGTTAATCTCCCCAACCCATTCCCCACCCCAGGCAACCAGTCATCTATTTATTCTCATTATGGATTAGTTTTGTATGTTCTAGAATTTCATATAAGTGGAATCATACATTTATGTTTATGCTTTGTTCTTCCACTCAGCATTATATATGTGAGATTGATCCATGTTGTTATGTTTTTCCAGTAGCTCATTACCTTTCATTGATGAATAGTATTCCATTGTATGGATACACTTCAGTCTGTTTATCCATCCACTTGATCATGGCCATTTGGGTTGTTTTTATCTTTTAGGTGTTATGAATAAAGATGCTGTAAATGTTAATATACAGTCTTTTGTGGACAAATGTTTTCATTTCTTTGGGGCAAATTGCTAGAAATAGAATTGCTCACTCATGTGTTGTGTATGTCTGACTTTAAGGAAACTACCAAACTATTTTCCAAAGCGATCTCACCTTATACTCCCACTAGCAATGTATGAGAATTCCTGTTGCTTCACATCCTTGCCAACATTTGGTATTTCTGGTTTTTATGATTTTTGCCATTCTAGTGTATCTCATTTTAATTTTAATTGGCATTTTCCTAAGTAATGATGAGTATCTTTTTATGCTTTATTAGAAATTCATAGATCTTCATTTGGGGAGTGTCCAAATCGGTCGCCTGTGTTTTAAAATTGTTTTCTGATAGAGTTGTAAAAGTTTCTGTATGTTCTGGATACAGACCCTTGTGAGATTTTGTCTTGTGAATATTTTCTCTCAGTGTGGCTTTTTTTTTTTTTTTTTGCTCTTGAAGAGCAAAAGTACTTAATTTTGATGAAGTTCAGTTTTTCAGAATTTCTCTTTATGATTAGTGCCTTTTCTGTTTTAAGAAGTCTTTGCTTTTGTCATCTTAATTATACCCCCTTTTAATTTTTTTTCCCCAAGTGGTTGTTCTAGGGCTAACAATTTGCATCCTTAACTTTTCAAAAGATATTTAAGGTCATTTTTGTACTTTTTTACACTTTATACCTTATGCTTCCTGTTTCCTGCTTCATACTTCACATATGTAATAACCTTAAAACAGCATAATTCCATTTACCATTCCCTCTTGTTTTGTGCAGTTGTCTTCTCTTTTAGTTATCATATGTTATAAATCCTAGCATACCATGTTATTATTTCTACTTGAACAGTTAGCTGCCTTGAAGTAAATTACAAACAGAAAGAAAACATAGACTTTATATTAATCTACTTATTTACTAATGCTCTTCATTCTTTTTAGTAGATCTGTTTCCATCTGGTATCATTTTTCTTGAGCCAACACGACATAAGCAGGTTGACTGGTAACAAATTCACATAGCCTTTATTTACCTAAAAATGTCCCTATTTCTTTTTTCTTATTTTTTTTTTTCCTTTCCTTTGGTTTTAAAAGATTTTGTTTTTTAACTGAACGTAGATTTCTAGGTTGAAGTTTTTTCTTTCGGCATCTTCAAGATATACTTCCACTGTTACCTGATACCCACTGTTTTCTTATGAGAAATCAACATTCTTTTGCCTCCTATGTAATGCATCTTTTTGGAGAGCTGCTTTGAATATTTTCTTTTTATCTTTGATTTTCAGAAGTTTATTGGGATGTGCATAGGTGTAGTTCTTTTTACATTTATGCTACTTGATGTTCACTAATCCTCTCACAGCTGTAAGTTGCTGTTTTTTATCAAACTTGGGGTGTCTTTCAGACCTTTTTTCTTACGCCGAATATCCTTTCTTCTGTTCCCAGAATTTCAGTTATGTGTATGTTACACATTTTTATATGTCTCATACATGTGTGAGGCTCCATTTATCCTCAGTGATTTTTCTCTCCAGTCTTCAAATTACTTAGTTTCTGTGGTCTGTCTTCAAGTTTACTGGTTCTTTCTTCTGCTATTTTCAATATACTATTAAATTTATCCAGTGAACCTTTTAATTTAATTATTTCTTTTCAGTTCAAGAATTTCTACTTAGTTCATTTCCCTAATTTCCTTTTCTCTAGTGACATTTCCTATTTGTTTACTCATTAAGACCATATTTTCCATTAATTCTTTGAACATCTGTCCCATTAATATTTTGGACATATTTATTAAAATAGCTGTTTTAAAGTGTTTGCCTGCCAATTCCAACATCTGGGCTATCTCACATTTGATTTCTATTGAATATGGACTGCGTTTTACTGTTTCTTTGTGTCTAGTGATTTTTGTTTAAAATCACTGGACATTGTAGATAATTTGTTAAAGAGATTCAGGACCTTGTTAGCTTCCTCTACAGAGTTTTGTTTTTGTTTTTTTTTAGCAGGCAGTTATATTACTGCTTGATCATCTCAAACTTATGTAGGCTTGGCTTTTACACATTATTAGTCCAGCTCTGTAGAAACCTAGGATGTTTCCCAAGCCCCGGTGACTTGGTGATAGTCAACTTCCAAGCCCCATCTCCCCCTGCAGATTTTGTCTTAGGTTGGATTTTAGGAACAATTAATGCAGATTCAGATTAGGTCTAACTCTAGGGTGTGGCCTCTCTGGAGTCTCAGATGGTTGTCAAGGGATGTTAACAAGGTATTAAAATGTCTTCACTCTGGCAGTGTTGGAACTTCAGCTCCCTCATCCCTAGGCAGTGTTCTTCCCCCAGCGTTGCTGGACCTCTAATATCTCTCTGTTCCACTCTTAACCCTATAGCAACTACATCTGGTAAGCTCTGGTCATCTTGGCCTGCATATGTACAGTCTAACCGTCACCTACTTGCGCACTGAGGATTCAGTCTCACGTGTACTTCATGCCCTTTCTTTGCACTTCTTTATGTTCATTTCCTTACTCGCCGATTCAGCCCCTTCAGCTGCCTCAAGTTCTGTTCCTGTCTCCTCAGCTCAACAGGACCACCATAATATCCTTAGGATTCAGCTTTCTGTGTCATGGTTGCAAAATTATTCCCAAGCAGAGGACAGAGTGATTATGGGCTCATTTCATGAGTTTCTCTTGTCTCAGGGATCACTGTCTTGCACTGCCTGTTGGGCACTGCCTAGAAACAGTTGTTTTTACTTTTTAATTACAAAAGTAATCCATGCTTTCTGCAATAATGTTAAAATAATATAGAACTATAGAAAATAAGAATACAAAGATGATTGCTATTAACAGTTTGGTAACAGAGTATTAATTTTTCTAATAAATTTCAAATACATGCTATCTGTGTACACATTACTTTTTTTTTTTTTGCTTAATATACCTTGGAACTGTTTCTAAATCAATACATATAAATCTATACCATTCTTCTTCAAGTTGCATTATGTTTCATTGTATAGGTATAATTTATTTATCCATCTGTCTTTCAGATATTTATGTCCAGTTTTTGTTATTAAAGTGTTGAAATGAACTTCCTTGTACTTAAATCTCTGTATACTCTATGGCCTAGGTTCCTACAAGTGGATTGCTTTGTCAAAAAATATACGTTTACTGTTTTGACAAATACTACCAAATTACCCTCCAAAATGATCATACCAGTTTACACTCCCATTAACAGTGTACAAGTTGTTTCTTCATACTCTCACCAATACTGCTTATTATTATATTTTCAATTTCTGCTAATCTTCTAGGTTTAAAAAAAGTATCTTACTTTAACTTGCATTTGTTTACTAGTGGAATAAAAAATCTTTCTGTATATTTATTGAATGTTTTTATTTCTTTCTCTCTGACTTTCACATATATATATTATATATTTATGGCCTTGCCCATTTTTGTGTTTTTTATTATCCTTTTTGATATGTAGGAGTTCTTCATATACTATAGATAGTTTTATATGTTGCAGATATTTTCTCCTGGTTTGTAGCTTGTTTTATAATCTTGTTTATATTTTTTACAATGTATGACTTAAAATTTTTATAGAGTCAAATCTGTCTGTGTGACCTCTGGATTTTCTTGTTACGCTTTCTTCATCTTGGTACACACCTGTTATTGTTCTTGTTAGTTGTCTAACTTGATTTCTCTAGAAAGAAAGGTTTGTGATTAGCAAGATACACTGTGATCTACCCAGGCCTCTATTGGAATTTTGGCTGTAAAGTAGGAACTGCCACTTTTAACTGCTCCAAATATTCCAGAATTGCAGTCATTTAGAACAAAGGCTTTTGAAGGTTTGATGTTTTTGTGGACAATTTTTTGTGATATCATTATTGTCAGTGACAGGAAAAATGAATCTTTAGCTGCCTAAGAAAAAAAATCCAAATGTTTCTTAACTACCAGTAATCTTAGAAATAAGCAGATGAAATAATGTAAAATCTCATTTGTAGTGAATGCTTATCTAGCAATAGTTGGTGTTTTTTAAATTATTTATTTATTTACTTATTTATTTATTTATTTTTGCTCAGGGACACAGCCCCCTCTAAAGTGAAGAAGAGAAAAATGAGAAACTGTTCTTAATTCTAGAGTGCAGTGGAAAACGTGGTTTTCATATGTGCAGCAAAAAGCTTTGGAAGGTTGGAATTGCACAATGAGTGTAGGTTGAGCAATTGCTTAACAAGGCATCCACATTGGGGGGTTGTCCTTTGCTCTTGTGCAATTAGGGAACTCCAGAGCTGCCTGAATAGGGGCTTTCCTTTTATTTCTTACATGCCATTTAAAAATTTACTTTTTCCCTCCTTTTCAGTGTTCTTTTTATTTTATTCCCTCAAATTCTTAACTTATTTGTGAGGTTTTTTTCCCCCGTTTGTTTTTTTTCCCCCCCGGTATTGTTTTGTTTTATTTGTTTTGTTTTTTAGGGAAGAGATTAATTAGCCAGACTTCCACATGTCCCTACCTCTGTGACTGTGACTAGAAGTGAACCTGGGCCTGTTTCTGCAGATGGTGGGAGGACGGTTACTGAAGGTTTAACAATTTCTAGTTCAGCTTCTTGCAGTTGCCATGCTCAGCTGGTTCTGAGTGTTTGAAATAGATTACTGATCAGCCAGCGTTCCTTGATTTCTTAGTACTAGAATTTTGCAGACTTTGTAATGAGTTTTAGGAGGTTTTTGCCTGCTTTGCTTTTAACGGCGACTGACACCTCCTGATGATGATCAGCTGCAGACTTTACTAGAAAGTAAAGCCAAACTTTAAGCTTGAACGCGTAGAAGCCAACCAATAAGAGCCAGAGCTATACAGGACTTGTTTCTCTCTTGGCAAAAGAACAGGCCTTGTTCTCTCCCTTCTTCCCTTGAGCTTGCTCAGTCACTCTCATGTTAGATGGTAGTTATGAGCGTGCTTCTCATTCTCATTCTCTTCCCTCCTTACCTTTATGCTGGGCATATTGGAATCTCTTCACTCTCCACTTTGCTCTGTTCCAGAGGAACAGGAGAGGTAGTTGGGTCAGAGTGCCAGAAAAGCAGAAGTTAAGTATGTGGATTTCATAGCCACATGTATGAGTGTTTGTGGGGCAGGGAACTTCTAATGGAAAACATTTGTGTTGCATCGAAAACAGAGCAAGGCCTGCTTAGAGTCTGTCTGCTCTGTCAGTCTGTTCCCTACCAGCACTAGTCATTGTTCTCCTGGGAGTCTCAGGCTTATTGTGGTTTCTTCTGCTCTTGCTAGTCCCTAATCTTGCCAGAGTTTTTGTGTCACGGGTGGCCCCATTCGCAGCTTGGAGTGAGACTACAGGGGTGGTGACTAATGGCTTTGAAGGCACTCAAGCCCACATATTGGCTTGGAGACCCTTTTCAGGGTGAGCCTGAGGAGAGGGAAGGGTCTCCAGCACAGACATTGGGAGAAGCATGCTTAGACTCATACAGACGCCTTTTTAGTCCTTGCTTTTACTGCTAGCAAAGCACAAACCAGAAGAATGGAGACCAGAGGCAAAGGCTTGCTGTTTGGGCTTGCCATTTCACTTGTAAATACTCCTAAGGGATGCACCTGGGTGCCTCTGACAGGCTGATGCCAATCAGGTTGGGTGGCTGGATCCCCTTTGGGAAACACAGAAGAGAAAGTGCTAATTTCCCTGAGGATAGTGTCACTCCAAGATATGAGGGACCTGTAACTTGAGCTCTTTCTTTTTTCCCCCTCCAAACCCTCTGAAATTCACATTTGTTCATCATTTTTTTTTTAAAAGAAAGAAAGAAAACAATCAAAAAGCAGCAACTCAGAGTTTTCTGGGTCCCCAAGAAGGCACTTCACCAATGTGGTTTTCACATTTTCAGGTTTTTGGCTGGTGAATAAGACTGAGCAGAAATGCTCCTTCCCCTGATAACAATACATTCAGATGCAGGATCAGGAGCATGTGGATTAAAACCAGACGGTGGATGATTAATATTTTTGCTTATAGAGGTAGACATGGCAGCTTCCTCCATTTAAATGAAAAAGCCCTTTCTCTGCATTTGTATGTGTGCATGTGCTTACATGCCTGTGCTTTTCGAAGGTGGGAGCTGTGAGTTTCTAGCTTAGTTATTGTTTCCAAGTACCATTTCCTTCCCCTCACCTGAAGCACCCAAGAAGTACTAGAAGGATTAAGCTGTGAAGCAGAGGTGTGAAGATAAGCCACTAAAATGAAAGTGGGAATATGTTATCTTCTTCAAGCTAACTGCTTTCACAGCTCTCCAGGTACTGCTGCAACACACGCCTTTATCCCCTTGACCTTCTCACTCCCTGTGGTCCCGTGACCACATTATAATAGGTATAATCTTTCTCTCAAAATATTGCACCTTTGCCCATAATTTCATTATTAGAGCATAATGATATTATAAGAAACTTTATTATTACAGGTACACTTTAAGTTTTTTAACTTCACTCACTAACAACATGAAAAAGATTTCTTGGAGAATACTCGTAATTAGACCTTGGCAGGTGTTTATTTACTATTTTAGAAAATATGTTTTGGGATTTCTTTTTATTAGGTTCTGTGTTCATTAACCCATTTAGGCCAAGAGGTCTCCAGCTATCTTAAACCTCTCATTTCCCCCATGATTTTTAAACTTGTATATACACTTTGCCCTTTGTAGAAACAGAGACCTCTGCCCAAATGAAACAGGAAATGAAAGGGGAGGAGGAAAACCAAGCTGGGACTTGGTATCTTTTTATCTGCATATGGAAGATTGCCTTGTCTCTGTAACAGTGAAAAGTTTTGGGGACAAAAGGTATAAATAAAGTTGCTTTTATTCCAACAGAAATGTGGATCTGTTTTAATGTTGCCTCCAACCTCAGGGTGAAAGTGGGCTTCTGTGTCAGCGCTGTCACACTCTAGGTATGTTGCATCCCCAGGTAACTGCACTCACAGAGTGGAGTGGTATTCTTCAAGTTCATCCCCTTCCCCAGAGGCCAAATTTGTTTGTTTACATGCATTAAAATCCACTCTTTGTTATACAATTTTGACAAACATACAGTCATGTAACCACCACTACAATTAAGATACAGAGCGTTTTTATCACCACCAAAATACTCTGTCATGCAACCAACCCCTCCCTGAGTCCCAGTGCCTTGCAGCCTCTGATCTGTTTTACTCTATGAGCACCTTTTGCAGAATGTCATATTTAAAAACCATATAGTAATTAGCTTTTTGAGTTTGTCTTCAGTCACGTAGCGTAATGCATTTGGGATTCATCCATATTGTTGCCTGTATCAGTGGTTCATTTTCGTTGCTGTTGCAGAGTAGGATTCCATTGTATGGATATACCACAATTTGTTTATCTGTTGACCAGCTGATGGACATTTGGATTGTTTGCAGCTTTTGATAATTATGGATAGAACTACTACAGACATTCATGTATAGATTTTTATGCGAACTTGAGTTTTTATTTTTCTTGGGTAAATACCTAGGAATGAATGGATGGGTCATTTGGTAAGTGTAGGTTTAACTTTGTTAGAAATTGCCAAACTGTTTGCCAGAGTGGCTGTATCATTTTGTATTCCCACCAGCAACATATGTGAGAATTCCAGTTCTTCCACATCCTTGTCAGCACCTGGTACTGCAGTTTTGTTTTTTTAAGTCGTTCCAGCAGATAGCCCGTTGCAGTTTTAATTTGCGTTTCTCTAATGGCTAATGATGTTGAGCATCTTTTCACGTGCTTGGTAAAGTGTCTTCAATCTTTCGCCTACTTTTAAATTGGAATGTTCGTTTTCTTACTGAGTTTTGAGAGGTCTTTATGTATTCTCAGTGCAAGTCCTTTGTCAGATATATATGTGTTGCACATATTTTTGCTCAGTCTGTGGCTCGTCTTTTCGCTTCAGAGACTAAGGTTTGACTGATTAAATGCTGAGCGCTAGGGGTTTCAGGCTCTCTTGGTGGAAGAAAGTAGGAAATTGAGACCTTAGTCAGCAGAAAGATGTGAGGACCACCCCTTTTGAAGCTGTTTATTTAAAATACAAGAGGAGGGAAAGGGGTGCACCAAGACTGAGTTGTGCAGACAGATGTCTGAAGCTTTCTTTAATTCTTTCTCTCTCTCCTGTCCCCACCTATGATGTGGATTCTGGGCTCTTACCTTCAACGGGGTTCTTCAGTTCCTCCATTGAGGCCAATCACTCCAAACCCATCGAGGCCTCTCCAGCTCTGCAAACACCAACAGAATACGCGGGAGGGCAGGCCAGCTTCTTGCCAGAGTATATTCCAGGCTGAAATAGTTTTTGATACGTAATCACTCCCAAGCCCTACAGTGATAGCCTCCAAGGAGTCACCCACTTTGAAGAGCTTCTTTCATCTCCAGCTGGACTCTTTTCCAGCCTGAGCAGGGCTCTGCCACTCGGGATTCTGCCACGAGAAGCAAATTGGCAGCAACAGGCAGCCCCCCTGAGGCAATGGAATTCAGTTCTCGGAACATACATTAAATGTGGATGAGATATTTATTTATCATGGGACTCTTTCATGTTGCATGGAATTCCTTCCACAGGGCAGCCCACTTACGTACAGAGGAAAAAATATGTTCTGCCCCTTTGGTCAGAAGTCAAGAAAAGGTACTGTGTGGAATCTTGTCACTTTAATTGCTGACATTCTCAAGGTGTTTTTCTGGGAATTCCGTGGCGGTCCAGTGATTAGGACTCCGCGCTTCCACTGCAGGGGGTTCGATCCCTGGTCGGGGAGCTAAGATCCCACATGCCATGTGGCATGGCAAAAAAAAAAAAAAAGTGTTTTTCTTAAGCAGCATTGCCACTGGCTAGACACTATTAGAGTGTCTTTTCTCTCTGCACATGACACGGGTCACTAACACTGCATGTCATGGTTGGAGGAGGCCCGCTTTAGTCTTAGAGGTCTGCCCATTTCTCCAGGATAATGCAGTCTGGTCAAGGCTCTCTGGCTTCTGACCCCAATAGGAGTGATGTGTACAGAGAAGAATTTCTGACCCTTTACTAATCTCAGTTATTTGAATGCCTTTTTGTAAACAAATCATCTTTTAAGCAAGCTTAAAACTTTTCCTGCTTATGTAGGTACAAATTTCCCACTTTCCTAAGGACAAATAAATTCAATTAAAGATAAAACTGTAATGTGGAGCAATAGTTCACATAGACTTTAAAAATAAAGGGAGGGGTTAAAAACAATTTCTGCAATAAATCTGCAAGTATGGAATCTAAGGGAAATGATCCCATCTGGAAAACTCTACCAGTGGTGCCGTGGCTGGTTTGTGGAGCAGTGCAGATCATGGAGTGAAAAAAGACCCCGCAGTCTTGAAAGATGACAGGCTCCTTAATTGATGTCCGTTTCAGCTGGTGCTGTGCCAGCTTCTGTTGGCCCCAGTCCAGCGTGCCTGTGATTTGGGAGCCAGGTGTGAAGCATTTTTGTTCCATCTTGTTCCCTAGCATCTACAGAAGCCTTACGCATCTCACTTGAGGCGCACTCGGTAGGAAACAGATGTACAGGTAGAGGTGGAAGGAAGTGTCACAGCTGGGTTATGGATATTAAAAAAAAAACAACACCAAAAAAACCAAAAGAAAACAACAACCAAAAAACCACCTCCTCCACACTCAAGTGAGATCTGGGCTTGAGAGTTGGAGAAAAGAGTATTTCACAGCCTCAGTATAAGGTGTGACTACCAAGTACCCTAATTACTCTGATACTCATTTGTGATTTTTAAAAACATGTCTTCCTACTTTAGAGTTACATACACTTCATATGGACAGAGATCTGTAGTGATTTGCCTTCTGTCTAACGCTGGCAAGAGCAAGTGCAATATAAAAAACATCTCAAGATTGCCATCAGAGTTGAGTCTGATCACTGCTGTAGCATCTAAGAATCAAGGAAACCACCCTCTGAGAGGTTAGCTGCCCCTGACTAGGTGGGGACACAGCTGTGTTCTTTGGGGGATCTTGATGAATACGGTGGAAGACATCTGCCCAGTACGTTGATGTTGGGACCTTGATGCTCAAGAGCATGAATGCATTTGGCCCCAGAAGACATTTTTCCCAGCATCTAACCTGTATTCTTTCTAGCCCTCAGGCTAAACTGAACATTAAAGAGCAGGCAGTTCTGCCTATCAGGATTACAAAACATAAGCAGGATCCTCCTGGTGGGAACATTAAAGTCCTGTGGCCATAGAACTTAAATGTTGGAATTAGTGCTTTGCCACTGGCTTACATTTTGGTATAAGGCAAGTTTTAGCCTTCTAGAACTAAGGGTCAGCTATTTCCAGGGGACCCAACCCATAAGCAGACAGACAAGCAAAGGAACTGAGGGAATACTTTGTTGTTCCTTCTTTTAACTCAGAATCCCACGTAGACAGAGCTGAGGATAGTTTTTGGCCTTGAGAATCAGACCATGCAGTCAAGGAGTAACTACAAGCCTACCTAGGTTGCTTTTTGCTCTGAAGGTCCCAGGGTCACAGGGCAGCCTTTGATTCACTGATAACTTTAATCTGTTCTTCCTTACATTGTCATTACCAGAAGCTGAAATATCCCTATACCAGACCTTTCAAAAGGGTGAGGAGCTAGGAAGGGCGATTTTCTTCTAATTAGGGCCTTACTCTTTAAAACAGGCTCATTCCATTTTTTAAAAATGTAATTGTTTGGGACTTCCATGGCAATCCAGTGGTTAAGACTCCACACTTCCAATGCAGGGGCACGGGTTTGATTCCTGGTAAGGGAACTAAGATCCCACATGCCACACAGTGCAGCCAAGAAAAAAATAAATTAAAAACAAACAAAACTAAGACAACTGATAAAATAGGAAAATCAGTTTACATCACCTCAGACTTGGAGGTCAGAAAGCATTATGTGTTACATGACTACATTTAAAGGTGGAATTGAAGACATTAACTTGCCCACTCCAATAGACATGGTTTAAAACTATTTAAAAAAATGTAGTTGTAAGAATATACATAATATAAAGTTTACAGTTTACAGTTCTCTGGCATTAAATACACTCACATTGTTTTTGCAACCATCACTCTCCTCCATCTCCAGGATGTTTTCATCTTCCCCAACTGAAACTCTATATAGTAAACACGAGGAAACTCCCCATTTCCTCCCTCTCCCCAGCCTCTGGCAACCACCATTTTACTCTCTGTCTCTGAATTTGACTACTCGCTGAACCTTATATAAGTGGGAATCATAACAATATATGTCTTTTTGTGACTGGCTTATTTTATTTAGCATAATGTCTTCAAGATTCATCTCGTTCTACATGTCAAAATTTCCTTCTCTTTTAAGGCTGAATAATATTCCATTGTATATATACACTACATGTTTTTATCCATTCATCCTCAGATGCACACTTGAGTCACTTCCACCTTTTGGCTGTTGTGAGTAAATGCTGCATAATACGAATGTCTATTCAGGTCTGTGCTTTCACTTCTACTGGGTATTTACCCCAAAGTGGAATCACTAGATCATATGGGAATTCTGTTTAATTTTGGAGGGAATTGCCATACCGCTTTCCACAGTGACTGTACCATTTGACATTCCCACCAGCTATGCACAAGGGTCCTGATTTTTCCACATCTTCGACACTTGTTATTTTCTGTTTATTTGAAATTAGCCATCCTAATGGGTGTGAAGTGGTACCTCACTGTAGTTTTGATTTGCTTTTCCCTAATGACTAATGATGTTGAACGTCTTTTCACATGCTTATTTATTGTGTGCATTTACAGAATATAATTTCTGCTTTCTCACTTGATTGGCCTTAGGATGTCTGAGCATTAACTTTTTCCCTTTGAGGCAAAGGAAGGCAGGATGGAATTAAAGAAAGTGTCAGGGGAGTTCCCTGGTGGTCCTGTGGTTAGGACTCGGCACTTTGAGGCACTTTCACTGCCGTGATGCGGGTTCAGTCCCTGCTCGGGAAACTAAGATCCCGCAAGTCTTGCAGCCAAAAAGAGAGAAAGAAAGAGTCAGATGTGGGCTCTGATCGCAGCTCTGCCATAGGCTGGTTGTATTGCCTTAGACAATTTATTGATTTGGTCAAAAAGTTCATTCGGGTTTTCCCATAAGATGTTACCCGAAAACCTGTACGAATTTTTTGGCCAACCCAATATATAGCCTCTCTGGGCATCTGTGTCTTTTTCACTAAGACTAGGAAACCTACAACTTCCCTGTCCAACTCAAAGAGCTGTGGTGAGGATAAAAGATCAGGTCTGTGAAAATACTTTGTAAAGATTTTGTAAAAGTGGAGAAATGTGTATTCAGAGAGTTTGCCTGTTTTAAAAATTGAAGTACTTGTTTTTTATTGAATTGTAGGAGCTCTTTATGTATTCTGAATAAAAGTCCATTATCAGATACATGATTTGCAAATATAAAGTTTTAATTTTGATGAAATTCAATTTATCTGTTTTTTTCTTTTGTTACTTGTACTTTGGTGTTGTAAAAACTTTTTTTTTTTTGCCCACAAGGCATGCAGGACTTTAATTCTCTGACCAGGGATTGAACATGTGCCCCCTGCATTGGAAGTGTGGCGTCCTAACCATTGGACCGCCAGGGAATTCCCGTGAAAACATCTTTAAACAATAACAACTGGGAAATTTGATCACCAAAACACCTTAATGAAGGAAGTTCCTTCTACCTGAAGCACATACTTCAGAAAACTATCCCAGCTGCAAGAAAGGATAGCTTGCCATGATAGTAATTATAGAATTTGATCAGATTACAAAAGAATCATGGAATTGGGAGGCTGCTTAGAATAGACATCACGGTCGGTCTTCTACCTCATTAAGAAATAGTCTCCCAGTGGCCTCATAGCTTCTGCTTCAGGTACTTCCCAGAGTTTACTGTCATGAGACAGTCACTGTTAAAAAGTTCTTTCTCAAAGTGAACAGTCTGCCTTTCTGCAATTCCCACTTATTGATTTTAGAGAGACTCAGAGTTACAAAGCCTTTTTATTTTTTCTGTGTCAGACACATCTTAATATACTTGAAATTCTACTAAAATTTTCTTTTTTCTAGGGTAAACATTTCACCAGTGTAATCAGATAGATTCTTGACCAGCGCTATCAAATAGAACTTCTTTTCATGATGGTGCAGAAAAATCCATTTCTTTACCATCCTACATGGTAGCCACTAGCCCCATGTGACTATTGAGTATTTGAAATGTGGCTGAGAAACAGAAATTTTAATTTAATTTTAACTAAACTGAAATATCCACATGTGGCCAGTGGCCCCTAGACACTCCAAGTCCAGATCATTCTCCTGACCACATTCCTCTGTACCACTGGTTTTCAAGTTGTGGTACTGGACCAGCAGCATGAGATTCACCTGGGAACATGTTAGGTATGTAGTGTTTTAGGCCCTACTCCAGACCTGTGAATCAGAAGCTTTGAGGGTGAAGCCCAGCAATTCATTTTAACAAGCTCTTCTGGTGATCCCAGTGCACTGACAACTTCAAGGTTCCTGTTAAAAGCAGTGCTCCTACATGGTCTGACCTGCAGTGATTCTACCTGAAGAAAGTTTCAGTGGCTTGAAAATAAAGTTTGAATACTATTACCTAGATAGCACAATGACTGTATGTTATAAAGTAAATAGTACATGGTTATGAAGAAATTTTAAAAAAATAAAGTCCCAGCTGCAGTTCAGAAGAAAAAAAGTTAATGAGAACTTTCCCTTTAATCTCACACACAGTCTTGTCGTGCTGGAATTAGAACCCTGGGCCGAATTTGATTCTTGGTCTGGTATGCTTTCAATCTATCAGGCTGTTTCATGAAATAGGCCCCACTGTTTGGTTTGGTGTCTCCCAGAAAAGAAAAATCTGGTTCCTTGGCATGTATTTCACCTTACCCCCTTTGGGGGGCGTTCCTGCCTGCTCTTCAACCACCTCCCCACTGTTAGGGTGCTTCTGTCGTCACACCCAATGCCCTGGGACGATCTCCCCTTTTTAGGGTTTAACAGACTTCGCCTATAAAGTTATCTTGCTTTAATATTATTTTTGCCCTCTTAAGCTTGCAATCTGGAAGAGGAGCTGGCTTGTTCTGTTGCTGGCCTTGAGCCAGATGTCATAACTTCAGGCAGTGCCATGCTGCATATCTCCAGCAGTTTGAAATGGAGACTGGAGTGAGAGATAAGATCAGCAGCTTTAGGTGATGGCATTGTTTCAAATAAACCGTGCGTGACCCAAAGCTTCCACTTCAAATGGGGAATGAAATTGCTTCATCCTTTGACAGCTTGCTCCATGAAAGAAATTTATCTTCACTTAATTGCTTTAGATCCCAAGAGGCTACATACAGTAATTTCTAGGAGATAATTATATCAAAATTTTAAAATATGTGACTGTGAACGTGAGTGTGCAACTGCAGTGGACAGGGAGGGACCAAAGGTCTTGCTGAGCTTGCTGGTAGGTTTCTGTTCTCATTGCTGGAGTCCCGTTGTGTCTTAAAACCACTCTCTGAATCTGCTGATTGAGATGCGGGGTGCTCAGTATGGCCCTGTGCTGCTAGGGTTAAACCTTCTTGTCTCCTACTCGTGTTGCTGGGTAGCGTTCTGCTCAAACTCCTCCCGAAGCTGGGAGGGGTCAGGCTGGCTGGCTGACTTCCGGCTGCATGTCTTCATCTAGTCCGGCTGGGCACAGTCTGTCTACACTGTGGGCCAGAGCCACTGGAAGTTCCGGTCAGTGGCAGCTGAAAACCAGCAAACTTGTTGATTTTAAAACATGACTATTTAGATGTTAGAGATAAACTTCCTGTAGATGGGGACAGGCTCCTTAATCTAGGCATGTTTGAATTTCCAGGCCTCCTTTTCCTGGCCTTTCTATTTGAGTCTGAAGCTTCCACTCTGTCATTTTCACTAATCCCAACTACTACCTGCCTTTACCCCACATTTTTTCTCTCATTTCTGAAATTCCAGGTTTTTTTTTACCCCCCCCCCCCCACCTCCTATGAAATAATTATGTTTCCATATTGTGATATCACAGTCCCTAGAAAGACCAGAGTTATTTTCTGAGTATGGACATGTTTTTCCTGGGTCATCTCTCACCCCTTTCTGCCTGCATCTGCCTTTAAGACTACACACTGGACATTAGATTGTGAGCTCCTTGAAACTACTCTCTTCTAGACATCCCCAGGTGTCTAGTGTGGTGCTGCGAATCTCACAAGGGCTTGATAAATGCTTCCTTAGTGAGTAAGAGCCAGTGGGGCATAGCTGGATGACAAGGTTTATCGGCACGCCTGCCATAAAGGGAGAACTGACTTGGAGGTCTAGGGGACTTTCGGATTCTGTACTAAGATCAGTGAATACCTGAGCCAGTGTAGGAGGAAGGGGCTGCCAAAGTTAAGTTGGTTCAACTCAGGTAAGCATCTGCAGAGCCAGGGATTTCCACTTCCCATCAGGTTCTGCCCAGGCCAGTCCGTGGAGCCTTCTGCTCTCTGGGGTCATTCTCCAGGTGTCCTTTATCCCTCTCCTCACTTACTCAGGGTCAGCCATACTCCTCAGATCAGTCAGAAGGGAGTGTTGCCTTTTCTTTTAAACTTCTCCCTAAGAAACCTGACAGCTGTAATGAGTAAGCCAATTTGCATTTGAAAAAGGTCATACTGGTTTGCCTCTAAGGGAAATCTGCAGCAAGTACTGTCACATCATCTCTTGGATTCACATCAAGGAGTTTTTAAAGAAATTATACTTTTGCTCACATCTGAAACACGAGCACCTGAGTAGCACCCTGGAGGGTCATCAGGGTCAGGGTGTTTGTTCAAACGTGTGTCTTTCAAGCTAGAAAAACATTTGTCTGGTACCCTCTTCTAGAGCTTTTTCTCTGTCCTGCCTATCAGCCTGATAGTAGAAATCTAAGAGAAACTGCCCAGTCCTCAGCTGAAATACATAAATCATAGTTAGAAATGTCTAGGGTTGTCTACACAGAATGAGCGGGCCAGTAAATTGTTGGTCACTTGTCCTTCGTGAGATTGGGTTAGCATTGTTGAAAAGTATCAGTCCTTCACTAAGAGTTAAATCACCTGCAGTATTATTTTAACCAACCTCCCATCCCCATCATGAAGATACTAATTCTTCAAGTTGACAGATTGCTTATTTTGACAGCTTTATTTGCTTTACCAAGCCTTCCATGGTCAGTAACCTAGCTTCAGGCCATTTCTTTTAGTTTGATCTTCTTCTAGGAGCAGAATTTGCCTGTTTCTCCTTCTGTTTTATTTAATTAAAAGAACATACTAGACTCAGATTGGATGCATAAGGACTTAACAAGAAGGGTAATTGAACTTCAGGTGTCGTTAGGCCAAAAAGTCAAAATAGGGTCTGGCCTTTTTGGGGAATTAATCATCTTTGAAGCATTGTTTTTGGTGGATTCCACGGATCTAGTTATTCTGCTACGTTCAGTAAAGGTTTGCCCTAAGGATGTCTGTCTCACTCAGGACTCTGTGTGTGTGTGTGTGTGTGTGTGTGTGTGTGTGTGTGTGTTTTGAACAAATCTGTCTATTCTTCTGGAAAGAAGATAATCGACCCAAATCCCAAATAGGGAAATGGGTCTTCCCCAAGGATTTAGAGGCTGATTATATCAGGAGTAGGCTAAGAGAAAGCATTTTAGCATAGGTATTGAGAAAAAACGGGATAGATAAAATAGAAATGAGGAAATGATGTATAATCCACTTCTCTTTCCTAGAGGTCACTCCATAGGCTTCACCGTCCAATAACAGTAGCTACTAGCCACGTGTGTCTATTTTAATTAAAATTAACTAAAATTAAATAAAGCTTAAAATTCTGTACTTCAGTCATACTAGCCATATTTCAAGTGGTTAATACCCACATGTGACTGAATGGCTACCATGTTGTCATGAGTAGGTATAGAAAATTTCTGTCATTGCTGGAAGTTCTGTTGGACAGCTCTGCTTTGTGGTAAAGTCAAGAAGTATGACTTGATTATTAAGGTTGGGGGTAATGACAGGAAGGATGTAAAGAGGGAGACATTGGGATTTGAAGGGCAGATGTCATCTAATTAGGAATGAATCAGGATCAGAGATAGTGGACTCCAAAGAGTGGGAAATTATGAGATTCCTTGCAAAATCATTTAGTAATATATTTAACAGGAGTCAAAATACGAGGTATGGGAATTCCCTAATGGTCCAATGGTTAAGACTCCACACTTCCACTGCAGGGGGCACAGGTTCGATCCCTGGTTGGGGAACTAAGATCCCGCATGCCTCAATGTGGCCAAAAATAAATAAATAATTAATTAAAAAAAAATACAGGGTATTATTTCACCAAAGTGGTCAATTTTCACTGTCTTCTGAAAGAAATTTTCTACTGTTGCAAGCACAGTGTCTTTTCTTAGAGTCTTTTTCTAATCCTTTTCTTCGTCTTTATCTTGGTCCCCCCATCCCCATCATGATCACCTGCTTTTCCTTCCTGAATGCCTCTCTGGTTTTCATTGATAAAAAATCAGCATTCTACGTAGTGCTGTTAGGAAGTATTATTTCACTTGATTCTCACAACAGCTCTGTGAGGTATTGCCCACATTTTACAGGTGAGAAAACAAAGATTTAAAGAGAATAATTTATTTGAGATCATATAATAATAATAGTTCAGAGTCTAGATATATCATTAAGTATTAAGTTTGACTGAATATGAAGCCCGGCTACAAAGGCATAACCACATAAGGTTTTATTCTCTCACATCAGAGTCCAGACATAGGCAGACCAAGGCTAATGTGGGAGCTCCACCAAGTTGGCAGAGCCAAGACCTCTTGCAGCTCACTACTGCAGCATCCTAGGATGTGACCCCATCCCAGGTTGGCTGCTAGAGCCTCAGCAGACAGCATAATGGAGGAATGGGACAGACTGGGTCCTCCTCACACTTTTAAAGAGACTCTGAGGTTTTATGTGAAGCTTCTACTTAGTCACATGGCTATCCTAGCTGCAGAGAAGACTGGAAATATAGTCACCTAGTGACTATATTAGAAATGTACCCAGCCAAAAATCAAAGTTCTTTACTAAAGAAGAGGAGGAGACTGGGACTTCCCTGGTTGTCCAATGGTAAAGACTCCATGCTTCCACTGCAGGGGACATGGGTTCAGTCCCTGGTCAGGGAACTAGGATCCCACATGCCACGCTGCACAACCAAAGAAGAAAAAAGAAGAAGAGGAGGAGACTGGGTATTGAGAGGTGACTGGCAATCTTTGCTCCAGCAGCAGTTTGATTTTTGGTCTAGTGCTTTCCCACTGTTTCATGTTGTCTCTATTTCATTAGCTTATGATTTAGTCATCCAGGCCTCCAGAGCTAGCAGTTTTTCCAAAGAATTAAGCATAAGCGCGCTCTCTCTCTCTCTCTCTCCCAGTTGAATAATTATAATAAAAGCTACCATTAATTGAGGATTTTCTATGTCTTAGTTATTATTCTAAGAGCTTTACATGTATTAAAACATTTAATCCTCACAGCAACCCTTCGTGTCAGGTACCATTATTGGCCTCCATTTTATATTTAGGGAAACTGAGGTACAGGAACCATTAAGTGACTTGCCCGAGGTTACACAGGTAGTAAATAGCAGTCAGAATTCAAGCCCAAGAAGTCTAGCCCCAAAGCCCATCCTCTGAACCACTGCTACTGTATGCAGCCTCTTGGGGAAGTGCTATAATTGCCTAAAAGTAGATGGTGGCCTTCATCACACTACAGACACACAATTTTCCTCCTCGGGGTTATTCATAAAATTTGTTAAAAGCAGTATGTCTGCTGTGTTGTCTTATTTTTTCATTCCCTATCCCCTATCTTCTGTTCTTCTCCCAGACCTGAGACTGAGAAAAGAGATTGTAACATGCTTTAGGTTTTTAGAAAGTTCAGATCCCTGAACTCCTGTTGGAACTTGCAAGAGAAGATTTGCTAGGTAATTAATTAGGTGTCTGTAGAGAATCCAGAGGTTCAAAGTTTCTTTATCTTGTTAATAGAAATTTTATTTCTAAATATATTTTAAAATTTCCTCTTCACTCCCACTCCCCCAGCTTCAGTGTTCTAGTTCTAGCTGTGGCTTGTGAGGGTACCACCCATTTATCACTCTATGTCCCTCCTTGGATACCCCACAGAGATTGGCACTTGAACATATAGTCGGTATGTAGCCTGGACTTCTCTGCAGGGTCAGACATCTCCCATTAACTTCCTCTGGTAGACTGGACTTGTGGCGTTCACTTAATATTAAGTATTTATTGAACGCTATTTGCCAAGGACTATTTGCAGTTCTAGGAATTCTGTGGTGAGTGAGATAGACACAGTCTCTTACTTCACAGACCTAATTATGTAGTTGAAGGCAGTAAAAAAAAAAAAAGTAAATAAAGAAGTGAAATAAATTCAGCGTGTGTTAAATACCATGAAGGAAATAAAACAGGGTAACTTGATCAGAGACTAATTGTGGGAGTTGATTTTGTCAGTCACATAACCACTTTGAGCTGCAGTTTTACCTCCCTAAAGTAGAAGGACCTAGGGCCACTGATGGCCATAAACGGAGGTTGAACTCTACCCTTGTGCAAATTAGAACTGTCTGGATAATTGATCCTAATCTCCACCCAGTTGTTTGTTTGTTTTTAAAGGAATGATCCTTACATAGAAACAGAATAGTTAACAAACACCTGGGTACCTGCCATCCAGCTTTAAAAGAAATAATACATCATATGTAGAGAACAAACATATAGAAACCAAGTGGGGAAAGCAGGGAGGGTTGAGGGGGGCAACGAATTGGGAGACTGGGATACCAAATTGTACGCTCTAAATATATGCAGTTTATTGTAAAAAATAAAAAGTTAAAAAAAAAAAGAAATAATACATCATAGATACAGTGGGAACTCCTTCTGTATCCCCATTTCTCTTTTCCCTTTCCTAGAGGTAATCACTATCCTGAATTCATTGTATCTGTGTATCTTCTTCATATGTATATATCCATTAACAACATAGTATTATTTTGCACATTTAGACTTGTACACATGGCACAGTGTCACTGTGACCATCATCTGCTTTGCTTTCTTACTCAACTTTACAATTTTTAGATTTACTCATATATTCATGCTGCATGTTTCTTTCACTTTAATTGATAATTCATTATGAATATACCACAATTTATTGATCTCTTTTCTTATAGATGCATAATTTTTTTTACCACTACCAGCAGTACTGCAGTCTCTTTGTACTAATGTGTGAGTTTCTCTAGAAAATATAAAACTGCTACATTGTAAGATATGTTCAATCTTCAGCCTTGCTAGCTGTTGCCAAATTACTTTCTAAGGTGATCATACCAGTTTACCCTACCTATGAAAGTAAATGAGTTCAAACTTTTCCACATTCTCATCAATACTAGGCATTTCCAAACTTTAATTTTTGCCAATTTGATGGGTTTTAAATATCTTGTTTTGTTTTTCATTTTCTTTGTTACTAGAAGGGTTAAATATTTCTTCATGTGTTTATTAGCCATTTGAGTTTCCTGTTCTTTGAATCCCATGTTCATATCTCTGCCCGTTTTCTCTCCTTTTTTCTTTTGCTTGGTTTATATAGATTTGTAGGTCTGGATATGCATCCTTCGCTGACTATGTGTATTGGAAATCTCCATAAAACCCTTGCACAGATTTTATTGCTGTTTTGAATATGGTATTTTCTAGTTGACTACTAATGGTATAAATATGAGTGCTGTTTTTTGCATTGCTATATCTACCAACCCTAGTAGTATTAGTTCTAATAATAGATGACAGAATAACAGAAATCCTTACTTTTTTTTTCTGACAAATAGCAGTGCTTCTAAACTTGTATCATTAAATCAGCTATTTGCCATAGATTTCTGATAAATATCTTTCATCAGGTTAAGGATGTTCCCTTCTATTCCGGGTTTGCTGAGGTTTTCATCATAAATAAATGAGTTAAATTATAGTAAATATTTTTCCTTCATCTGTTGATGATCATGTGGTCTGTCTTCTTTGACCTGTTAGTATGGGGATATGCATTAATACATTTCTGATGTAGAACTATCATTACCTTCCTAAAATAGCTCAGTGTGTTCTTATTCTTACTCTTTCACCCCCCAAAATGGACATATTCTGGACTATTCTTGTTTCATGGGAGATACATCTTATTTTCTCATTTATTTGTTTTAAATGTCTTTGCTGCCTGTGTGCCAATTATTATTCCTTATATTTTTTTAAAAAATATTTTATACAAAAAATATAATGTTAGGGAATAACATGACAGAATTGGAGATACAGAGGACTAATCTGGTGGCAGGGTTTAGGAGGAGAGAAACAGTAAAAGCAAGAGGCTAGTTAGCAATATATTATCTACGATTGTGGTGATGAGAATCTATTTTAGGCCAGCAGCAGCATTACAATATGACCTGGTTTTCCTTAAGTACACGCAGGATAAAGGAGGGAAGAACTGAACATCTTTATAACATTTTGAGGCTAAATAAGTAAAGTATTTGAGCTACTGTTGATTAAAATGGGCGAGTTGGAAAAGGAAGCCTTTGGGGATACAACATGTTTGAGGTTGGAAACTTCTAAGGAGAGGATGACCACCATTATACAGCCTCCAGGACATTAGCATATACAGCTCAGTGATGTCAGTGCTGGTGAAAATGACAAAACCCTCTGAGAGGCAGTGTGGTGTAGAGGAGGAAAGAACACAAAATTCAAAATCAAGAGTTTGAATCCCAGCCCCACTTAAAAAACTACGGGCCTTCAGACACTATAAAACTCTTAGAGGAGAACATAGGAAGAATACTCTTTGACGTAAATAACAGCAAGATCTTTTTTGATCCACCCCCTAGAGTAATGGAAATAAAAACAAAAATAAATAAGTGGACCTAATGAAACTTCAAAGCTTCTGCACAGCAAAGGAAACTATAAGCAAGACGAAAAGACAACCCTCAGAATGGGAGAAAAATATTTGCAAACGAATCAACAGACAAAGGATTAATCTCCAAAATATATAAACAGTTCATGCAGCTCAATATCAAAAAAACAAACAACCCAATCAAAAAATGGGCAGAAGACCTAAACAGACATTTCTCCAAGGAGGACATACGGATGGCCAAGAGGCACATGAAAAGCTGCTCAGCATCACTAATTATTAGAGAAATGCAAGTCAAAACTACAATGAGGTATCACCTCACACCTTTTAGAATGGGCATCATCAGAAAATCGACAAACAGTAAATGCTGGAGAGGGTGTGGAGAAAAGGGAACGGTCTTGCACTGTTGGTGGGAATGTAAATTGATACAGCCACTATGGAGAACAGTATGGAGGTTCCTTGCAAAACTAAAAATAGAACTACCATGTGACCCAGTAATCCCACTGCTGGGCATATACCCAGAGAACACCATAATTCAAAAAGACACATGCACTCCAGTGTTCATTACAGCACTATTTACAATAGCCAGGACATGGAAGCAGCCTAAATATCCATCAACAATTGAATGGATAAAAAAGATGTGGTATATATATATACAATGGAATATTACTCAGCTGTAAAAAGCAATGAAACTGGGACATTTTTAGAGACATGGATGGACCTAGAGACAGTCATACAGAGTGCAGTGAGTCAGAAAGAGAAAAACAAGTATTGTATATTAACACATATATGTGGACTATAGAAAAATGGTACCAGTCCACCGGTTTGCAAGGCAGAAATAGAGACACAGATGTAGAGAACAAACATACGGACACCAAGTGGGGGAAAGCGGGGAGGGTTGGGGGGGAATGAATTGGGAGATTGGGATACCAAATAGTACACTCTAAATATATGCAGTTTATTGTATGTTAACTGTATTTCAATAAAAGTTATTAAAAAAAAAAACAAAAAACTACGGGCCTTATTTTACACCTAAGAAAAAGGAGTTACACAACCACCCCAGTCAGTTGTTTTGAACATTAAATGAAATAGCACTTGTGAAATAGTACTGTAAAGTTTTAAATTTACATTGTTAAGGGGGTTTGCAGTGGTTAGAGAGGAAGTAGGCAGGCTGGTGGTGCACTGGGATAAGGGATAAGGCAGCTAGAGGCAGCATTTAGGATGGGTCTGCTGAAAACAGGATCGGGTGATCTTAATGTAGCTGTAGGCAGTGCTTTCCAATAGGAGTTTCTGTAATGATAAAAATATTCTCCTCTGCACTGTCTAGTATGGTAGCCACTAGCCACGTGTAGCTATGGACACTTGTAATGTGGCTGGCGCCCCTGAGGAAATGATTAAAAAGAATTTTTTTTAATTGTGGTAAAATATACTTAACATAAAACTTAACCATTTTAACCATTTTTTTAATTGTACAATTCAGTAGCATTAAGTACATTGACAGTGCTCTAGTCATCACTCTTATCCTTTCTAGAACTTTTTCATCATTCCAAACAGAAACTCTGTATCTATTAAATAAGAATTTCTCAATCCCCCCACCAGCCCCTTGTAAGCTCTAGTCTACCTTCTGCCTCAATGAATTTGTGTATTCAAGGTACCTCATATAGGTTGAATCATACAACAGTTGTCCTTTTGTGTCTGGCTTACTTCACTTAGCATAGTGTTTTCAAGGCTCATCTATGTTGTAGTCTGTGTCAGAAGTTCCTTTTTATGGCCGAATAATTCTAATGTATATATGTACCACACTTTGTTCATCATTCATCTGTTGGTGGACACTTGAGTTGCTTCCACCTTTTGGCTAGTGTGAGTAGTGCTGCTGTGAACATTGTGGTGTACTAGTGGTGTACAAGTATCTGTTGAGCCCCTGCTTTCAATTCCTTGAGTATATACCTAAGAGTGTAATTGCTGAATTATATGGTAATTCTGTGTTTAACCTTTTGGGGAACCGCCAAACTATTTTTTCACAGCAGCTGCACTGTTTTACAGTCCCATCACCAGTGCACAACAGTTCCAATTTCTCTACATCCTTACCAAAATTCTTTTTTTTTTTTTCTTCTGGTTTTCTTGATAATAGCCATCCTAATAGGTGTGAAGTGGTATATCATTGTAGTTTGGGTTTGCATTTTCCTAATGACTATTGATGTTGAGATCTTTTTATGTGCTTATGCCGTTTGACTATTTTTTCTGGAGAAATGTCTTTTCCAGTCATTTGGCCATTTTTGAATCAGCTTGTTTTGTTGTTGTTGAGTTATAGGAGTTCTTTATATATTCTGGATATCAGTTCCTTAGCAGATAAATGATTTACAAATATTTTCTCCCATTCAGTAGGTTATCTTTTCACTCTTTTGATAGTGTCATTTAGTATATGAATGGTTTTAATTTTGATAAGTCCATTTTATTATTTTTAAATTTTTTTTGTCTGTGCATTTGGTGTCAGATCCAAGAAATCATTGCCAAATCCAGCATCGTGAAGATTTCTCCCTTTGTTTTCCTCTAAGAGTTTTCTAGTTTTAGCTCTTACATTTAGGTCTTTGATCGATTTTGAGTTAGTTTTTTAATATGGTGTGAGGTAAGGCTCCGTTGTCATTCTCTTGCATGGGAATATCCAACCTTACCAACACCATTTGTTGAAGACTCTCTTTCGCCAATGAATGGTCTTGGCATCCTTGTCAAAAATCAATTGACAATATATATGAAGATTTATTTCTGGGCTCTGTATTCTATTCTGTTGGCCTCTATGGCCTTATGTGAGTTCCACACTGTTTTGATTACTGTAGCTTTGTAGTAAGTTTTGAAATTGGGAAATGTGTCTTCCAATTTTTGTTCTTTTTCAAAATTGATTTGGCTATTTGGCATCTTTTAAGAGTCCATATGAATTTTAGGATCTGTTTTTCTGTTCCTGCAAAAAAAAAAAATGCCATTGGGATTTTCATGGGGATTGCATTGAATCTGAAGATCACTTTGAGTAGTACTGTCATCTTAACAATATTAAGTCTTCCACCCCGTGGACATGGGATGCCTTTCTATTTACTGGAACTAAATTTTTAACTATATTTAAGTTTAGGTAATTTAAATTTAAGTTTAAATAGCCACATGTGGCTAATGGCTGTTGTATTAGACAGCATGGCCCTAGAGAATCATCCTCAGATTTTTTTTTTTAATTAACTTGTATTGGAGTATAGTTGATTGACAATGTTGTGTTAGTTTCCACTATACAGCAAAGTGTATCAGTTACACATATACATATATCTACTCTTTTTAAGATTCTTTTTCCAGATTTCCTTTCCTTGTTAAAAACATTGAGCAATGGTGACACCTGCAGAGGCCTTGTAGTACCTGAATCATCTTTGAGCTCGGGATGACTACACATGGTTAGATAGTCCTGCCTCCAGGAGGGTGTAGATCCCTCCAGGCACATGTGTGCACCTTCTCTCTCTCTCTGGGATATAAGACAGCCACAAGCCATGCAGCATCAGATCCTGTCTTCTTCTCTGTTTTCCTTTTAGAAGTGTCTGGTTTGCTCCAGAACTAAAAAGAACCTATAGCTTTCAAAAAATTAGCAAAAGACAGACTGCCTCTGGCAGAAATGGAACTCCTTCTGCCTCTTCTTATTTTCATATAAACAGAGACTGTGGTACCCAAAATTGGTCAAGTGTTGTAAAAGAAATTTCCTTTTTAAAAGAAAATATTGATTATTTTAAAGCATTTATACCTTGTTCATCACTCTAATGCTATTCTCATGGGACAACAACGAACAACAGAAAGTGCCTTCAGGGGGATTTCCCTGGTAGCGTAGTGGTTAAGAATCTGCCTGCTAATGCAGGGAACACGGATTCGATCCCTGGTCCGGGAAGATCCCACATGCCTCAGAGAGAGCAACTAAGCCCGTGCGCCACAACTACTGAGCCCATGTGCTGCAACTGCTGAAGCCCATGCACCTAGAGCCCGTGCTCCGCAACAAGAGAAGCCACCACACTGAGAAGCCCACACACCTCAATGAAGAGTAGCCCCCGGCTCGCCACAACTGGAGAAAGCCCACAGGCAGCAACAAAGACCCAAAGCAGCCAATAAATAAATAAATTTATTTTAAAAAAAAGAAAGTGCCTTCAGATGCCAGTAATTGTTGTACTTCCAATTCCATTTTCCTGGAGGGTCAAGAGTCCAAGAGATTCGTGCACATCAGACAAAATAAAAGGATGAATACTAAATTAATTAGTTAATTAATTAAACAAACTAGGGAACTCCCTTTCCATGTCCATTCTCTCTTTCCTGCCAAGTAAGAAGTAATGTTAAGATGCAAAAGAGCTGTGTCCTTAGTACTGTTCACAGTGGTCTCCCTACTCCCCTCCTTAGCATCTCTCTAAAGACTTCCTAGGGAGATCTGGAGATTTTCTGGGAGTAAACAGGAAAACTCAATAAATAAAATTGGGAGTCTTAGAGCTTAGAGGCGATCACACAGCTCTTCTGGAAGAAGATGCCTTTGGCCTTGGACAGCCAGGAGCAGTAGGTTTGTAGTGTCTTTGTGTAAACATTTTATTACGTCTCTCTTGCAGAGGAGCCCTCCAGTCAGCTTCTAGACCAGAAATGGAACCTGTTTGTCCTGGCCTGCCCATGACCACTCTCCATCAATCTCCTAAAGAGAGGCTGGAACATCCCCTGTGTATTCAGAATTGGACTAGCTCAGCAGCTACCCAGTTCTCTAAATATGCTTTCTCCACCTTACTGCCCTCTAGCCTGCACCCCACCCTCATCCTCATCTCTTTCCTTGTATACAGATAACTTCTTTATTATAACATTTGGGCTTTCCCACACTAGAATTGATCTTTCACCACTCTACCAAAATTCCTATGCTAATCACTTGGGTGTTCTGGTGTCAGAACTTAGAAGTTCTGTCCCACCCAGCTTCCTCAGCTCTCTTCTTTCCCTCCTGGGTTGTTGTGCTGGAATGATACTCCTCTTGGATTTCAGCGTGTGCAGTCTTTCTTGGGTGGAGCCTTGAGCTGTTCACAGGAGTGCTGGTAATGTCTGGCCTTCAGTGCTGCCAAAGGCAAAAAGCTGGCCTCTTCTTAGTTTAAAATACGTAGTTGGATTGCTGGGGCAGTGTTAGATGGAGGGCGGGGTGAGCGAATACCACTCTCTTCCTACTGTGTTTTCAGGAAGTGATTATAGAGCAGCTATAAGTGCGAATGAAGTCTAATGAATGGATTAGCATCCTCCCCCAACACCCCCCCCCAAAAAAAACCCAGATTCTCATACACACACACACACTCTCTCTCTCTCTCCCCTCCTCTCCCCTCCACTCCTGCACTCCTCCATTAGGCTCCATCCCAGATCCACACCCTTATTGTTCTGCTGGGCTTAATTTGGTACTATTTCAGAGCAAAGAACCTTTGTTAAATTATCTCCGTTCTCTTCCCTGGAAGCGAACCCAACCATAATCTGCTGAATGAGAGCTGAACTTTTCCTTTAGGCAAACTGTGAGTTCCACTTCCCTGTCCTCTCCCCTCCCAAGAGCAGTGTGGGCAGAAGCATATAGATGGGAGGAATAACCAGTGCCAGGATTTAATCCCTCAGTTAGGGAGTGGGGTTTTCAGAACTAGTAGTAAAATTGTTTGCAGAGACAGCTGTCAATGAAAGACATCTCTGTGCCGTCAACATACCTCTATTCCTTTCTTCCAGCTGCCTCTTTCCCTGTACAGCCCTTTCTCCTGGTACCTCCGTGAGGTCTAAGCCATATGGCTCTTATGAATCTTGTCTGGAGTCTCCTAAAGTGGCAGATTTTGCTGTGCAGAGCACAGCACCCCTGGGTCTGCCCCTCCTCTCTCAGCAGCTGTTTGCCACTGACCGAGGTGGCGACTTAGCCTGTGTGTGTGGCCGGAGTCAGCGATGAGCCTCCCACCCAGGCCTGGGGAAGCCCTCAGCTAGTGTGGTTCCTGTGGCAGCAGTCAGCACGCCAGAGCTCCTCATACCTTCAGGGCTGTGGTGTAACAGCCAGCTTCATGCGGTGGCATTGTTTAACGTTGGTTGACTTGACTTCTCTGTCCCCACCCTCTGTGTTTAAGGGAATCTGGCCATTGCCCAGGAGAGAAGAAGCTGGCACTTGCAGAGTGGCTTCCTGCTGCCTCTCTTGTATTGGGAGCCAGGACCACCTTCCATCTCTGCCTTCCTATCCGTGTGGCAAAGGCAAAGGGCCCCTCTGTGCTCAGCCTCCCGTGGTGGGGTTTCAAGTTGCCTGAGATCAGGACGCGGCTATCTGCCAGGTTATCTGCCCAGATAAACATTTATTGTTTACAGGGACGTGTTTCAGCTGCTCTGGCTGATCCCACTGGTGAGATCTTCTAGTTTCTTGAGGTTTTAAGCCAGTGTGTGGGGCTGACGTCCAGACAGAGAACTGCTGGAGCTGGCGAGGTTTTCCGTGACTGGCCACTTCTGACCTAGCTCAGCCATTCCCCTCTCCCCACCAGGTCCCAGAGCCAAATTTATATGTCTCCGTTCCCAGCCCTGCCTTCTGGATATTGAAACTGCCTCTACATTTTCAACATTTCTAGCCTTTCAAGTCTGAGGAATTATGTCAGAGTCAGTGTTATGACACAAGCAGCTGAAGACTTCTTTTAGGTGGCAAAACCAGCATTCTGACACTTACCCTGTTTTCCTTAATAGCTACTGAGACAGCCGTTTAGTGAAGGCAACAAGGATAAAGATAGATTTTCTTTTTTTAATCCAAACAGCCACATCCACTGCATCCAAATATACATTGTCTTTTTTATTTTCTAGTGATATAATTGATTTCCAACATTTTATTATACTGCAAAGTTGAAAGAATTTTACAATGAGCTCCCTTACCCTCAGCATCTGGAGTCTGTCATTCTTGTCTTACAATACTTGCTTTGTCATGTATCCATCTATCCCTCCGTCTCTGCATCCATCATGTTTCTTTTTGATCTACGTCATCAGTACATTTTCTCTAAATCCTTGAGCATGAATATATTTCATTAACTAGAGTTCAGTGTTTGTTTATGGCTTTTTCTTTTGAGGTAAAGTTTACATACCATGCTATGGACAGATATTAAGTGTACCTTTGCTAGGTTCTGGCAAGTGCATATACCTCTGTAATCCAAAACCTATCAGAATTGAGTCTTCTTATGCTTCCTTATCTCTACCTTTACCACCAGAGGCAGTCTCTGTCCTGATTTTTTTTCCACCATAGATGAGATTTGCCTTTTTCAGAACTTCATAAAAATGGAATCATGTAGCATATACTCTCTTGAGTAAGGCTTTTTTCATTTAGTATAAAGTTTTTGAGATTCCTCTATTGTTGTCACATTTATCAGCAGTTTATTCCTTTTTGTTGCTGAGTTGTTTTCCATTTTATGACTATATTGCAGTTTATCTGTTCTCTGATTGATGGATTGATGGCTGTTTCCAGTTTGGTGCTGTTATGAATAAAGTTGCTATGAATAGTTGTACACAAGCCCTCATGTGGACATGTGTTTTCTCTTGAGTAAATGTCTAGGATTGGAATTGCTGAGTCATAGGGTAGATGTATGCTTTTTATTGGAGACTGCTAGACCTTCTTCCAGTGGTGATTGCACCATATTACATTCCATTAATGTATAAGAGTTCCAGTTGCTCCACATCCTCATTTGGGGGAGGGGAGCAGTTTATCATTTTGGTTTTTAATTTGCATTTCCCTGATGACTAATGTAGAATTTACATACTTTTTCATGTCCTTACTGGCCATCTGTACATCTCCTTTCTGAAGGAACTGTTTTAGATCTCTTGCCCATCTTCTTTAATTGAGTTGTTTTCTTGTTATTGAGTTATAAGATTTCTTTATGTATTCTGGATACAAGTACTTTGTCAGATATGTATGTCTTGTGAATGTTTTCACTCAGTCCGTGGCTTGCCTGTTTATTTTCTTAACAGTGTCTTGCTGAACAGAAGTTTTTAATTTTGATGCAATCTATCATCTTTTTCTTTTATGGCTATTATTTTACGAGAGCTTGAAAAGCCAAGTCATATAGACTCTCTCCCCCTCCACCCCTCCCCACAACAGTTTCTCCTATTATTAACATTTTGTATCAGTGTAGCTCATTTGTTACAGCTGATGAGCAAATATTGATACATTATTATTAACTAAAGTCCACAGTTTACATTAGGGTTCACTTTTTGTGCTATACATTCTGTGGGTTTTGACAGATATAATGACATGTATCCACCATTATAGTATCAGACAAAATAGTTTCACTGCCCTAAAAATACCCTGTGCTCCACCTGTTCTTCCCTCCCTCCATCTTCTCTTCATCTCATGGCAACCGCTGGTCTTGTTTCTGTCTCTATAGTTTTGCCTTTTCCAGAATGTCATATGGTTGGAATGATACAACCTTTGGAATCATGTGTGGCCTTTTCAGATTGTCTTCTTTCACTTCACAATATACCTTTAAGGTTGTTTTTATGGCTTAGATTACTCATTTATTTTTTAATTCCTGAATAATATTCCATGGTATGAAATAATATTTATTTTTATTCCTGAGTAATTTTCGTGGTATGTATGTACCACAGTTTATCCATTCACCTACTGAACATCTTGGTTGCTTACAAGTTTTAGCAGTTATGAATAAAGCCGCTATAAACATTTTTGTGTGGATACAAGTTTTCAACTCCTTTGGGTAGATACTAAGAACTGCAGTTGCTAGATCATATGGTATGACTATGGTAGCTTTGTAAGAAACTGCCCAGCTGCCTTCAACGTAGCTGTACCATTTTGCATCCTGCCAGCAATGAATGGAAGTTCCTGTTGCTTCACAGCCTCACTAGCATTTGGTGTTGTCTGTATTTTGGATTTTAGCCATTCTAATAGGTGTGTAGGGGTAGCTCATTATTATTTTAATCTGCAATTTTTTAATGATTTATGATGTTGAGCATTTTTTCATATGTTTACTATCTGTATATTTAGTTCAGTGAGCTGTCTGTTCAGATCCTTTGCCCAGTTTTTAATTGGGTTGTTAGTTTTCTTATTGTTAAGTTTTAAGAGTCACCGATTGATTTTTTTAATACATGTATTTATTTTATTTATTTTTTGGCTGCATTGGGTCTTCATTGCTGCACACAGGCTTTCTCTAGCTGCGGCGAGTGGGGGCTACTCTTCATTGTGGTGCACAGGCTCCTCATTGCCGTGGCTTCTCTTGTTGTGGAGCACGGGCTCTAGGTACATGGGCTTCAGTAGTTGTGGCACACAGCTCAATAGTTGTGGCTCACGGGCTCTAGAATGCAGGCTCAGCAGTTGTGGCGCACAGGTTTAGTTGCTCCGCGGCATGTGGGATCTTCCCGGAGCAGGGCTCAAACCCAGGTCCCCTGTATTGGCAGGCGGATTCTTAACCATTGCGCCAGCTAGGAAGTTCCTGATTGATTTTTAAATGTTTAAACAACCTTGCGTTACTTGAATAAAACCCTGTTTGCTGTATTGGATTTGCCAATATTTTGGTAAGGATCTTTGTATCTGTGTTCATGAGGAATATTTATAATGTTGTTATATCTTGTCAGGTTTTGGCATTAGAGTTATGCTGACCTATTAAATGGCTTGGGAAGTTTAATCTCCTCCTCCATTTTCTGAAAGAGTTTGTGTAATATTGGTGTTAAATCTAAGTTGGCGAACTTGTTGCCATAAAATGGTTCATAATAACGTTTTGCTATCATTTTGATGTCTGTAGTATCTGTGTACAGTGATATATGGATTATTTAGAAGTGTGTGACTTAATTTCCAAATATTTGGAGTTTTCCTGGATATCTTACTGTTACTGATTCCTGATTTAATCCCATTGTGATCAGAGAGCATACTTGGCATTATCTCAGTCCTCTTAAATTTATTTATGACTTAGCACATATCTATCTTGAAGACCGTATTGGACGTACAATGAAAAGAATATATTCAGTATGTTGGGTATATAGTGTTTTATAAGTATTAGTTAGGTCAAGGTGGTTGATAGTGTTGAGATCCTCTATGTCTTCACTAATATTTTGTCTAGGTGCTCCATTAATTTCTGAGAGGAGAATGTTCAGATCTTCAAATATGATTTAGGATTTTCTGTTCTTCCCTTTAATTCCATCAATTTTTGTTTCCTGTATTTTGGAGGTCTCTTACTAGGCACACACGGCATTATGGTTGTTATATCTTCCTGATGAATTGACCATTTTGTCATTGTGAAATGTCCCTCTTTCATCTCTGGTAATACTTTGCCTTGAAATCCATTTTTTTCTAATATTAACATAGCCACTCAAGCCTTCTTATGTTTATTTATTTGCATGGTATATCTTTTCCCATCCATTTGCTTTTAACCAGTCTGTATCTTTATATATAAAATGTGTCTCTTATTGACAGCATGTAGTTGGGTCATACTTTTTAATCTATACTGAGAATCTCCTCCTTTCAAGTGGATTATTTAGATTATTAACATTTAATGTAATTATCCCTATGGTTGGATTTAGATTTGCAATTTTGTTAGTTGTTTTCTGTTTGTCCCTTTTGATTTTTTGTTCCTTTTTTTTCTCCTCCTTTTGATATCTTCCTTTTGTACTTACTTTACTAACTTCTTTTAGATTATATGGTTTTTTTTTTTAACAATTCCATTTTAACTTACTTATTGGCATTTTAGCTACTTCTGTTTGCAGTTTTTAGTGGTGGCTCAGTAGATTATAGTATACATCCTTAACTCTTCAGACTACTTAGAGTTGCTATTGTACCACTTCACAGAAAATGTAGAAATCTTGCAACCATACAGTTCCAGTTACCCATTGCTCTGTCTTTTATTATTATAGTTGTTATATGGTATAAACCATATACTCTAACATACATATGTGTATAATATACTGTACACATTATAAACTCCACAAGACAGTGTTATGGGGTTGTGTTTGGTCTTTGGTTTTTTACTTCAAAGACATGCAAATTTTATTTCTACTAATTTAATATTATCAAACATTTGAAATAAATCCTTGTGTTGATAAGGTTGTTTGTGTATGTGTGGTAAAATATATGTAACATTGGAAATTCTCTGGCGGTCCAGTGGTTGGGACTCCATGCTTTCACTGCTGGGGGCCCAGGTTCAATCCCTGGTTGGGGAACTAAGATCCCATAAGCCATGGAATATATATAATAGATAGATGGATGGATGGATGGAACATAAAATTAACCACTTTATCTATTTTTTCTTTTGTTGAATGTGCTTTTGGTGTCATATGCAGAAAATCATTACCAAATCCAATGTCATAAAGATTTTCTCCTATATTTTATTCTAAGAGTTTTATAGTTTTAGCTCATAAGTTTAGATCTTTGACCCAATTTGAGTAAATTTTTATGTATGGTGTTAGGTAAGGAACCAGCCTCATTCATTGGAATGTGGCTATCCAGTTTGTAAAATGTTATAATTTTGCACTAAACAAATTTGTATGTCTTTTTTAATTTAAAAGGATAGAAAAATTATTGTTTGTATTTACTCAGGTATTTACCATTTCTTTGTGAAGAGCCAAGTGTCTGAGTGGTATCATTTTCCTCTGGCTTGAAGAGCTTTTGGCTTTTCTTGTAAGGCGTATCTGCTACAAATTCTCCTAGTATTCTTTTATCAGAAAATGTCTTTATTTCACTTCCTTCTTTAAAGATCTCTTCACTGGATGTAGAAAATTTTCAGTACTTTAAATATTTCCATCCATTGTTTTATGGTTGATAAGACAGTCAGCACTTGTTCAGATTGTTGTTCTCTATACGTGATGGGTCATTTTTCTCTGGCTGCTTGCTTGCTTGCTTTCTTACTGATTGATTGATTGATTGATTGGCTGTTTTGGGTCGTGGGTGCTGTGCGTGGCCTTTCTCTAGATGTGGTAAGTGGGGGCTACTCTTTGTTGTGGTGGGCACACTTCTCATCATTGCGGTGGCTTCTCTTGTTGCAGAGCACGGGCTCTAGGCGCACATGGGCTTCAGTAGTTGTGGCACAACAGCTCAACAGTTGTGGCTTGCGGGCTCTAGAGCACAGGCTTGGTAGTTGTGGCACATGGGCTTAGTTGCTCCGCGGCATGTGGAATCTTCCCCGACCAGGAATCAAACCTACGTCCCCTGCATTGGCAGGCGGATTCTTAACTTGTGCCACCTGGGAAGTCCCAGCATCATTTATTGAATAACTTGTTTTGTCCCTACTTAACTAAAAGTTAAGCTTCATCATATACTAGATACATGTATACACTGTACTAGAATCTATATGTATAGATAGATACGATACATACAAGCATCTGTTTCTAGGACTTTTTTTTTCCTTTGTCTATTCTTGAAACATAACTTTGCTATTTTAGTTACTCTAGCTTTGTAATGTGTTTTAATACTAGTGATGTGAGTTTATACACGTTCCTTTATATATTTTATTGCAATGTACCTTTGGCTTTTTCCACCTACTTATGCTTTATGCAAACTTTAGAATAATTTTAAATCCCACTCCACCCTCCTCCCCAAAATCTTCATGGTATTTTTTTTTTATTGAGATATGATTAACATATGACATATTAGTTTCAGGTATACAATATAATGACTAGATATATGTATATATTGTGAAATGATCATAGTTAGTCTAGATAACATCCATTACCACACATAGTTACAAATTTCTTTTTCTTATGATGAGAACTTTTGAGATTTACTCTCTTAGCAACTTTCAAATATACAGTAAAAAATATGGAACGTATCACGAATTTGCATGTCATCCTTGTGCAGGGGTCATGCTATAAACTCTCTGTCGTTCCAGTTTTACCACATGCTGTCAAAAATGAGCACTCCTCATGGTATTTTGATTGGAATTGCATTCACTTTAAAAATATCTTGGGACTTCTTTGGTGGTCCAGTGGGTAAGACTCTGCACTCCCAATGCAGGGGGCCCAGGTTCAATCCCTTGTCAGGGTACTGCATCCCACATGCATGCCTCAACTAAAAGTCCACATGCCGCAACTAAGAACCGGTGCAGCCTAAGTGCATTAATTAATTAATTAATTAATTAATTTAAAATATCTTTGAAGAAAATTTGACATTGTTGTAAGTTTTCTTATTAGAACAAAGTAGTCTCTGGATATCAGTTCTTTTGTGTCTCCCATATTTTTTCATTGATTTTCTTGCTATAATGAGTGGAATTTTTTCCATTACATCTTCTACATAGTACTTGGGAAAAGCTAACATTTGTATTCGGCTATCACATCAAATTCTCATATTAATTCTATTTTTAGCCAATCATTTCTTTCATTAATTTATGTGATTTTTTCTTTTTTTAATTTATCTTTTATTGAAGTATAGTTGAATTACAATGTTGTGTTAATTACTGCTGTAAAGCAAAGTGACTAAGTTTTATATATATATATATATATATATATACATTCTTTTTCATATTCTTTTCCATTATGGTTTATCACAGGATATTGAATATAGTTCCATGTGCTATACAGTAGGACCTTGCTGTTTATCCATTTTATATATACCAGTCTGGGATTGCATCTGCTAATCCCAGACTCCCACTCCTACCCTCTCCCACCTCCCTTCCCCTTGGCAACCACCAGTCTTCTCTATGTCCCTGATTCTGTTTCTGTTTCACAGATAGGTTCATTTGTGTCATACTTTAGATTCCACACATAAGTGATATCATCATGTGGTATTTGTCTTTTTCTTTTGGGCTACTTCACGTAGTATGGTAATCTCTAGTTGCATCTGTGTTGCTGCAAATGGCATTATTCATTATTTCATTCATTTTTATGGCCGAGTAGTATTCCACTGTATGTATGTACCACATCTTCTTTATATGTGATGTTAAATTAATGTTTTCTAAACTTGACTTGTCCTTTTCTTACTGGGATGAACCCTATTTGGGTTGTATTTTAATGGTCTGCTACATTTGATTTGCTATTATTTTACTTAAGATATTTATATCCATTTCCATAGTGGGCCTGGCCTCTCTTTTCTGTCTTTGCTGTTTTTCCTTTGGGTGTTGGAATATTTGGGTGTACTGACTTTGTACAAAGAAATAGGAAACAGCTTTCTTTTCCCTGTGACCTAGCAAGTGTATAGTGTGTGTTACTTAAAGAGTCATTCTTGACTCTTTCTCTCTTACTTTACCTTCAGCCTCTCAGCCATCCTTTCACTCTACCTTTGAAATATGTACAGAATCCAACCATTTAATTATTTCTACTAGTACCACCCTCATCCAAAATGTTCCTTTCTCTTGCTTAGACTATTACTGTAGGTATGTTGTGATCCTTGCCCCCCTTCAGTCTAGTCTCAACACAGCAGCCAGAGTGATCTTTTAAGATATAAGTTGGATTAGTTAACAGTACTGCTCCAAGCCCCTCCAGAGGATCCCCGTGTCACTCAGAAAAAATATGAAGCCCTTGCTGAGGCTTACATCCTTTCTGACCTCATCTCCTACCACTCTCCTCTTCACTTACCTCTTCACTGGCCACACTGGCCTACTTATCCTTTAATCATGCCACACAACTCATGCCTCTGGGCCTTTACACTTCTGTTCTGCTGTTACCCCACTGCATAGTTTACTTCCGAATGTCCTTCAGATTCCTCTTTAAAGAGGCAGCCTTATCAGAATGTTCTTTACCAGTAATCTATAGAAGTGAACAGTCTACCCCAGGCACTCTATATCCCCTCACTGGACTTTATTTTTCTTCTTAACATTTACCATCACCTATCTGACGATTGGTATTTTTTTTGTTTTTGCTTTGCCTATTTATTGTCCCCCACTAGAGTGTAAAAACTTTGATTTTATTTACTGTGTTACTCCCCGGTCCCTGGAGAATGGATCCCTTTCCATACCATTAATGAGTATTTGTTGACTGAATAGGTAAATGAACTGAAGGAACTTACCTATAAAGGCATCTTAGCCTCTAGTAGTTTTGGAAAGAAAACCTTTGACACCTCCTTTTTCTGTTTCTTCCCTTATTATGTGTTTTTTAAACTTTTTTTAGTTCTTGTGTCAAGTTTTTAGGCAGTATTATTGAGATATAGCATAAATACATATAATAAGTAGTTCAACAATTTTAAGTGTTCAATTGGATGAGTTTTGACCAAAATATACAGAAGTGTAAATATCACCACAATGAGGACATGGAACATTTTTATCACTGCTTGTGTCAATTTTGTTGACTTACATTATCCAGAAAATCATCCACTTCTCTAAAATCTTCACATTTTTAAAACCTCTTCACTAATTAAAAATTAGGGATATGTTATAAATCTCCTTTCCATTTCTAATTTAATTTCTGTGTTCTCTGATTTTTTTCTTAAATTTGTTAGTAGTATTTCAAAAACTGGCTCTTAAACTTATTGTCTTCTAATTCATTAATTTTTATTTTTATCTTTTTTTTTTTTTGACTTTTGTTCCACTCGTGTTGAATCTTCTATGTTCATTTGTGTCTTATTAAGTTTACTTAAAAGCTTTATGGCTTTGAATATGCAATTACTAATACTTTGACCACATTCTAATCCATTTAGATGTGTACTGTCCTAATGATTGTTTTCTAAGTAGTCTTTGATTGCCATTTTGGTTTTTTCTCTTTGATTCTAAAGTTCTTTGGGAATTTTGTTTTGTTTTTAAAGTTGGATTTCTGAAACTGTTGTTGTTAATTTCTACTTTGGGATATTTTTTAAAATTTAATTTATTGAGGTGAAATTCATATTACATGAAAATTAACCATTTAAAGTGAACAATTCATTTAGAACATCCACAGTGTTGTGCAACCAACACCTCTATACTCATGGCATTTTAATTCCACTTGTTTATCTCTAATTTTTTAAAATAAAATACTTTAAGTTCTTTTACTCTACTCATAACTCATTTGAGTTATGATTATGTTCAGCTGCAAGACACAGAAAATCCCCTAATAACAGTAACTTAAATAAGATAGAAATAGATTTCCCTCTCAAGTGGAGGAAGCCCAGAGGTTTTCTGGTTTGGCACTTCATGGTGTCATGGACCAAGTTTCTTTCTATTTTGTTGCTCTGCAATACATGGTTTTCATTTCCAAGGACCCCTCAAAGTCTAAGATAGCTCTTGGAATGCCAGCTACTTCATCTGCATGCAAGCCTGTGCAAAGTAGAAACAGTTAAAGAAGGAATGCAGTTTTTTAAAAAAGTTAATGATGTCTCTTTCTTATTTAAGGGCCTTCCCTGGGAGTTCATACACATTACTGCGTACATTCTGTTGGCCAGAAATGAGTCTCGTGGCCAAACCTAGCTGTAGTGTAGACTGGGAAGTTTTTTATTCTAGGTGGGCCATATGCACAGCTGAAAATCAAGAGTTCTATTACAGAGGAAGAGAAGGGGAGCAGATAATGGGAAACAACTAGCAGTTTCTGCCACACACACCCCTATGCATGAATGTAGGGCATCCTACTTCCTCCTTCTCTTACCACTCCTCCATTTCCTAGTTTGTATAGGTATCAGTGAGATTTTACATAATAACAGCTATTTATTAAAGGCACTACAATGTGCCTGTATTTAATCTTCCCAACAACTCTACCTGTGTCAGTACTGTCATTATCCCCATTTTACAGATGAAGAAAAATGAGACCCAGAAAGGTTAAAGTTTTTAACTAAGGTCATACATCCAGTAATTCAGACACCTGTAGTAGGTCCAGATTAACCTCTGTTTGCTCTCAACCCTTTCATCATTAAATGTTTTTATAATGTGTGTACTTTGTGTATACATTGTGTATCTTTTCTCTGAAGATTAATTTTGACAGTTGTACTATTTCAGAATCCTATTATCACTTTTACATAATTAAATATCTTTTACTCTTTTTGCTTTATGCCATTTGTTTTTTAATACAGTTTATCTACTTATGTTCCTGGGTTTTGTTTGGTTGGATTTTTTTGTGTTTGGGGGTTTTTTTGTTTTTACTTTTTACTGTTGAAATTTTCAAACTACAAGAAAAGTGAAGAAAATAGTTTAATGAATCACCACATAGATTAAGCAGTTATTAACATTTTGCCAATATTTTTTTCAATCGTTCTCTGTGTCCCCCTGCTACATTTTTGTTCTTGGAGATTTTAAATCAGATTCCATTCATCATAACTGAAAATATGCAGCAGATATCTCTAATTTGTAAGGCTTTCTTCCTAGCAAAACCTCCATAACACTGTTATACATAACAAAATTAATAATTTGTTAATATCATATAGTCTATTTTCAGATTCTTCAGATTACCTCCAGAGTGTCATTTCACAATGGGTTTTATCAGAATTAAAATCTAAGCAAGCTCCACACACTGTATTTGGTAGTTAAGTCTCTTAAGAGGCTTTTAGTGTATAACAGTTTTCCCACCTCCCTTTTTTTAAATTCCTTTTATTTGTTGAAGATGTTCTTGATTTTTTTTAAACAATGGTCTCGGTTTTTTTCTAATATCTTGTTATACTGGGATACATATTTAAGTAGTATTTTTTCCAAAAGAAAAATGTTTATTATCTTTCTAGGTCTTAGTTTAATCTGAGAATGTCTTTTGCCCTTCTGCATGAATGGGGCAGTTTAGAGACACAAACGTCAGAGGCCAATCATATTTGTGGGGGGGGCTTTTTGTTTGTTTGTTTTAATGCTTACAGGATTATTTTTTCTCATTATCCTGGGAAATTGAAGACTGAACCAGGGTATGTCTGGGTCAAGGATGGCAAAGGTCTGATAGGTATGCTTTCATTCTGTGCCAAAGATAGGCATTACTAATTGATCACAGCACTCTTTACCATTGAATACAAATGAAGTCTCAGATTCATTAAGAAAAATAAAATAAAACAAACTCCCCAAAATCCACTCTTTTTGCCATCTCTAATGAAGGTGTTGGTCTCTTGTTACTAAGTTCCTTAGCATGTCCTTTGAATAGTCAGGCTTTAAATCTCTTTCACTCAGGAAAGTTTACTTTTCCTTTTTTCTTTTCCCCTTTCCTTTCTCATCTTTTGAAATTATTGTTCTTCTGGATCTTTCTGAAAAAGCTTTTAAAGATTAGGGTTCTATCTTCACATCTTTACCCACCCCACCCCCCATTTTTTTTCATCTCTATATTTTCTTCTGTGTTGTAGAAGAGGCTCAACCAAGTCATCCATTTCACTAATTTGGTTTTCTGTTACTATATTTAACTGCCACTTACAGCCTTACCTGTAGTTTTTCCTGATCATTTTCTCATATGACTACCTAATCTAGATTGAAATGCAATTTACTGTGTGGTTTTTTGTGTTTTTGTTTTTCACTTTTTTATTGAGGTTTAACCTTCATTAAGTAATGTGCACTATTTTTAAGTCTCAGCTCAGTATGTTTTTACATATGGTTGTATCCTTGCTGACTGCCACCCAGATCAAGACACAGAGTGTTTCTCGAATCCCAGCAGGCTCCTTTATACCCCCCATCATTAATACTCTCCCTTATACAAGTAACAGTTATTCTTTCTTTTTTTTTTTTTTTAGTATTCATTCATTTGTTTATTTATTTGACTGCATCAAGTCTTAGTTGCAGCATGTGGGATTTTCATTGTGGCACACAGGCGGGCTTCTCTCTAGTTGTAGCACATGGGCTCAGTGGTTGCAGCAGTTGGGCCCTCTAGTTGTGGTGTGTGGGCTCAGTATTTGCAGCAGCCGGGCCCTCTAGTTGTGGTGCGTAGGCTTTAGAGCACACGGGCTTAATTGTTCGGTGGCACGTGGGATCTTAGTTCCCTGATCAGGGATCGAACCCATGTTCCCTGCATTGGAAGGCAAATTCTTAACCAGTGGACCACCAGGGAAGTCCCCAGGTAACAGTTTTTCTGACCTCATTCACGATCCATTAGTTTTGCCTGTTTTTTAACTGTATATAAATGGAATCATATAGCACATACTCTTTGTTTCTTTTGTTCATTCTGTGAGAGATTCATTCATGTTATTACACATAAAAGTAGTTCATTCTTCATTATTGCTGTGTAGTATTTTGTTGTATAAATACACCACAATTTACTACTACTATTGATGAAAGTTTGTTTCTTTTACCAATCTTGGCTATTATGAATAAAGCAGCCATGGACATTTTTATATATGTCTTTTGGTGAACATATGCTCTATTTCTCTTTGATATATACCTAGGAGTGGGATTGTTAGGTCATAAGGTAGATGTATGTTTAACTTCAGTAGACTCTGCCAAGCAGATTTCCAAGGTTGTCGTACCAATATACATGACCGTCTGTAATACAGGAGAACTTCAGTTGTTCCACATCTTTACCAACTGTTGGTTTTCATTTTGATTTTGTTTTTTTTTTAAATAAATTTATTTATTTATTTTATTGGCTGTGTTGGGTCCTCGTAGCTGCACATGAGCTTTCTCTAGTTGCAGAGAAAGCATGGTGCGCGGCCTTCTCATTGCGGTGGCCTCTCTTGTTGCAGAGCACAGGCTCTAGGCGTGTGGACTTTAGTAGTTGCGGCACATGGGCTCAATAGTTGTGGCTCACAGGCTCTAGAGTACAGGCTCAATAGTTGCAGCGCACAGGGGCTTAGTTGCTCTGCAGCATGTGGTATCTTCCTGTGGCAGGGGTCGAACCCATGTCCCCTGCATTGGCAGGTGGATTCTTACCCACTGCGCCACCTAGGAAGTCCTTCATTTTCATTTTGGTTTTCCTCTTAGCCTTGCTGGTGGGTATGCAGAAGTAGCTCATTGTGATTGTGATTTGCATTTCCCTGGTGCATAATGATATTGAGTACCTTTTCTTCTGCTTTTGGTCACTTAGATACCCTCTTCTGTGGAGTGCCTGTTCCTGACTTTTGCCCATTTTCCCCTTTGTTGGCTTGTCTTTTTCTTATTAATTTATAGAATAATTTTTTAAATATTCTGAATATAAATCCTGTGTTGGATATACATGTATGTATTAAAAAATCTTCATTCAGCCTTGCCTCATGTTTTCTCTTTTAATGGTGTCTTTTGATAAACACAAGTTCTTAATTTTAATTAAGACAAATTTATCAATTTTTTTTAATGGTTAATGTTTTTTGTGTCCTATTTAAGAACTGTTTGCCTACAAGATCATGAAGATGTTCTTCTATTTTTTTCTTCTAGAAGTTATATTATTTTACCTTTCACATTTAGGTGTGTGGTCCATCTCGAATTAATTTTTGTTTATGGCATGAGGTCGAGACAAGGTTAATTTTTTTCCATACAGATATCCCATTGATTGAGCACCATTTATTGAAAGATCAGTTTTCTCCCTGACCTGCAGTGGTGGATTGTCATAAGTCAAGTGATTATACATGTTTGGATCTATTTCTAGACTTTCTGTTCTGTTCCAGTGGTCTGTTTATCTGTCCTTGTGCCATTACGGTTGAGTATTCAATTGAAAGTTTCTGAAGTTTTCATAATGACTGTTCTAGAGAGATGCTTAATCTTTAGATTAGTATCCTGTTCAATTTAATACCTTTTCATATGCTAGGTGATTTTTGTTAATCATTTTTTAGGTAGTCTATACTTGTTCATATTGAAATCTTGGATGTCTATTAAGATTTTCAGGTGCAGGTAAGAGGAAAAGAGGAACATTTGATTTACACTCTTGGCGTTGAACACTCCTAGAGGAGTGTAGAAGGGAAACGGGAGCTGGAGATAGCCAGGGCAAGGAGCTAAACCCTCTGTTTGCTGTAACAGACCAACCTGGTGCTCTCATTCCGGGCTGCTTGCCTCTTTAAGAAGCCAGACTCCGCTTTGTCTTCCTCCTGCCTGTGTGGCCACCCACACCAGTTATAAGCCAGCAGCCGCTAAGTTTCTTCTGATACCCTGGTGGGATCCATTTGTGCCCTTCTAAGTGTGCCAGAACCCACCTTGGCTCTTGGCCTAGTTGCTCCAAGAAAAGGGCATCAGTGGGGGTATGGCTGCTGAACTCTCATCTACGTACTTATTGAGCAGGCAAAGGGTTGAGCATCAGTTGTTCTTTTCCTCATTCCAGTCCCATCTGCAGTTTGTCTTGTAGAAAATTCCTCATACTTTCTGGTATGTGGTTGCCTAGTATTGATATATACTTTCTTTCTCCTTTCTTTCTTTCTTTCTTTCTTTCTTTCTTTTCTTTTCTTTTCTTTTCTTTTTCTTTTTCTTTTTCTTTCTTTCTTTCTTTCTTTCTTTCTTTCTTTCTTTCTTTCTTTCTTTCTTTCTTTCTTTCTTTCTTTCTTTCTTTCTTTCTTTCTTTCTTTTTCTTCCTTCCTTCCTTCCTTCCTTCCTTCCTTCCTTCCTTCCTTCCTTCCTTCCTTTCTTTCGTTTCCAGTCATTTCAGTGGAAAACTGGAAGGATGGACAAAATAAATAAAAGCATGTACTTAAAGCCATTCTAATTACAAGTCAGTGCTAGTTTTTTTTTTTTAATGAGCTTCTTTTTTTCCCCTATATTCTTTGTAATTCTCGTTATGCCTAGCTTTTTTTGTTTGTTTTGCTTTTTAATGTAGCTAAAGTGTGTGGATTTTCTAAGTTTTATTTTATTCCTTATTCTCTTGTGGAAAAAACAGAACTTTTAAAATTTTTACATTGTAATTCAAATACAAGAACCTGGAACAGACCGCCCCCCGGTAATATTTTTTGAAGAGGAAGGCAGTAATAGGAAATTTACCTAGGGAAGACTGTAAGCTTCAGTTGAAAAGATAGGTCCTTTCTCCAAGGATTAGGCCCAATCAGCGTTCAGAGCCACTTATATGGAATGGGAGGGGATAAATCACAGCTAAAGACCTTGGCACTTCTGTAAGAAATTTAAATAACAGGCAGACATATAGAGATTCGTAAATATGTACTTGGTGCCAGCTAAACCACAGAGAAGATACTGCACTTGTGGTCCAGGGAAGTTAAATATTTGTGGTCAACTTAAAATTCAACATAAAACTCTCATCTGTGATGGAAACTACCCAGAAACTGCATGGAAGGCGTGCTAGCTACATGCGCTCTTAAAGGCCCCTCCTCTCACCCGGCTGGGCTAGCAAAGCCTATGCCCCTTCCTTCACACTGCGTAGCTGGCATCCCTTGTTAGGAGAGAAGGGGTTCCCTGGCACTCTGGTTACCTATCCAAGGAGGTACCCAGAAGGTAAGGCCCTCTCTGCTTTGTGGCTCACTCCTTCACATCTGATCAAACGGATAAAGGCTCTTTATCCAGGAGCCTTTTTCTGTCTGTCTAAGATTAAATAGCAGTACTCTCCCCTACACTGTAACTCTCTGTCCCTCTTACCCTACTTTAATTTTTTCCTAGTACTTCCCACTACTTGTCCTGTATTTATTTGCTTGTTTCTCAGTTCCACAAGAATATTAAGCTCCATGACAACAGGAACATCGTTTCATTGATTGCTGTATCCGTCATGTCTCAGATAAGCCCTGATATGCATAGAAGATGCTTAATAAATATTTATTGAATGAATACAGTAGAATACTTGAAAATGTTTTGGAAAGTACAGTCTAAGGAGCAAAGAGTTATTGTACCCTGGAATAGGGTACTGTCACATGGCAGAACTTCAGACTGTGAGATCAGCCTAAAACACCTTGAATGTCCTACTGTTCTGTGGTATCTGCATATGGTCCCTGAAAGGGAGACTGGCACTTGCAGACAGTGCATAAAACTTCAGATGTACCAGGCACCTTTGCCGTAACACCCAGGTTACATGTAGAGATGGAATTGACACAATTTAATTTTCACGTTAAAAAGCATTAGTGTTTGTTTCTGGCCTTCAGGTTTGTAGAAGACCTCCTTATGTTGATTGCTCTGGTGTGGGAGCCCTTTTGGGGCAGCGTGTAGACTGGAGTACATGCATGTACATTTCTGCATTCTCTTTGGGTATGTAAATGTAGTCCCCGTTGCCCAGCCTGTTGTCATTTGAGACCCTGCCTGCTTGAGGGGTCTGCTGTTGCTGACCACCCCCAGACGTGTTGGACCTGCTGGCGACTGATGGACTCTACTGATGGACTTTGCTGATGAACAGTGTTTCTCCTGTCTGCTTTTCTTTGCTGCCTTTGCTGCATCTTTCCGTCATCTCAACACAGAGAAATTCTGTAGCAGTGAATGTGGTTGGTTTTCTGGGTCTGTTCCAGAACCTTACTGTTGATGATCTTTAGCATTTGGTATGAAATGTGCTTCACAAATGATGTTGATGATGTCTGAGATACGCTGTGAAGTTTTTTTTTTAATGGCAACATGTATCACCATTTATATAAATGTATATAAAAGGTATAGGTTCATAGTTAATCATATATGGCTGTATATGCATAAATATCTCTGCAGGCCACACCAGAAACTGGCAACAGGGCTGGGAAACAGAGGCTTTAGAAACCAGAGTGGGAAGATTGTTTTTAAAATTCATCCATTTGTACTCTTTGTTTTGTTTGTTTGTTTTTACCACATGCCTCGTGTTTAAATTATGTGTTACTAAACAGCTTCAGTTTGTCCTGGTGCTTGAAGTCCAGGTGCCACTGCATCTTCAGTGCCTCCTAGAAGAGATGCTGTCATTGAATTTCTTTACTTTGTCACCAGCAAGAATGACTTTAGGCTAAGTAACAGAATTCAGTGACAGGATTCAGTTTTAGCTCTGGGTTGTCAATTTAACAAAAGTGTAGGCTGTGTGTAGGCTTCCCAAGTACAGGCTGGTACAGAAATTTTGTCTCTCTGTCTTATCAGTACAAAGCACTGAAACTGTACTAAGTATTTTATAATTGTTTGTATGTCTTTCTGTGTGTGTGTGCTTCAGAAGTCAAGTAAACAGCATTCAGAATTGCTGGCTTACTGTTTCCAAGCCTCTTCTTAGTCTAATGACTTGGAAAGATTTAGTAAAGAATCAGAAATAGACTCTAGCAGCAGTTTTTCAGTCTATTTTTCAAATCCTGTGAGAATATGCTACATAGGCTTGGTGGTCAGGAATGGATCGGATGAGATTCCATCAATGCTAATGCCATTTTGCCAGAGTGACCTGCAGAAAAATCTGGTGAAAAATCTAGTTGCGAATCATAGTCTTCATTCAGCTCCATTCTGATCATAAGAAAACTCCATATAAGTTATTTATTCCGTCTGGGCTTGAGTTTACACTCTGTGAAATGGGAATGAGAGTAGTCCCTTCCTAAGATTTTGGAAGGATTAAATGAGATAACATAAGTGAAAATGCCTAGATATTAAAAATAAACGTCTCTCTCAGTATATATATGCTCTTTATAGTGATTGGAGGGGGCGGTTAAGAAAATCCCAAAGAAACGACCAGGTACAATCCAATCCTGCACCAGATTCCCATATATCTTCCCAGATCACCCTTCAGTTTCTGTTGCTGTTTTCTCTAATTCACAAGGATTCCCTCAGATCCTCCACCATCTCCTTTTTCCACCCTTTCAGCTCTTGCCATTATCTTGTGGCTTTGGATGTCAAAAAACTGTTAGATTTGCCTTTCAGGCTAAGATGCAGGCCCAGCAAAAAATTAGGCACAATTCAAGTAGTTTTTCAGATGGCAAAGCAGGTGTGCTTACAGGTATATTATCCCAGGATTCTCCTGTAATGGACGCTTGCACATGAGGGTTTGGGAGCCCTTGCAGGAGAACAGCAGAACACCACTTTGGAAATAAAATCACGCTGTCCTGGGTGTTCCAGCACTTCCCATGCTGGCCTCCTTTCGGCACCATTCCTTTCTGCAATCCCACCCTCCTCTCGGCCTTGGCACATAGTCCCACGAACATGCCACCTGCCTTCCCTCTCTCTGGCCCCATCCTTTGGCTGCTCAGTTTATTTTTTCCACATCCTCACCCTCTTCTAGTTCCAAGCTAAATAACCCTCACAGATGGCTTGTTCCATCAAAGCTGTTTAAGAACACAGGACAGTGAACTGGGGGCCAGAGAAGCTGCCAAAGTCCAAGGCTGCCCTTGCTACAGAGGCCCAAGACGACTTTGTCATCAGCTGCCTGGAAACCCACGGACAGCGAGCAGGAAGGCTGGCAGGTTGGGTGGTGGAATGTCTCTTTAACACTATAATCCTCTAGCAGCTAGCAGCTAGTTCTCACTTAGACTGACCAGTCAGAACCTGGAGCCGGAGGCATTGCACGCTCCATTTTCCACAGGAGGCAGAGCGCTTTGTCGTTGGCATGCCTCCCCCACGTTTTTACAGCGTGGAAACCCAGCAGGAAATGGCAGTCCCATTTGTGTTTTGGATCGTGGTTTGAGTCCTTACTGAACCTCTTTGTGAACTCCTGGAGAGGTCTAGATCCCTGCTCTGCCTGACCTGAAGGGCAGTATTCCCCGCTGTCAGCACATCCTTGGGAAGAGGGTGAACTTCAGGCGCCTATTAGAAATCCTGCAGATGAGAGAAGACCCAGAGTTTCACGCTTTCTTTCCTGTCAGCAAGGACGTGTAAGTTTCCTGTCTGCCTTGTCATCGGCTTTGGAACACTCTTCTCTACATGTCCCCGTGTACGCAGTGGTCTGGGAGCTTCTGCCCCCCAGTCATTATCCCAGCACCCAGCTTCCCTCTGTCATAATTAGATGAGTCTGGTTAATTTTGTCCTCGTGACAAGACGGCCTTTTGCTTGTCCTCACAGTTACTCCTGTGGGACTTACGACCTCTCTGGTCTTGGTCTCCCTCTCTTTCCTTTCCTTCTCCCTCTTCCCTCTCTAACTGCAGCCTTTGTAAGTAGATTCCTCTGAGGTCACTGAGGAAGGGCAGCGTGTGCCGTTTGCTGCTGTACAAGCCTCTTTTCCCTCAGTAAGCGGCGTTCCCTTGAGAGCCTCCCTCCCTTCCTCTGTTAGAAGCCATGTTGGCGGCTTGTCTGCTTGAACTTGGACATAACGGGGCAAGGAACGATGGCATGTGTGGAGTGGTCTGGCCAGGCAAAGAGAAGTTAACTCTCAGCTGGAGAGAGCAGGCAGTTGAAGAAGCTTCCCCTGGAAAGAGCAGGAGAGAAGGAAAGAGAAAATTCTGTGGCAGTGAAGTACTCCCTGAGAACTCAGTCAGAAATCAGCATCTCCTCAGTCAGCCTGGTTGTTCTACCGAGAAGGAAACTATTGTTCTTTCTCTTCTCCGCCTTCATATATTGCTCCAAGATCAAGGAGTGCCAGATGAACAACACACCCTGTTGTTCGCACAGTAGAAGTTTCTCAGGTTGATGGATTTGTGGAGCCTTTGGGTGCCAGGTGGAAGGAGGGAGCTTTGACTTCCTTTGTCCTATCCCCATGTTCTCTGATGGGCTTTCCTCTTTATAGTCCATCCAGAGTCCAAGACTGTGTTGTGCAGAGAACTTTCTGGGGACACTCACGTGTAGGTTTTTAACTTGGCATCCAGTAGTGATGAGTTTCCCATATGCGTTCAGCTCGTCAGCTGCCCGGGTGAGATCTTACCCATGCTGCGTCCAGGGAAATGAAATGACCTGGATGATAGAACTCCTTTTAGGACAGGGACCCTGAGAAGTTTTTGCTTTCAGTATCTCTGTTCTTGCCTGTAGCTTAGCCAGGCTCCCGTTTGGTTCGTGTTCATCTCAATGTGAATTCATCAGAACTGGGGGCCGGCCTTTGGGCTGCTGCTGAGCTGGGGCGGGGGGCGGAGGGGGTGTATGCCCTTTAGCAAAAAGGACTCGAAGTAGGTCCCTTTCTCCAAAAGTACCGTTACTTCACGAGAAGCTACAAAGTGTGACGGACTGAGCACAGACGTCGGAGTCAGACGCCTGTGGGTTCAAATCCCAGCTTTATCGCTGACTGGATGTTTGTTTCCTCCAAGCATCAGTTTCTTCTTCCTCTTTCTGTCTCCCAGGATTACTGTGGTGATCAGATGAAGTAGCATAATGCCTAGCAACCGTCTCCACCACAGCTTTCCCAGTAAAATGGGATATTTCAGCCACCGAGACGTTGTAACCCATGAAAACGGCAGAAGAAGTAAAATGCTGACGCGTTCTGCATGCCACTGCCCTGAACCTCCTCCATGGGCTTCTTGCATGCTCATGAGTTTTTGTTTCTAGAATGTGCCCTGCCCTGAGTTTGTTCAGTTTTCTTTTTCACGTGTGAGAACTTCTCTCATGCTCAGTACCCAAGGGCTTTAGGATGTCTGGACGGTGGTTCTCCTGGAAGGCAAGCCGATTTCCTTTGTGCCGCCCCAGAGGCGTTGCTGGCTGACCGATCTCCAGAGGCCACTCCTTACCTCTTTGCACCTTGGCTTTTCTTAAGGGGCCCTTCCTGGCTTCGGATCTGGTGAGACGTTATCCAGAAAGCTTGTCCTCAGCCTCCTGCAGGGCACACTGGTTTGGCTTGTACCCTCCAAGTGGCCTGGAGGGAGCCGCAGGGTGTCAGAGATGGCCATGGGAAAGAAACAGCTCACAGAAAGAGCACAGCGCGTGAGCCGGCAGCTCCCACTGCCTGCTGGAGCAGGCTCAGTGAGGCCGCTGACAAGAGTCTTCAGAACACTAAACAGGTGATTAAAACATCAGTATAAGTCTTTCCAAACCTCACAGAAAGCCAAAAACTTAGTTTGGATACCAACAGAAATTTTCCGCTCTGGAGCTTTATAAACTGGTCTGCTGTTTCTTCCTCTGCTCTGTGGCCAGAGGAGAGCTCTGTGCTAATGATTCCATAAAACCCTCCAAGTCTTCCCAAGCGGCTTATTGTATGAGAAGAACCTATACCACCGTCTTCCATCAGGAATCATCTCCAGGCTCTCACTGTCCCCTGGGGCAGAGCTGAGCGCCAGCATCGAGGTCTGTGGCAAAACCGTCTTTCCTGTCCTTTCTGAGGTGACTGCCCAGAGGCATAGAAGCCTTTAAAAATGGAAAGAGACCTTGAGAATCACCTGCATTTCGCAAACAGGGTTCGGTAACGTGCCCAGGATCACACAGGAGAGCGTGAGGTGCACATTCCTCCCGACCCCGCCTTCCCCAGAGAAGGAGAAGGGCAGCCAGCCCCGGAGGAGTTCCATCTTCACGGGATCAGCAGCAGGAGGCCGCCGCCTTTGAGCTGATGGCCAGCCCTTTCCCCTTGCGGAGACTGTGCGCGTCTCTGCCTGAAGCACAGGTCGATGCTCCGGGCCCTTCGAGAGCTGCGGGCAGCCGGCACGCTGATGACGAGCAGAGGCGCGTTCCAGCCCCTCCAGTGACCAGCTGCCTGAACCTGAGCGAGTTACTTAACGTCTCTGTGCCTTGATTTCCTCATCTGTAGACGTGAGGTGCTGACAGCACCTACCTCATGGGGCTGCTGTGGGGGTCAGAGGGGGCGGTGCATGTCAGCATGTGGCACAGGGCCTGGCACGGGCAGCCGGGGGCTCGGCGTCAGCCGCGGCTGAGAGGGCAGAGGAGCGGGCCGCGGGTTCCGTCGCTGTGCCTCGGCAGCCCCAGTGGTGCTCTCGCAGGAAGCGGCTCTGGTGAGGTGGCAAGAACCACTGGCCTAGGAAGTCACTGCATCAGGCTTCAAATCTCACGTCACTTATTTTTTCATCTCTATTTTCATTATCTGAATGTAGCAGTAACTGCTTCGTCGGGTGCCGAGGATTTCCAGATTCCAGAATCGCCGTGAACAATGTAACGTGTTTTTTTGTACCTTAGCTCAAAGTTGCATTTGAAGAGTGGACTAAACTTGTGACCCCCTTCACTTAGTCTTCTAGCCGTTAAAGCAGTGATTGTACAACTTCAGTGTTCAGAAGCACCTGGAGCACTTATTGAAAGTACACATTCGGCGTCCTGTCCCCCGAAATACGAATTTATTTAGCCCAAAGTGGAGTCCAGGAATCTGCGTGTTTAACAAGCTCACTGTGTGATTAAGATGCAGCTGGTTTCTTAAATGCTTTTTAGTGCTCAGAGATGAAGAAAGGGGAACTAATATTTATTGAACAACTTCTATATGCCAGGCATTTGACTGACTTATACCTTTTCAAACTATAAATAGACTGTAGTCAGCCTTAGTTAGCAAAGCTTGGCTTGTCTCCAGCCATGAGGCATGGGCCACTTGAGACTCAGGGCTCTAGATGTAGGACCTGAAAATGCAACTTAAAGTGGCCTCATACCTCAGCCCTAATCTCAGAGAGTTTCTCTTTACCATATTTTTAATATGCTGTGGGGATTCTCGAGATACAGGTGTAATGTTTTCTCAGAGCATGACATCAGTGCTTTGAAGAGGATAAGTCTCACCTCTTGCTGAGGTGTGTTGTACCTTGCCCTGGGGCAGCAGCCTGCAGTTAAGACAAGGCGGGACGTGCCCAGAGCTTGGCTTCTTGTGGTATCTCATTTCAAACTAGAAACTCTGTAGGCAGCCTGTCAAAAGATTGGAGCACCATTCCTTATGGAGCCCGAATCTCCATGGGGAGCACCAGCCAAAGCAGAAGGGAGCATCTCTGAGCCTGTCCAGGGTGTGCATGTTGCACAGCACAAGGAGCGTGATTCACGGTATGCAGTTTGGCTGACCCCCCGCTTGATCGTGGTGTCCTCTGGAATTGCCCTAAGGTCCCAGAGCTGCTGTCAGCCTCCCATGATCAGCCTCCCATGATCAGATTGTCTGACATAGTGTACATGAGATGCTGCAGATAGATTTTTCTTTAAATACACACACACACACACACATATTACTGTGCCTGTCCTTAAGAGTCTTACTTAGGAGAGAAAATAGGACAGCTTAATGGGAGAAAGATATTGAGGAGCATAAACAAATCAAACAGATCGAATTTATGGATATCATGAACTTGAGAGGGGATACATTCTCAGATGACAAATTAAAGATCCAAAGAGAACTTGATAGGCTACACTGAAAGAAGTAAATAATTACATGAAATCAAATATGAATAAATGTAAAATCCTACTTTATCCAGAAAGTCAGCCGCACACAGCAAGTAGCATGCAGCACAATACTAAATAATAGGGTTTTTTATAGCATGGGGAGACCTCAGTGAAGGAATGTTATAAAAGGAAATAGTGGAGGGCTTGCACGCAGTGAGGGGAGATATTATTTAGCCACATACGTGGAAACACATGGGGGATTTGTTGATTAAAAAGCTCGCAGTGTGTCATTAGGGCAAAGTGGTGAAGAACAAACTGTGTGCCTTTTGGCCTGTTCGCAGCGGTGTCCGGAAGAGAATGGGGAGGGGCTGTTTGCTCGGTGCTGTGCTGCTAGAGCGCACGTGGGCACTCCCTCCAGGAGACATGCGTCTCAGTGAAAGTCGCAGGGAAAGAATAAGCAGGATGTTGAGGAGACACTTGAAGTGAGGAGCCGTGGAAGGAAGTGGGACTGTTTAGCCTAGAGAAGGTATGACATTGCAGACTTCAAAAAACTGGAGGCCAGTCAGGTAGAAGCAGAGTTCAAGTTGTTTGTAGAATAGAATTAGAGGTACTGGGAGGCAGATTTGGGCGTAAAGGGGATGGACATTTCCACTGAAGAGAAAAGTCCGAAAGTGGAATGGGTTCCCGGTAGGAGATGAACCCCTTGTAGACTCAAGATAGTAACAGACCTCTCCTACATCATACATAGTCAGGACTGGAACTTAATAAGGGGAAAGACCTGTTAAATAGGTAATAGTAAAAATTACTTATATGTGTCTTTTTTTTTTTTTTTTTTTTTTTTTTTTTTGGCCACACAGCATGTGGGATCTTAGTTCCCCAACAAGGGATCAGACTCGCGCCCTTGTAAGCTCAGAGTCTTAATCACTGGACTGCCAGGGAAGTCCAACTTATATGCATCTTAAACATGAAGTGATGATGGTTTTAAAAGCTTCCCCAGGGTCTTGAATCCTCTCCACTTACATACTCAAGAAAGGGTTGGATCACTGGGAGATGTTGTAGTGGAAGTTTTAGGGTACTCTGAGTGACTGGTAACTTCTAACTCACTTTGTGGCATCTAAGTGATACAGGTGTTGAGGGCTGCTAATGAGGTTGGAGAAGAGGATGTGTAGACCTAGGCCGTAGGTGCAGGAGGGGCAACAGGGGATTTGGAAGAGGTTAGTGCCAGGTTTCTGTGGAACCCCTCCGTGGCCTGAAAGTTCTGTGAAGTCAAGGACTGCATCTGCCTTGTTCTCTCTTGTATGCCCGAAATGTCTAGCATGTCACATAGCAGGGCCTTAGGAAAAATTTGTGGGCAGTGGGCAAGTGGGTTGGACAATGACTGCTTGAAAAAGAAGACTTTTTTATCAAATGTAAAGGAAGGTGAGGGAATGAATTGATTGTATAAAGGTAAAGGCCCTGTAAGTTGGGTAGGTTCGAGGAGTAATCTATAAAGTCTCAGAGGTGCTGGGGGGCAAATGGCACGCTGGGGAGTGTTGAGCAGGGTTGCCTGGGCTGGGAGTTGGGGATTAGGGAACACCAGCAAGAAGGGAGCATGGTGATGTACAGTGGGGAGGGCTTGCACAGACCATGGCGAGCATTGAGAGACATTGGGATTTCAACGGGCACCAAGGCTGAGCCCAAGGGACTTCTCCATCCTGACTTCCTCAGGACCTGTCCACCTAAAAGGGATAAAGGAGCAGTGTGCCTGGTCTCTACAAAGAGCTTTTCTTCTCCCTGGGCTGCCTCTCCCTCCTCCCTTGATGGAGGAGAAGAGGAATGAGAATTCTGCCCTTTTGAGTGCTGTAGGTAATGGGGGGGGGGGGGCTATTTCTCTCCTGGGAGTCTTTGATGTGCCTACTCTGAACGTGCCCCCCACAACCCCCCTTCTACTGAATCCTCAGGGTCTAGAGCGGGGCCTGGTGCACATAGGAAACACTTAGTAAATATTTGTTGAATTGAATGTTGACGGGATGTGTTGAATGCTGCCAGTCTCAGCATTCGTCCACACACACACAAAATAAATAAAACTAGGAACACATTGGGTGAAGGCGCCTGCAGTGAACCTAAGGGGCAGCCTCCTGATCCTGGCTGTGCAGAAGGCAAACAAGAAAGTGGCTCAGAGTGACCAGAGCGCAAGAGACAGTGCTCCTGGCTCAGAACTAACCGGCAGTGTAGAAGCAGACTGCATGTGGATATTTGCAGACTGAAACAGACTCAGGCCTTTCCTCCCCAGGGGCTGAGCTTGTAGCCTCCCCTGCTGGTTCAGTGAGTGAGGGCCCCAGCGCCTGTGCTCCAGGTTTCAGAGCAGCCGAAACCAGCCAGACCTGAAAGGCTTGTGTTGGCAGTGCCAGTATCCGCCTGGCCCCTGCCAGTGCGGGTGGCTGCTCTCGGAGCCTCTGCAGGGGAAGCAGATTGGACTGCAGCCCGAGCTACTGCTGCCTATAGCTTGCTGTCTGCGACGCGCTCACTGTTGAGAATGCACCTTGCCTGTACAGCCGGAGCTTTGCGCTCCAGAAAAAAATAGTTTCTTTCCATGAGGGAACAGTTCAAGAAGAGCCAGTCGTCCTCTGCCCAGGAGAGCCAGGACTCCTCTCTGGCTTTGTTTAGGATGTCCAAGCTCAGGAAATTCAGGTGGGTAGAAAATACCACATTGGGGGTTTTCTCGTCATTTCTCTTGTATTGAGAGACCTGGAGCAAGGATCCAGCTGGTCTCATGTAAGGAGGATACTGTTAACTAAGGCAGCGTCGCCACCCACACCCCAGTGTGAAGACGCCAGATGGGCAGGGCGGTTGTGATGTTCACTGCCGGCCCTTATTTCCCATGTGTGCATTAGTGCTGTGCTTGTCCTAAAGCCCAGGCCTCAGGGGCCCCCTGGAGTCCTGCAGAATGCACGCACGCCCATGCTTAGGTCCAGGAGTCTTTGCAGAGAATAGGAAGGGGGCAGCTGCAGAGATGCTGGGCCTTCCCTCCACCGAGTGGCTTGTCCAGCAACCTGGATCCAACACCTTAGCTTGAAATAAACTATTTCAGCAGCTTCAACAGCCAGGTGAGCGTTCCAGGGCCTTTCCCCTCAGCCCTAGGCTGTGTGCCAGCCCCATGCTTCCTTCCTTACCTCTGAGTCTGGCTTCCACACATCTTAGTGGTGTCAGGCAGAGTACCCCTCCTGCCTCTGAGCAGAGTGAGGCAGCAAAGAAGAAAAAACATCACAGCCACTCATTTACTTAGTACTTTCTGAGCCCAGGCACCTTGCTAAACATTTGATACACATTATCTCTTTTGAGCAACTTAAGTTGAGGCTCAGAGACATTGAGTAACTTGCCTGAGGACACACAGCCAGGAGGTGGCAGTTAACATTTGAACTTAAATCTCTGACTAGGAAGCCCAGGCTCTTGACCAACCCCCTGTATTGCCTCAACTTGCGTCTTCCCAGAATGGACCTGTTTTCTCTCCTGTGCTTACCTTCTCACCACCAGCAGATGTGCCACATCTCCTTTGTGCTCCCAGCTCTCCTTCCAGTGTGAACATAATCTCCCTCTCAGTACCCCTACCCTTTGGAATCTTCAATAAAAATAATGGCGTAGCCTCTCCCCTACCCCCAGCCCCACCAAATCTTCCCACCTAACCATTTGCCCGTTCCCACCCGCTCCTCTCTAGGAAACTTAAGGCCAGTGCGCACGCACACATGGTGGGGGGAGGTATGGGTGGGGCTAGCAGGCTGCCATCCACCCTGCACAGCCATCCGTGTATGGCCAGCTGATTGGTAATGGCCCAGATTGCCTGCTAAGAAGAAAACCCAGCTGTTGGGACCAGACACGTGGAATGGTGTGGCTACCGTGGGGTGGGTTGGCCTATGACTGTAGCATTTCGTCTTGTGATCCGTTGATCCCCTCAACTGGCACAAACCAACTGTCGGACTAGGGACAGCTGAGTCGGGACATTGGGATCAAAAGTGACTGAGGGCATGGCTGTGCTTAGCTGTCTTGCAAAGAAATGCGGTCCTGCTGCTGCAGGGATGGGGAACGAGTGACCCGCTGCCTGACTGGATGCTCTTGGACAGGATACCTGGGGCTTGTCAGGATCTGTATCTGGCACAAGGACCCGTGCTTTTTCTCCTTGTCCACTTTGTCATTCAGCGCTTGCCGGGTTCTTCCTTTCTCTCCCCTCTGACCCGTGACCCTCTCTCACAATTCCGTAGCAACCTGTCCTGATTCAGCTAGGCTGGGAGTGTCTGTCTCCCCATTATAAGCTATTGCCTCTGCCTTCAGAGTGAATGTGCATCCTCATGGCCAGCTTCCCTCCTGCCTGGAAGCCCCTCCCCGAGGAATGTGAATAAACTGTTTCCTCTGTCCTCCAGCTCCAGAGGATTCCCTGTGTCTGAACTCTCATTGGCAGACCTCTTCTCAGGCTGACCCACCCTTGGCCACTACAGAATCGTCCTACCCACCCTTCAGTCTCCTGTGAGAGCGAGTCATGTATAACTAGAGGTTCTCAGTTTGTGAAAACACTTTAGTCTAAGTTCAGTTTCTTGTAGCCAATCCTGTGGGCTTGGCTCATTAAAGATGATAATTAACCCATTGCTAATTGACCTCAGAAGCCAGCCAAGCAGCCTGTATTTTACCAGCCTTGGTAGTGGATTTGTAGGCTATTTTAAGATTTCTTAATAATCTCAGCAAGACTTCACTTTTCTGTCTGCGTCTTATTTGCTCTAAGGACATTCTGTAAAATTAACAAGCTATAAAGTTTGATTGAAGGTTTCAACAAATGTGAGAATAATTGGCTCCATTTAGAGAAACAAGAAAAACAACCTGTAAACTTGAGTTTGTAGGGGAAAACCCATGTGATTTTTCTCTACAACTAGAAAAGCAGTAGCAAGCAGGACTTTTTAAAACCAGGAAAAAAAAAAATTGAACTGGCTGAGGAGCACAAGTTTAAATTCTGACTCCCCCAAAGCAAAAGTTTAGAAAAAGAAATTTTGCGAAATCTAACCAGCCACTGTGGTGCTTGTGCCTTCCAGGAGGCCTGTTTGAAGAAAATAGGGACCCGATAAAGATGGAGTGAGTCCATCATTCCTTGGAGCTTGCGTCCGGAGGCCTGGTTCAGCTCTCTGACCCGTCGTCCTGTTCCCTGGCCGGATCGGGGATTTTCTCCCTTCCCCATGGCTGGTTTTAAGTCTTGCAACTTTAACATCCGTCTGTGGTGCCTGGTGCTCAGTTCCTTTTCTCTCTCTCTCCCTCCACTGCCTTCCATAAGATAGCTTAGATCTCCTTTTCTGTTCCTTCCTAGGCATTTCTGCCCAGGCTGGGCTGGTCCTCTGCCGAGTGGCTGTGGAGAGTCCCCAGTTTCCAGGGAACACCATTCGCTGCTCATGCACCGCCCCACTTAAGATACCCCAGCCTGCCTTCCCTCGTCTCTCTTGCCCTAGAGGTTTCTTCCTGCTTTCCTCAAGACCTCACCTTCCTCTGAGCACCAGCCTCTACTTACCGCGTGCATGTTCACTTTATCTCTCTCTTAAGGACCTGAGCCTGAGACAGGCCAGGCTCCCATATCGCCTCGCCACATCTCACTTTCAGTTTTCCTTTCTGCTTGGTTCTTTGCGTGTGGACCTGATCTGGGTGATAGCTGGAGCCCTTAAGCTAGAGGTTTCAGTTCCCACCGATGGGGCATGCTGCCTCAGATGGTCTTCAGGGGACGGGAAAGGGGCTTTCTCTGGGTGCCTTTCTTTAAGCCCTTCCCTGACCCACAGCCCCAGTTTTCTTTCAGAGCTGACTGGAGTGATATGTGTGAGATATTCTGTCTGTTAACTTTGGAGTTCCTGGTGGTCTCCTACACTGCGAGTCCCTCCAGAAGGACCATGACTGCCAGTGAGAAGGTGCCAGGTCTCAGGTTCCCCGGGAATTCCCTGGCCAGCAGCCCTTTTACTCATGTCTAGCCCCCATCCAGCCCCACCTGTTAACAGCCCAGGAAGGAGGCCTCTGCTGCCCAAATCTTCTCTAGAGAATCTAGAATTTGCCCAGAGCTACAATGTACATACCACTTACATTCTCTGTTTTTCATTGATATAGAATGGAAAAATGTACTCATGAACAGAGCTGTTGTGGGGATTATGTCATAGATTTCATCTGGACTCCTTCCTCTCCAAGTGGGGAGCCTAGCTTTAACCCCTCTCCTACCAGGAAGTCCTCCTTGGCCAGGCAAAGATCATCTTGGAGTTGGCTCTTTGTGGGTGATTTAAAGGGTTTCTTCCGTCATGACATCCCTTATTCACCATATTTAAACTTTGTTCCCCCCATTTGTTTCCCCCACCTCAACTCAAGTGCTGGAGGCTTTGTCTAGGAGGGCTCCACCCCGCTGGGCCAGTTCCTTCCACCTGAAAGCAGAATGCTTCAGCAGACAGGCCAGCAGGCTGGAGACCGAGGGTTTCTCTGTGCCCCTGGACAAGCCTTAGACTTTCTGCCCCTCACTTCCCGCATCTCAGTAGCTCAAGCCCCATTCCTCGTGCCCACAGTGGACTTTGAAACCTAAGAAGACCATACAACCTTGGCTGTCCTCCCTGCTAGTTGGATTGCAAAGGCGAGGACACTCTTCCAAAAGGCTGGGTGACTTTCCTCTCTCCAAACATGTAAAATTCTTTTCTACACCCCACTCAGAGACCCACTGGATCAAGGCCCCTTTGAGAATCATCTGGGAGTTCCGTTGCCCTTGGGGAGGAACTGATGGCCATAACAGACAAAATCCCCGGGAAACCAGGTTCCTTCCAAGCAGAGTGAAAACTGAAGTGGGGGGCAGGGGTCGGGGGATGGAGGGGGCACTCCTTTCTGTTTTGGTGTCCACGTGACTGACAGTTGCCCTGATCCTCTAAGGATGTGCTACACGCAGGCTCAGGATGTCTACATCCCTGGGTCCCGCTGTGCCCTGGAAATCCCTGTCTCCAGGAGTCCCACGTCCACACATGTGGCCTTTCTCCCCCTTGGCCAGGAGTCACACTTTCTTCCTGAACCACTCAGCATGCTATCCAGCCCATGCACTAACAACAGGAATTCTCCTGCCCGCCTGTCAGCACGCACACCTGTGGGCACACTCTCCTCTCCTGGGCAGATTTCTGCTGCACACTCAGCAGGAGTGCCAGCATACCTCTCACCATCCAGGTGATGCCAAGGACCACTGTAAGGTTTTTCTCTGTCCTCTTCTCACCCCTTAGCCCCCACCTCCTCTCCATTCAGTGACAGCAGCCTCACACCGAAAAGGAAAGTCCTGGACCCATTACATAATTCTCCATAGTGCAAGCAGTAGCTGGGGCATAAGGTCAGAGGTCATAGTGGGGTCAGGTGGCTGACACACACTGTAACGACAAGGTGGTTAAAATTAGACCACAGAGAGGAAACTGGCAGTCTTGTGGAAATGCAGAAGTTTCCTCTGCAAGTGAGAGGCTGGGGATGTAGGGAGGCCACTGTGCGTGCTGCCTGCCAGGCCATTACTCATTTCAGCTCTGCTCTTTAATGCCTTTAGCCCCTGCTTCTGTATTTCTAGCCTTCCTCATCACATGTTTGAATACACGCGATGGAACCCGCAGTTACCTGCCCTGGCCCAACAAGCACTTCTTTCCTCCTTTTAATAAGCACAGGACTGGGCACCCCAAGCTCAAGGTAGCTGTCCTCTCCTAAGCCTTCTCTGGGTAGCTGAGCACCTTTTAGGTCAGCCTCGCAGGTGTTCGAGGTACTTAGCCTGCAATTCAGGGCTCAGTTGCTACCAAGGCCATTGGGGGGCA